>NC_057361.1:98968379-99342129 GCF_016509475.1 Prionailurus bengalensis | reverse complement strand
GCCCGCCCCCGCGTCTGGCCGTCTGCCAGTGGGGGAGTGGGCAGGTTAGGGGCCCGGGGCTTAAAACGTTGCTACTTGGCACATGGCTCTGTGGGCTGGGAAACAAGATGAAGAGAGTTCTTTCTTGGGCTCCCGGGGGCCCTCGGCCAATCTTGGCGTTTCCCGAAAGGTCTGAGCAACAAGAAGCTGAGTGGGCTTCTCCCAGCCCAGACTCTACACTGCGGGGAAAAGAATCCTAGATCCCTCATAGACGCGCGAGCCTGCTCCACGCATCCCGCTTTGTAAAGTCTGCAGACCCAGGGCACTAGCAAATTCCTGAGTCGAGTGGTAACCCTGGATTTCCAGTTTGGACAGGGGAGTCTCCCCGGAGTTCCCTGGCTCGGGTCCCGCACAACCCAGGCCTGAATCAGCGTCTAGGCTATTTAGGAGCTACTCCCACTTAACTCAGCTCTGGCAACGCCACCTTCCCTTGCATGGGGGGTGGGGGGGTGGAAGTGGGGGGGTTGTGTTTCAGCCCCCAAGGGGCAGCATTTCTGAGGGGATTCCCTCTGCAGGCAAGACACAACTGCAGCCCAAACAGTAAAATTTAAGACACACACTGCACCAAGGTGCCTGCATGAACGTTTGCTGGCTGCCTGGGGATGAACGGTTAGTACAAGGCTTGGAGCGGAGCAGGCGCTTGGCAATATGAAGATGGTAATTTGACTCCGGCGCCCCTGCATCCCCTTCCAGCAAACCCCCTTCTCCCTTTTGGCAACACCGCCCCCAGGCGCTAAGGCACCTCTACTACAGCGGGCACTCCTCTCCCAAATAACACATTTGTAATTCACCAGTGACCTGGGACATCTCTGATCAAAGAACTGCCAGAGGCGGGGTGGGGGCGGGGGGGGGGAACGCAGGATATCAGCACCCTTAAGAAAATGATTGAGAGATTGACGGCCTTGAGGCTCTTGCGTGGGCAGGCACCTGTTTCCACCCATGTGCAAGGCTGGGACTTCCTGGGACCCTCCCTGTGTGGCAAAGCTGACTCAGGTAAGCAAATCCTAACTGGTTCAAGAGATGAGCCCTCCAAATTAGCCAGTCGTCAACAACATGGTGTATAGTACAGGCTACTGGGCCCCTGTCCTTGCTGCACGCCGATAGCGATTACACACCCTGTAATAGAGGGGGTCATCAAGAGCTCGTACAGGTAAAACAGGAGTAAGCAGAGACAATCATCCCACCTTCTGGCAACCCACATCTTCGTTCCTGTCATATACACCATCTTGGACCTGGATTTATCATATGATTTGTGTGCCAGACCCCCAATTTACAAGGGTAATCAATTTACCATTGGTATATGTATTGAGTAAGGTATACAGGAATTCAGGGACATGAAATAATGAGCGATTAGAATAGAGTGAGCTTGGTAAGAAAACTTTTGGAGGAGGTTAGTTTTGAGCAGGTTTTAGGGGAAGGGAGGGACTCAGATTCAAAGACCGCAGTGCAGGTGGGGGATCTGACCAGGGGGGAAACCGGGCTGTATCTGGAAGGGTGGAGGCAGCAAATAATTGGGCGCTTCTAGAGCTGAGTATCCTGGTCGTCACGAATCTGGGGTGGAGGTGGGGCACTGCAGAGAGGGAGGGCCGCAGTAGCTCTGCAGGGAAGCTGCTGGGGGCGGAAGGGGGGCAGGCAATGCCCATGACGGGATTTCAGACTCTCCCACTGCTCTTGGTTGCAGGGGTGGTTGTCGTTGTTCAAACAGAAATCTACTGGGCGCCAAGTCGTCGGGCTAGTGAGAGACATTGGGGTTTTGTGACATTAGTTGACCAGAGGCTTTTAGTTCTGGGGACCCGTCAGGTATACCCTAATTTAAAAAATCAATCCTATGAACACAGCTTATATTTATTCACACAATTCCCCGCATGCCTTTTTGATTAGAAGGGAAGACATTCTGATATGTTGCCTCTGGTTTATTCAACAAGTATTGACTGCTCTCTAAGTATCAACCACTACGATAGGCACTGTTTTCTGGTACCTCCTGCTTTATTTAAGTACCTCCTGGTATCCGAAGTTTTTTGATATGTTGATTAACTAAACAAAGTCGGAATCAGATGTTCCTGTGTTGGCGGGAACATCTAGGGCAGGCCCCAAAACTGTACCCTAATACGAATAGGGCTTCCTTCTAAAATGAAACAACCACCAGGAATATGTCCTAAACGGAAACAGTTTACCTTTAGTAGCCTGGACCACACGTTCAGAGAACGCTCATCTGCTCTAAGCAGATGTGACTTTTAAGTCAAATTGACACTAAAGATAAAAGGGGAGGTGACTCTTCACTTTTCAAAAGCATTCACCCCGCAGTTCCTTATGATGGTCAACTCCCCAAGTACAACTAGAAATAATTTCATCTTCCACAATTATAGTCCTTATAGTGTAAAGTAGGGAGTGACTTGGGGGAGGGTGGGGGGGGGGCAGAGAATAGATATTCAACCTAGTGATGAGAGAGTTTTCATGGGACTTTTCAAAACAAATCCTCTTTGGAGGCAAGGCCCCTGGAAATCTGTAGGATCTTTGCCTGGGTTTCTCAACCGACTGGATTTTCAATTCAGGTTCTCAAGCAGGAGAAAAAAAAATAGATTTTCAAATGACACCATGTGGTTTGCTGAGTCACTTTTCTGACCTGGCTCCTGTGCTTTTAAGAGCTAGAGTGATATTTGCAAAGGAGACCCAAGAGCTGTGAATAGGATTTAAAGCCACTTGGCAGGGAAGGAGTGGGCAGGCGAGTGATACCAAAAAAATTAGAAAGACCATACACACACTCCCTCAATTTAGTCTCTAAAGTTATATGTTTTCTGTGTGAGGTGTTGAGACACTTTTCCTGCGTCACAAAGATACCCCTGGCGGCTCCAGATGTTTCCTCACTGTGTTTTGCTAATTTGAGGCAGGGGAGGGCTCAGATGGGCTGAGCGACAAGAAGGCAGACAGAATGGAAGGCGAGGTAGGTAGGTTTATGTTAGAGCCCCTCTGTTCACCGGGAAGCATCTATCAACAAACAGACTCAAGGACCCTGGTTTAGACACTCATTTAAAGGAACCCCTGGAGATCCAGACGGAGGCTAACTAACCTCCGGGCGAACAGAAAATAAATCCTGCCCCCCTCACACCCCGCCCCCCCCCCCCCCCCCCCGCAGTCCGCAGCTCTGCTCTCGGTGTTTCCACCAGTCAGCCCGCCATTTGCATCCCAAATAGCCCTCTCTCACGAAGGGCCCTGATGTCACAGGTGTCCCCAGTGGTCCTTCATGCTCTTCCCCGTGGAGGCTGGACTCGGGCCCCACTGGAGAGGAGCCTTCATCTCCCAAGTCTCCCTGCCTCGCCTCCCAGGGCGAGATCGGGGTGCCTACAAGCGCTCCAGCCCCTTCTACATTGCAATGTGTCTTAGAGCGGGATCGCATTAGAAATGACCCTGATGAGTCACGTCGCTCACTTTCCAGGCTGACGTCAGGGGAGACCGCCGGCCCCTCCCACCTCCCTTGGAGCCCTCGGCGGGGACGGCCCCGGGGAAGACAAGATGGACGGTGGAGCGAACCCGGGGTGGCGCGCTCCGTCCACCCGGGAGGGCGGATCTGCTGGGAGCTGCGCGGGCCCGGCCACAGCCCTGCCCTCTGCCCTCCTGGCCTCGGGGTCTCGCTGCTTGTCTCGCCTCCCTCCCCCGTCCTTCGTCCCCGCTCCTGTCCCTCCCAGTGGTGCGGTCTGGGGGGCTTCAGAGGCGGCTGCTGCCCTGAGGCCGAAGTGAGGCCTCCCGGGACGGTGGGGTCCTGGGAGAGGCTTCTGGGGGCCTCTTTGGGCCCCTAAACGCCAGCCAAGCCACATGGGTGGGTGACCCCCATCGTAAGGCTCCCCGCCGCTTCATCCGTCTCACTAGAGAACTGGACGCCCCTACCATTCCCCCCACTTGCTTGGTTTCCCGGAACGCAGAGGTGAGAACTCATCCCAGGTGGTCCCCGTGGGGAGTCCCTTCCCCTCGCTGGGGAAGCAACGGCGGCGCGCGGAGCGGTGCTCGATTCCTTTCCCAAAAAATTATATTCAAAAGCGAGTCTCGATACCATTTTTCTATCTGACTTAATAAGCCTGTTTTCGGAAAAAAAAAATATTGGTTTGCGCTATCGTGTCTGATAAGCACTGAGTAGGAGAACGGGTTTCTTGTCATTTATAATATTTATGTCACCCTCACATAGGCCTAAATGTGTGTAAGTTATAATCTTCCCCATCTACCTCCCCCGATACATATCTTTGTGGACTAATGGCCTCCAAACACTTACTTTATTACACACATTTGTTATGTGACAAATCTTGCCAACACACCATTTTAAAGTTTATACGCGAGGTGGCAAATGTCAGAAATAAGTGAAAAAAAGAATCCCAGTACCTGGCTTGGTTGTGATATTTACACTGAAAATGAAATTTCATATCTCCGGCTTATAAAAAATAACCCTTCTTAGTTGCATTTTGGCTTTAAAATATTTTCATTTAATGCCTCCATGCGTACACTTCCCATTTATCATAGGCCTTGTAATTTGGCCTTAAAAAACACTCTACTAAGTGGGTACGACACATCTTTCATGGAATGGCAAAAGCACAAAATTTGTTGTGGGGTTTTTTTTAATGTAACTGCTAAGATGCCGTCTGTTCATTTTCAGACCGGATATATATATATATATATATATATATATATACATACATATATATATATATATATATATTTTCTTCTTGTAAGCGTGGCACCTGATGATTGCAAAATACCGGAAGCTCCATCCCTTCCCCATAATTCCCCTCCCCAGAGAAAACCCCAGCTACCAGTTGGGGTAGGAAAGGAAGACCTTCCCAGTGATTTTTCCCTTTAAGTCCGTGCCCTTCTCCGGCCAAAATGAACCACTTCAGTTTCTCTGTGTGCTTTCAGGAGCCTTCAATCGAAGGAAACGAAACTCCATCTATGTCACCGTGACTCTGCTTATTGTGTCGGTGTTGATTCTCACGGTGGGCCTTGCCGCAACCACCAGGACCCAGAATGTGACCGTCGGAGGTTATTACCCGGGAGTTATTGTAAGTATAAAAGGCCTAGGTAGGTCTCAGGGGCTTGCTGCGGTCTTTCGGGTTCTACTTGGAGGGTTTTTGACTGTCTGAGTTTCCAGTGTTTGCTCAGGTTTCCTCCTGTATATTTCTCTGTATGTGTACAGAGAGGAAACTCTGGGCCCGTTAAGAAGAGCACTGGACTGAGAGTCAGAGGAATCCCAGCTGTGTCCCTAATTAGCAGTTAGCTGCTGAGCATTCACCTCGCCCTTTAGGCCCGTGGTTTTCTGATCTACGAGGTGTCACCAACCAGCAGGGTTAGCTTTAGGCTAAGGTCCCTTTCTCTCTGGGCACCTGCTTTCCCACGTATAACAGGCGTCACCCGACCCTACCTGAAACCTGACGACGGCTTGACACTCTGACCGTCAGCGCTGACCTCCAAAGTGAGCCTGCATTCCTATCAGGAAACACATGTGGAACATTTACTTCTAAGATAGGTATATTTATCCATTTACAGGTTTTATACATGTTCCTAAAACATACAAACATGGAAATTCAAGAATTAGATTCAAAAGAAATAACTTTTATTATCCTCATGCTAACTTCAAAGAATGACATACACTTCGCATGAAGTCGGTCATTAAAGGTAGTGGCTATGAATCCTTATTTCCAGTAGCCCGCTAGATCATTTTGAACAGTTTTGACTAACTTATCAGGTACAATTAGGGTACCGTGGGCATCATTTTTGGAAATTTTCAAATTGGGGTAGAGTCGACACACAATATCACACTACTTTCTGGTGTACGACATGGTGAGTCCACATCTCTCCATGTTATGCTGTGCTCACCGCAAGCGTAGCTGCCGTCTGTCACCATACAGCGTGGCGTCAATTGTTTTTTTAATGTCGATCCCACTGCGTAGCTGACAAAAAGCTCATCCCGAGACAAGTGTCAACTGTGCCGTTTTCTTGTGGCTCGTTTCTGCTTACTTACATTATTAGGGTCATCTTCAATTTGCGGTTTCTCAACAGGAGCCTTTCCAAACCACCTGTCCATTTGATAGGGACCAGTTTAGTTAAAGCTAGATAACGCAATCCGGGCACACGTCAAAAGCCCCGCCATCAACTGGTTGCTGCTGGGATCTTGCCTTTTCCTCCCTGCAAGACGGGCTGACCTTGTTATCTGACATTCACACCGGGGGAGGGCGCCAGTGACAGTCTGTTTATTGAATATTTGTACCGCTTAATTTCTCTTACTAGTTTAGATAAACAATAAATAGGAAATAAGAGTTCGAATAGTTTCTTAGTGTACATCAGTGGATTGTTGTATCCATCACCAGGGTGCGTGGGATCCGCTCTGGAAACCACTGAACTCTTGACATACAAAGCCTCATTTTATAGCAAATCATCGTGTCGTATACGTGACATAGATACAATTTCTTTTGTCATTTATACTTCAATAAATCTGGGGAAAAGAAGAGGAAAGAGAAACAAAAACAAACATGAGCCTCATTTGGATCGACACACACACGGCTGCTGATCCCAAAAGCCTAACCCTAGAGGTAGGGTCATATTTTCACCATCAATTATGTAACTTGTCAATTGTAAGTGATTGTAGAGAACGGGGAGGAAGTTTGGAAGTTTAGGATGGTTCTTTTATGTACAGTTAGTACAGCAAAGAGGTCAGATGTGTTTGTGTTGTTGTTGTTTTTCTTTTTTCTTTTTTGAAGAGGTGGGGTTGGAGAGAGAAGTCAGGGAGAGGAAAGGATTAAAGATGGATGTCTTTGACAAGCCCAAGCTGCTGCGAGTGACCAAGCCTGACGAGGGTTGCCTAGGCCACGGATTCCACAGTCAGCCTCCTCAATAGCCCTAGCTGGCTGGCGCCAGACGTGCCTCCCACCTCCCACAGGCTGCCTGAGAAGTTCCTTCGCCGCTCTTGGGCAGGCAGGGCTCCCTCCAGCCAAGGGCAGGTGTCCCACAGACACCCGTTTGGTGCCCTCTGTTAAATGTGTGATGTGAGAACTCGCCCGGTCCACTTCCTGTGGTGAGGCAAGAAAACCAGTTGTCAGCAGAATTGGGTTTTATTTTTAAGCACAAGCGAGGGGGGCGAGGAGGAAGGGGGAGGTAAGATTGCATTTTGGTGGCTTGGAAAAGCAATTTATAGGGTCTGTGTGACTTTGTGTGCTTCAGGTAGCTGCGTTTTGTAAGATATTTCTGACGGATGAACAGATGCTCAAAGCCAAGAGTCAGACTCCCCATGGGTGAGGCAAAGGTATTTTCCCTGTCATTTAAGAGTAGGAACTCCTATTCTAGAACAGTGGCTATGAACCTGCTCTGTAGAATAGCTGCCTGTGGGTGGCTAGGTTGGAATGCATTAACAAAGGAAGGAGGGCGCATGATTGTTGGTATTCGAGTACCTGATGTTCAGCAAGCTCGGGAAGTTGAAGGGGTGCGTGCCTCTGTGTGTGTGTGTGTGTGTGTGTGTGTGTGTGTGTTTCACTAAAAACTAATATGGAAATGTTAAGAGGAGAACCATCCCTAACAGACAGTGTGCCCCATGGTTTACCCTTTAAAAATGTGCTCTTAGTGTTCCTGTAGATTTGTTTCTTTAAAATGGGTTTTAATTATAGAAAGTGAATGGGAAAGATTGCAGATTGAAAGGCAGAAAAATCCATTTGGGTTTAGAGGTCAAATCATGTTGTAACAAATCCAGTGACGACTCAGGCCTCTGAAACAGCGTGTGCCTGACAATCCAGATTTATCCGGGAGTGGGATGCTTTCGCTCATTGACCCGTTTGGTTATTAGAGAGGTAGGTACTGTATAAACTCTAAGCCAGTGGTTTCCCTACTTTGGTGTGCAGAAGAATGACCAGATGAAGCTGTGGGAAATGCAGACCTCAGGTCCCTACCCCCAGAGATTCTGGTTTGGTAGGTTCGGTATGGCCCAGGAACCTGAATTTCCTTTTGATGAGCTAATTTTGATTGGAAAAGTAATACAAATTGAATCTGCATTTTACTAAATACCCCAGGGGAGCCTAATTCAAATGAACTGGCAACCACTTGGAGGGCTAAAACCCAATAAATAAAATATGCTCAGCACTAAACCCAAGCATTTTAAGATTCCATACTGGCAAATTGGTCACTCTGAATATAAATGATCAGTGTATAGCAATGTGAAAAATTTCAGGCTACTTGGAACTCTGATGTTTTGGGATTATCTCTGCTGGTTAAATGCTTTAACAATAAATGAGAATTAAAAATTTCAAAACAGACAAATTAGGGAGCAGTTATTACATTAAAAGAAGGCTTATTATACATACAGCTCACTTAAATATAGAGACTCGGGCATTTTAAAATATAATTACATTTGTACAGCTCAAACTCACATGAAACTTTTCTGGGGCATATTCATTTTGCCAAGCGAGGTGCCCTTGTACAGCAAGGTGCATTATAATAGATCATGAGCTACTTGATCTGAGCTAGAATGTGGTGCCAGCATCCTAAGACACACATGCATGTATGCATCTTTAAAGGTGCTAATCTGTCCAAGCGGAACTGCGCAGTTTTTTTAAAAACTTAAAACCGATGAAGAAAGACAAACTGGTTTAGGATTTTTACTATCCACGAATGTTCCAGACATTCCATTCCAGAAGAGTTCAGTGAGCTTTCTACACCGGAGGCCTAAAAAAGGCAAGAGGCTCACTTGTTGTATAAAGCTGAAAAGGGCAGGGGAGAGAGCGCGCTCCTTGTCTGCAACACTTTAACCTTCGATCCGGGAGAATGAAGCCTTTAAATGTGTTTCCCAAGCAACCCACAAGATGGGGTTGGCCACCTGATCAGCATGGAAATCTTTCATCTTGTACCCTCTCCCCAGCTGTACTGCTAAGACCCATGCCAGCCTGGGTTTTCTTTAGGAAAAAAAAAAAAATAGGAGTTTCAGCCCCGTTCACAAGGTGGGGGTGTGTGTGTGTGAGTTAATGGAAAAATTATATCAGAGTTACCGTGGGATAGTAGGAAACCGAGACAGCAGGGATCATTCAAAATAATGGCCCAGAAACTTTCTTTAGGCAGATGTGGCTTCAGCTTCACATGTAAAGACTCTTGATAAATCCAACAAAGTTTAGACTAAAGCATGCTAAGGAAACATACTGAGCTCTGGATGGTAGAAGTTTGTAGTTTATTGTGAATTAGAAAGAAATTTGTCCACCTCTTGTTGAAAATGTCTCAAAAATATAAAATCATTCTAAAATAAAGTTCCTACCCCTAAGGTACATTTCAAAGATGGGTCTTGAATCTGGATTTGCTAAGTAAGACTTGTAATGCCGTAAAGTTCTAACCTTCATTGGCTCCCTGTTCCCTCCTTAGTTTTGTCATTCACAGCACTCCAAAGATGCCTTTGGTCTGGTCTCCCATTCCCCCTCTTTTGCCAAAACTGTCAGTTCATGGCCCTGAACGCAACTTGGATTTTTCTGCCTTGCTGCTGTCATTTTCATTGTTCCCCCGGTCTGGAATGTCCTCCCTGCGTTTCCTTTCTGTTTATCCAAATGCTCTGTTCTATCCCAACTTAAAGACAAGGCAGGACATTTTTCAACCGCGGGGGTCCACAGTGGCGTCTGCCATCTTTGAACTCCTTACCATAGATTTCTCCTACTCATGGTTCCTGGAAAATACATCCTGCTTTATGGCATCTGTAGGGCCATATTCTCATTTGGTTTTGTTTTTACATGTCCCCGATCCCTTATCTGAATCCTTGGGCCAGATGTGTTGGAGAATTTAGATTTCTTTCTTTCTTTTTTTAAATATTTTAAAAAAAAATTTTAACGTTTATTTATTATTGAGAGACAGAGAGACACAGAGCGTGAGCAGGGGAGGGGTGGGGGGGGGGCGGGGAGACAGAATCCGAAGCAGGCTCCAGGCTCTGAGCCGTCAGCACAGAGCCCTACGCGGGGCTCGAACTCACAGACTGAGAGATCATGACCTGAGCTGAAGTCGGATGCTCAGCCGACTGAGCCACCCAGGCGCCCCTCTTTTTTTAATATTTATTTTTTGGCGATGGAGAGCACAAGTGAGGGAGGGGCAGAGAGAGGGGGACAGAGGATCCGAAGCAGGCCTTGCACTGACAGGCTGACAGCAGCGAGCCCGATGTGGGGCTCGAACCCATGAACCGTGAGATCATGACCTGAGCCGAAGTCAGATGCTCAATGGACTGAGCCATCCAGGTGCCCCTAGATTTCTTTTTTATTTTAGAAGGATAATACAGTGCATATATTATATTATCTAATATCCCAGGGGGTTGAGAAAAACCCCATAATCAAGCACTTTCATATTCCTCTAATAAACTGAGTTTTTATACTAAGTGGATAAAGATTGTAAAATAATCTCACATCAGTTCAAGGTTTTGCCACCAAGTTAGTGACGAAAAAAAACCAACCTTTCGTTTTAAGAGCTTTGTGGATTTCAGGATTATGGGAAGGAATCGTGGACCAGTTTACCTAATTATAGCTCCTTGAGGGTGAGTCTCATTGGTTGTAGTATCATATCCCCCGCCCTACTTCTGGCCTCCAAATCACAGATATAGCACGGTGCCTGCCACAGAGTAATGTCCAATTAACATGTATTGAATGACTAATCCTTCTGAGCCTCGGTGCAGTGAATGGGAATCGGCCTAGTCCAAAAAGAGCCGTTAAATCTGACTTTGATGTCTAACGATTTGTGTTTTCCTTCAATGAGTGGAGGGCAGCCAAATCAAAGCAAATTGGTTATTTATTCAGGTAATGGGGAATCAAGATGTAGGTCCAAAGGCCTACACTTGCCATGATTCCCTGCAGTTCTCGAGGGATAGCCAAAGAGCTTACCTTTCTGGGGTCTCAGGAAAGTAAACAGTCGATTAGAAGTAGCTGCCCACTTTCAGGAAATTCTGTTGATTTTCCCCTTTTTATTTTCAACCCCTCAGCTCTTCCTCAGATAGGATTTTTCACTCCATCCTTGCAGGGAACCTCTTTCCTGGAGAGGGAGGGGAAGTGACGAAAGTCACTATTCTACTGACACACCACAAATGCAGCACAGTGTGGCTGAAAGAACACCAGCTGTTGGTCAGGGCACCTGTGGACTCCTGGCCCTGTCAGTAACTTGCTATAAGAGGGGATGAGTCCATACAATTCTCTAGGCCACCATTTTCTTATCTATCAAATGGGAATCGTATCAGCTCCACCCAACTCCATAGCGTTACTGTGACCAAAATGGAGGGCACATGTTGCTTTAAGTTAAAATGCTTTTCAAATGTATGGTAGTTTTTGCAACACTGGTGAGTTCATCAGCCTGTCATCCAGGTGAGTGAATTCTTGTTCCCTGCCTGGTGATCTCTACCTATCTTTGACCCCATGTTAAAATGTCTCCTCCTCTGTGAAATCTTAGACTTAGCATTTATTTAGCATCCTACCTCATGCAAGTCACATCACGTACTTTGTTAAAAAAGGTTTTCTTTTATTTGAGTATAGTTGACACAATGCTGTGCTAGTTTCAGGTGTATGACATAGTGATTCAACCATTGTGCTGTGCTCACCACGAGGATAGCTACCATCTGTCACCGTACAACGTTATTATAATATTACTGACTGTATTCCCTATGCTGTGCATTTTGTTCCCATGATTTATTCATTCCATAACTGGAAGCCTGTGTCTCTCACTCCCCTCCACCTATTTTGCTCATCCTCCACCCGCCCCCCTTCCCTCTGGGAACCACCAGTTTGTTTTCTGTATCTATAGGTCTGCCCCTGCTTTTTGTGTGTTTATTCATGTGTTCTGTTTTTCAGATTTTGCATATGATGAAATCATATGGTATCTGTCTTTCTCTGACTTACTTCACTTAGCATAACACCCTCCAGGTCCATCCAGGTTGTCACAAATGGCAAGATCTCACCCTTTTATGGCTGCGTATACATACCACATCTTCCCTTATCTCTTCGTCTATCAGGGGACACTTAGATTGCCTCCATATCTTGGCTATTGTAAATAATTCTGCAGTAAATGGAGGGGTGCATGTATCTTTTTGAATTAGTGTTTTTGTTTTCTTTGGGTATATACCTAGTAGAAGTCACACTACATACTTTATCTCATTTAATCCTCACAGCAGCCCTGTGTGGTAGTTACCATCATGGTTTGCATTTTATAAGCGAGGTACCTGAAGCACAGAGTGGTTAAGGGACTAGCCCAAGGTCACACAGTTTACAAATAGCAGAGCCAAGGATATAATACAAAATGAATGATTCTCTTCTCCTGTAGCACTATGTTTATATGTTGCCTGCGGTCCTTAACCCACAGTTTGTCTCTCCTTCACTGGACTAGGAGCCCCTGGAGGGCAGGGACCACATGCTGTTTATCTGGCACAAGTGCTTAGTGAATATTGGAAAGTTGAATGAATCGGAGTGGATTAGAATGGAATGGAAAGAAAAGGAGGGAACTGGATAAAGTAACTGTCTAACCTGGGACTTCGGTCCCAAGTGCCTTGTCTTTCCAGTCAATTCCATAAGGCTTCAGCCCACCTCTTCCTGGCCACTACCATCAGAGTTATTTGAGAGTGCCAGGAATGACGAGGTTTTTTGCTTCCTGTCTGAAGGTCAAGACTGCTGTTGGGGTCCAGCAGACCATTAAGTGAATATCTGTGGAAACTGATAAGCTGCTCAAAGGACTTATTTTCCATGTAAGAGACTACCTCTGATTTTCTCACAGTCTCCACAAGTGGTCCAGAGTGCCATGAACACAAACTATTCATGGAATTCTTCCTAAAAAATAAAAGCTGTGGAATATACTGGAGGTGTGGATAAGAGAAAACATGAAGCTGTGTTATGAAATACAGCAAGCAATGATAAGATTTTCCAGCTCAAATTGGGTTAGAGTTGCTCAGAAACTAAATGTCTTCAAAAATGATACTAATCAGGGGCACCTGGGTGGCTCAGTCAGTTAAGCGTCCAACTTCGACTCAGGTCATGATCTCACAGCTCGTGAGATGGAGCCCCGTGTTGGGCTCTGTGCTGATAGCTCAGAGGCTGGAGCCTGCTTGGGATTCCAGGTCTCCCTCTCTCTCCCTCCCTGGCTCGTGCTCTGTCTCTCTCTCTTTCTCAAAAATAAATAAACATTAAAAAAAAGTTTTTAACGGTAATAATCACTAGAACAATAATTAATATTTCCTGAGTACTTACTGTGTGCCAAGCACTGTGCTAAGTTCTTTCAATGTATCATCCTGGTTTGTGCTTGCAAAAGCCCTACGAGATAGCCACCACTCTAGTCCCCATTTTCCAGATTCGGAGACTGAGGTTTAGAGAAGCCAATCAGTTTGTTCAAGATCCCACAAACAAAGGTGGAAGAGCTGGGGCAGGAAGCCAGGCTGGTGTGAGAACCAGGTTTTAATCAGTATACTGTATAAAACAACACATTTCAATTACATTTAAACTAAGAGCAGGTGTTGGGGCACCTGGGTGGCTCAGTCAGTTAAGCGTCCAACTCTTGATTTCGGCTCAGGTCACGATCTCACGGTGGTTTGTGAGATCCAGCCCCGCATCGGGCTCTGTGCTGACCATGAGGAGCCTGCTTGAGAGTTTCTCTCTCTGCCTCTCCCCCACTCTCTCCCTCTCTAAACAAACAAACAAACAAACAAACAAATAAGAACAGGTGGGAGATGGGCATAGTTTATCTGTTGAGTGAGGATGTTCTCAGTAGAGTCTTGGATGGCACATGACATACTCTTCATACACTTCGGCTTCTATTTCCCAAGAGGGGTTGCTGGCTGAGTGGCCCTGAAGAATGAGTCCTTGGAAACTTGTATTCATTCCTTCCCTTCATTCCGTTTCATCCTTGGATTTCTGAGACAGCGACCCAGCCCCCCCAGGCAGCCCACCACATTCCTGCCTCGCCCTCCAGGCCATTAGATTTCCAACCACAGGTGTAAGGCTTGGGGGGGGGGTCTCAGACTGAAATAGATGCCCCTGTTAGCCATGGTAAGGCTGCAGATGGAAACCGGGACCATTAGTGAGGTTAAGAGACTCGCAACTACATTGCTGAGCTTGTGTTAAGATTTATTGGCCCATGCTCACCACTCTTTACTTCTTCCGTTTTTACCCCTATCAGCAGCCTTCGTTAGTGATAGTGTTCAGCTGAGACGGGCCACCTCAGTCCGCTAATGGCAGAAGTGAGAGGAAAGTGGGACCCGCTACACTGAGCCATCATCCTATCCACTTAGACAGGGAAATTGTTTTGCAGGGTTTTACGCTGCCATTTCTGTTCACCCTCTAATGAATGCTTTCTGTCCATAAATGAAGCAGAGATGGAAGAAGAGGTGAATAAGTGCTAACATAAATTGCAGTGGGTCAGCCACAAATACAAGCTTTCAAAAAATAGGGTTGGTTTTTTTTTTTTAAGTCTAGGTTAAGGTGCTTGCTGATTTCTAAAGTACTTCCTGGGTTTGATTAGTGTGCCGGATGCATCGAAAATTGCTATTTCAAATCTTCATTTTGTAATCCATGCATCAGAGTAGAAGGCCTCTTTTCAAAAAAAAAAAAAAGATTCAGATCAGAATATAATGTGTGCTTTTCACCGTTACATGTCTCTTACTGACTCACCAGTCACGCGCTAGGTAATGGATATTGACATTGAGATAGGCAGGCTCTGAAACGCTCTGGTTGACCTTTACTCGTAGCTTTTAGGTATGACTTATTTCTATGAGGAAAAAATTTGCAAATAGTGGGGGAAGCACTTTTATTGAACACCTTGTATCTGTGTAACAATTGCATGTGGCTTTAGCATCTATACCCCAGTTCTTTTCCGTTGTCCTGAATCATATCCAGGAGCTGCAACGATTGTGTGGCCAGGCTGGCCACCTTCCCACATGCTATGTTTGCCATCTTGCTTTGCAGCTCGGCTTTGGATCGTTCCTTGGAATCATCGGATCAAACCTTGTCGAGAACAAACGGCAGATGGTAAGTCTGCATCGCTATAGAATTACACTCTTTGTCTGAAAAAGCTGAATATATTTATGAATTAAATAACACACTTCTTAAGGTTGCCCACATTGGGCCACAAAAGTAACTGCTCCTTTGCCTTTTCTCCTCAGCCTCCAGGGAACTTGTTCGAAAGTGACCCTGTGGTATGGGACTTGTTCTCGTCTTGCCCGATGCTCCCTCAGTGCCCTAGTTGGTCTCCTTAAGTGAAAGAGATAGAATATTCTGGATCTTGCCCTTTGCTCTCCTCCTCCCTCTCAGATGCATAACCTTTGGGGAAGGTTTTTGCAGAGGGCTCCTGCCTTTTAGGGTATTACAATCTAGGAGACTTAGATCAAGAGGACAAGTCACACTTGGGGCACACAAAAGACAAAATTATGAAGCCAACCTAAAGTATTCCCACGACTCATACTTCAAAGCTAAGTGTGTTGTAATGTTCAAAGGAAGAAGGAACATGTAACAGGAGGTAAAACTTAGAAAGTTCTATGTCCTAACAGGGGCCACAAGGGCAAGCTGTTGGGTTTCCTGGTATGGACTGAAGTGCAAGCATATTGTAGTTTTATTGGCTTGTAAATCAAGATGCCTGGTGAGTGGTCAGATGGTGGACTGATTAGGCTCCCCTAGTACAAGCCTCTGTGGCATCTAGACTTTGATAATGGGGTCTATTTAACAGCAAGTTTAATCAGATAACGTCATAGCTCCAGGGACAGAGAACTCTAACCATATGTTCTCCTATGAATCGCCCTCAAGGGAGAGCTCATAGTTCTCTTCTTCCATTTCACCTGGACTCCCCACCTCCCCTGCCAGTTGTGTTTGCACTTGGGGCTTACATTATTCAAAATAACGGGAGAGTTTTAATTGTAGAGCTGATCATAGCATAGCTGATAATGCCAATTTCATGAGATCGTTCATCCATTATTTACCAATTCTCTGTAGCTCTGTGAAGTGAGATTTATGAGGAGAGGCTTCTGAACAACTCCTGAAGGAGATGACTATTTCCTCCTGGCCTGTAGAGGAGGGAGAACCTTAGGGTGGCCTTGACTTTGATTTGATTTTGCCTGGGAGAGCAGTTTAATGCCATGCTATTTCCCCCCTCTTTGCCCCCAAACACCCGAAGAAAGCAAAACACTGATTCCATCTAGTTCTGAGGGTCAACACAGGCAGACGGTAGGCTTAGGCAGCGCCTGCCCCTGCCCCTGTAAGCACCTTCCCCCGCATTGGGTTGTAGTATCACCCTTGTAGTGGAAGACGAATTATCAGGAAAACTTGTCATTTCACATGATCATATAACATGATATAACATTTGTATATACACTCATATACATATATACGCATATACATATGCATATATGCTCATCATATAACATGTTGAGTATAGGGCGGTCTGGTTCAAGCAAACATTTTCTTACTTAAAAATTTTGGGGGGTGCCTGGGTGGCTCAGTCGGTTCAGCGTCCAACTTTGGCTCAGGTCATGCTCTCCAGATTTGTGAATTCAAGCCCTGGGTCGGGCTGTGTGCTGACGGCCCAGAGCCTGGAGCCCACTTCGGATTCTGTGTCTCCCTCTCTCTCCCTGCCCCTCCCCCTCTCGCACTCTGTCTCTCCCTCTCTCAAAAAGAAATGAGCATTTGAAAAATTTTTAAGAAAAAATAAATAAATACTAAAAAGAAAAAAGAAAACTTTTTGTATATATTACACAGAGTTAGTTGATCAGTTCCAGAGACTTCAACCCTTGTCAAATGTCTTTGGTATTTACTTTGGTATTTGTCTTTGGTATTTACATCTTACTAAGTTGACTGTTCTTTCTTCAACAATGCAGAAGGCCATGTAGGGTTGTGTGGGGCCTCAGAACCATCCCTGTCTTCATCAGTGCCCACCGCGAGGGGTTGAGAAGAACACTGGACTAGGAGTTGGTGGGCACCAGACCGGATGGTGACCCCGGGCACACCACTTCCCCTCCTTGAGCCTCCAATCCACCAGTAAATAAAATAGGGGGTTGGACCACATGATGTCAAAGGTCCGACATCTTCCTGAGTCTGAGCCTGGAAGAGCCACACGCGTTCCTCCTTGGACAATAGGCTGGATGTTCATTTGGTGCTGACAGACTCACTGAATGAGTTTCTTAGCTTGCCCTGAACATGGGGAACGTGCTTCAGTGGCCCCTTCCCTGCCTCCCTCGGCTCCCACTCATCCTGGATGATTGAAGAAAGCACCCTCATGGGGTGGCCGGCCAGAGTTCTGCATTGGCTGGCATTCTCTTGGGGACCATCTAGTCTCCAGAAGCAGCAAGAGTGGAAGGCTAACAGACACTTTCGTTTCCCCCTCACCCTCGCAGCTGGTGGCCTCCATCGTCTTTATCAGCTTTGGGGTGATTGCGGCCTTCTGTTGTGCCATCGTCGACGGGGTCTTTGCTGCGAGACACATTGTGAGTACTTTCAGTCCTGGGTTCAAGCCATTGTACGATACAGCAAAGTTGAGTGTGTGCTGAGATGTGTGCCGAGTGCTGTGAGGGGTACAGAAGAGGGAGAAAACAAGATCCGTGTCTCAGGTTGCCGACAGTCGAGGACACCACGGGACACACGGTCATCTAGAGAACAGGGGCTGAGCCGGGGGTATAAACTCTAAGTACCAGAGCGGTTTATCCTGGACTCCAGTGGCCAGGACAGGCTTCCCTGTGGTGGTGGGAGCTAAGCCTTTGACATGTAACTGAGATTTGGAAAGGCAGAGGGAAGGGCTTTGGGGCCGGGGGAATGACTCGGAGGTGACGTTGGGAGCGAGGAGGCAGGGAAGAGCAGGGAGGCCGATGACTTGAGAGCCTTGGAGGCTTCAGCAGCCACAAGAACAGACCATGAGGACAGAGTCACCTTTTCTCAGATACCTGAACTTTGCTGTCCCTACAACCATGGTTGGCGTTTAGTGATAGGATTGGGCTCCAGAGAAGGCCCCAGAGCTAGAAGCCTCCACTCAGAGCCCAGTCCTGGAGTGCGGGTGCCAAATCCTTCCTCCTCTGGAGAAGCTGCACCTTGAGAAAGGCCATTTTACTCCTGAAACCCAGACCTGTGCTCTTGTTTGAGGAAGCCTGGGATTCAGGGCATTCCTGTGTGGCTGTCGACAAGAGCCCTCGCCCCTCTTTCAGTACTTTCCATTCCATAGTGTTCCAGACTATTCTGCTAGGGCTGACTTCTCCATCAGGCACAATAGGCACAACGCCTGTGGCCCATAGGACTTTCAGGGTTTCAGTAAAATATTAGCATTTCTTTTCAAATCTGTAGAAACATGATAAGCTTTTAGGTCAAGAAAAAGTTTTCCCATATAATATAAATATATTTGTCTTTATACCAATGCAGT
This sequence comes from Prionailurus bengalensis, assembly GCF_016509475.1. Taxonomy (NCBI): domain Eukaryota; kingdom Metazoa; phylum Chordata; class Mammalia; order Carnivora; family Felidae; genus Prionailurus; species Prionailurus bengalensis. The sequence goes on along the minus strand of NC_057361.1, from coordinate 99,323,745 downwards.
CATTAGATATAATTAAAATAAAGAAGGGGCGCCTGGGTGGCTCAGTCAGTTAAGCATTTGATTCTTGATTCAGCTCAGGTCATGATCTCACAGTTCGTGAGCTTGACCCCCGTGTCGGGCTCCATGCTGACAGTGCAGGGCCTGCTTGGGATTCTCTCTCTCCCTCTTTCTCTGCCCTCCCCCCACTAGCGCTCTCTCTCTCAAAATAAACCTTAAAAAAAAATAAAGAAAATATAATTTTCAATATTTTTTAACGGGGAGACGGACCCACAAAAGCAAAAGTGCCTAGGTCCCAGGGAGGCTGTAACATAGCCCTGATCCAGCCCACAAACCCAAATCAAAAGCAAGCCACAGCAACTTACTGGGCCCCCACAACCAACACAAGTACTCCTTTCATTCCTACTGAATCAGCAGGGAGAATGAAAACACCTCGTGAACTAGTTGGAACTGTTTTGCTTTCCAAAACAACTGAATTGGAGCAAAATTGTATTACCAGAATCTTCTGTGGATCAATGGCACTTTATTCCATTTCAATCACTGGCTAATAGTGCAGGTCATGTTGATGGAGCCTCATGGGTATGGCTGGATCTGGGGAAGGATGATCTGTGACATTATTATTTCAATTCCAACTTGCTCTTGGACCCTCCTCTCAGGAGTAAGAGTCAGTCCATCATTTGCCAAGATTGGAGGGACTCATGTGGTTGGTGCTTCCCCACAAGCAGTCTCCGAATTGGTGTCTCAGGAGAGGATTTCTGGGCAGAGGGCAGAGTAAGGGGTGAGAGAGAGAGGGTCTTTACCCGATTTTCTTTCCGGGCCGAGAATTTAAATGTAGGCCCCCTCTATCAGACCCATCCCTTCTGATTTTAGATGAGAACAGCCATCTTCTTCATCTTTTTCTTCTTAAAAAGGCCAGTGATCCATGGGGAACTTGTAACATCCACAAGCCCACCACCCTAACTTAGCAATCCTTGTCACTTTTGCATATGACCCTCTGAGTAAGCACCCAGTTGTGTGGCTGTGGGTAGCGTGGTTGCAGCCAATCATGGCATGCGTGCTATTGGTATTCAACAGGAGCCATCTTAATAACAATAATGCCTTGTTTTTGTGTAGCGTATTTAGCTTTTAAATGTGCCTTCACATCTATTGTCTCATTGGAGACCCACAGCAATCCTGTGAGATATGTAGGGCAAGCATTATTATCCCCATTTGACAAGCAGTATTCACTCTGAGGCAGTCTCCATGGTAACAGAGGCCTAGTGGCCAAGAAGCCTGCAGTAGATTTTGATGGCATCATGAGCTAAAATGGCTTCCTCTTTTTCCCTCCTCCTCCCACTCCTAGTGTGGTTTTTTTTAACAGCCTTATTGAGATGTAGTTCACATCCCATATAATTCACCCACTTAAAGTGTACAATTCAGTGGTTTTCAGTATCCTCACTGTTACGTGGAAACCACCACCACATCAATTTTAGAAGATTTTCATCATCCCCCAAAAGAAGCCCCATGCTCTTGACTCTCACCTCCCTTTACCCCTAGTCGCCTCAGCCCTAGGCAGCTACTAGTCTACTTGTTTTTTTCTTGATAGATTTCCCTATGCTAATTAACCGTTCATATTAATGGAATCATAGAATATCATGGTCTTTTGAGACCTGACTTCTTTCACTTAGTGTGCTATCCTCAGGGCTCACCCATGTCGTAGCATGTATCAGTGCTTCATAGCTTTTCATGGCCTAATAATATTCCACCGTATGGATATACCACATGTTGTTTGTCCCTTCAGTGGCCGATGGGCATTTGGGTTGTTTCCAGCTTGTGGCTTTTATTAATAATGCTGCTCTAAACATGCATGTACCATGTGGCCATATGTTTTTGTTTTCCTTGGGTATATACCTAGGAGTGGAATTGCCTGGCTATATGGTAACCACGTTTACCCTTTTGAGGACCTACTGGACAGTTTCCGAAAAGAGCCGCACCATTTTCCATTCCCACCAGAAGTGTATGTAGGAGAGTTCCAATTTCTCTGCATCCTTGCCGACTCTTATGATCTGACTTTTTGATTCTAGTATCCCACGAACCATCCTAGTGGGAATCAAGTGGTATCTCAGTGTGGTTTTGATTTGCGTTTCCTTGACACTCCTAAATGGTTTTGAGCACTGGCCTCTGTCAAAGGCAATGGAGAAAAATCCAAGTTATACTTACTGGAAGTTTCCTCTAACGACCACCTACGTGTCTCTGACTCCAGGCCCTCTGTACTTCCTACAGTTAGTGGCCTGCAGCAAAGTGTTTGATTCATGGATTTGGGTTAAGGCTGGATGAATCTTTTAGAAAACCTTTCTGCTTACACTGCACCTGTCCTAAGACATCTGCCAGCCCTCACTGACACCCAGAGAGTTTTGAGAAAGGAGGCTTTGTTAATGTATGGCAATATCCGTTGGCTAGTTTAACGAAAGGCCCTTTTGGATCCTAGCACTGCTTGGGTGGGCTAAAGCCAGGCTTTCTTTTTATAAACAATGAATTTTTAAAAAGATTTTATATTTAAGTCATCTCTACACCCAACGTGGGGCTCGAAGTCACAACCTCGAGATTAAGAGTCACGTGCTCCTCTGAGCCAGCCGGGTGCCCCTAAAGCCAGCCTTTCTTGTTGTTGAAATCTCTCAGAACTATCTTGCCCTGTCCTTTGGCTTGGGAATGTGTGAGCTACCTCTCAAGTCCTACCTTCTTACACGCCCCTCTAAATATGTCTTCTTCCTTCTCTCTCGTCTCCTAGTTCTTTCCTTCCCCGCCCCCAACATGGCCTTTAACCATCTGGGAAGGTCATTTTGCCTTCTTGTAACAGTTTCCCCCTCTTCCAAATGGATGTAAGAGTAACCTACCTCTCAGGCTCAACCTGAGTGTGATATGAAGTAATGGGTGCAAACTGGGCCTGGCACAGAGTAGGCACTCAACATAAAGCAATGTCCATTTCCATCTCTTCGTTCCAGAGTCGGAAGCCCTTCGGATTTGAAAGGTCACCGAGCCCTCACGAAGTGACTTTTTCCTACCTCCCAGTTGCCAGGGCTTATTCCTTCTCCGGGGTCTCAATGCACAATAGCAGCCAGAGGCAGCAAAGGGGCAACCGTCACACACGTCTGTCTTCATCTGGGGCAGTTGGCGGCTGAATGCTTTTTGCAGAACCAGGAGGTCGGGAGGGCTGTGACCAGCGTATCAAGCCTCCCTTTCCACAAGATAATAGTGGTCTCTGCTATTGTGCAAACACGGAAAATAAACCCTGCTGCGTGTGAACATGAGAACCCTCGCTCCTTTCCCCCCTAACTCCAGCCTCAGCCAACAGGGCAATGTACTTTCAGAACAGTGAACAAACAAGAGGTCCCTGTAGAAGCAGCTGATGGGAAGTCTTAGGTGCTCGATGGGACTGGGAGGCAGGAGGCACTGGGGTGTCAGGATCAGGAGATGTTAAAAAAATTTTTTTTTCAACGTTTATTTATTTTTGGGACAGAGAGAGACAGAGCATGAACGGGGGAGGGGCAGAGAGAGAGGGAGACACAGAATCGGAGCCATCAGCCAAGAGCCTGACGCGGGGCTCGAACTCACGGACCGCGAGATCGTGACCTGGCTGAAGTCGGATGCTTAACCGACTGCGCCACCCAGGCGCCCCTAGGAGATGTTAAATCATCCGTGGGAAAAGCAGCCACTGGGATTTGAAAATGGCGAGTGGGGGCAGGAGGGAAGGTGCTTGGCCACGCCCCCAGGTCAGTTCGCATGAACTTCTTGTCCCGTCCTAACCTGCTTTTGGCCAGAGCTCCACCACCACTCAGGAGATGTTTAGCATCACCCCAGAAGTGAACAGCATCCCCTGCCTGCAAGTTTCCAGGCAGCCCTGGATGGTGCCTGTCTGCTCTACCCCAACCCCCATGCCTGGGAGTTCCCTCAGCAGGAAGCTGGCCAAGCCAGGAGGGTAAACCAGCTGCCCTTGAGCCCCATGTTAGTTTTCTGGGCTTTAGCTGTGTGTTTGGAGTTCACTGTCTTTACCTAGTATCCCTAGTATCTGTGTAGTTGAGTGAAAACGGCTCATAGTGTAGTTGAGTTAAACTCTACAGCAGTCTCAGGACACCCGGGTGGCTCAGTCGGCTAAGTGTCCAGCTCTCGGTTTCAGCTCAGGTCATGATCTCGTGGTTTTGTGAGTTCGAGCCCTGCATCAGGCTCTGTGTTGACAGTGCAGGGCCCTGCATGGGATTCTCTGTCTCCCTCTCTCTCTGCTCCTCCCCCACTCATGTTCTCTCTGTCTCTCTCAAAATAAATAAATAAACTTAAAGAATTTTTTAAAGAGGGCCACCTGGGTGGCTCAGTCGGTTGCGTGTCCGACTTCGGCTCAGGTCACGATCTCACGGTCTGCGAGTTTGAGCCCCCCGTCGGGCTCTGTGCTGACAGCCCAGAGCCTGGAGCCTGATTCGGATTCTGTGTCTCCCTCTCTCTCTGCCCCTAACCCACTCGCATTCTGCCTCTGTCTCTCTCAAAAATAAATAAATATTAAAAAAAAATTTTTTTTTTTAAGAAATCTACAGTAGTCTCAGTAGCTGCTCAGCCCCCTGGGGCTTGCTTCCTGAGCTCTTCCTTCTGGAAAAGCTGTGGCAATGACAGCAGGGAGCACATGTCAGCCAGCCCGTGTCCTGTCCTCAGGTGATGATGAGAACTCATTGATGGAGTTGGGCTCCCTCCTTTTGAGAGTATGGTATTGTAAGAATTTTGAATCTTGTTCCCTGGGGACTCTTTGGAAGAAGACAAAGACTGGAAATAAAAGAAAACCAGACAGGAAATTTCAAGAAACCCATTTCTTAGTCAGTTTCCGAATTTCTCATTAACCAAGCGGCCCAACAGAAAGCAGTTATTAGAACATCTTAATCTAATCCTCAGATTCTCAGGGTCCATAGAGGGGCCGCTTTCAGAAATTAACCCAACCCACTGCCTACTCGTGTGTGTGTGTGTATGTGTGTGTGTGTGTGTGTGTGTGTTCAAATCTTTTATTACCCATCAGAGCACTTGCTGCTTTATTTTCCAAAACCAACACTTCTTTGGTTTGGTGTTTCCCTTTCCAGGATCTGAAACCACTCTATGCTAACCGGTGCCACTATGTCCCCAAGACATCCCAGAAGGAGGCTGAGGAGGTGAGCCAGAATGAGGCTGCATGTCTTACTTTTGGGGAAAGTCTTCCGTTCTGCCTGAAACCCCCTTCCTTGTACTCCTTTTCACAGACCTAAGGCTTGCTGTTAGGTGTCTGTAGCTGATTTGTTCAGTGGGTCAGAGCACAGTGCTAATGAGGCCACGGTCATAGGTTGGAGCCTCAAGAGGCCTAATCAGATTTACTTTGCTCTGTGGCCACAGGCTGCCCCTCTGACCCCAGCAGGCAGCCTCTCCGTGTGTGGCTTTGATCCCAAGAGGGACAGATGAGTACAGAGGCCACAGGGCAGGCCACTCCCCCAGCTCTGTGGATGGCGGTTTGGTCGCCCGGACTCGGTGCCCAGCTGGAGGGAAAGCAGGAGCCTCACCAGAGCACTGGGCCTGGACCAGGGAGGCAGAGCCTGGGTCTCACACGCAGGAGGGGTCAGGAAGCCAAACGAGGGTAATCGAGAAGCCCGGTCCACTCTAAGGCTCTGAGAAGGCCTGGACTGTGGGCCTGGCCCCTCTCACGACACCCCAAGAGGCCAGTCAGCTAATGCACGACGACTTCTCTCGCTTGCCCTACGCAGCTCTCCTCGTGTTCCACGCCGCCTTGCGCGGAACTAGAGGCAGCGGGCAGTGAGGTGAAGCACCACTCCGGGCCACTTTCAGAAATTAACGCAACCCCACTGCCTGCTTGTGTGTGTGCACAATAATTGCCCCCCAGCCCAGAGAGTCCTTTGATATGAAACTACCATTCGACATAAAATACAATGCAAATGGTGCCCTTGGAGTTAGGCGGGGCGACGGCTCTCCTCCCAACGCATCAGGGCAGATATTTCTATTGTGGCTCTGCCTTTCACTTCTCCCCCTACTTTGCACCCAATCCCAAATTTACTGTTTTTCTAACTACCCATGGGTTCAAAGGGAGGAGTAGAAACGTTCACGTGCCAACAGCTTATCAGAAAAGCAGTGAGCATTTGGATGGAGGACCCGATATAGAAAAAGCGCCTGTTTACTACAAATATTCTCTATAACACAGTGAAACACATTCACAAGCACTTCCTTGCATCCATAAAGGACGAGAGTCTGGAATATTTCTTCCCAACAGAAGACGGTAAATGGAAATGGATCTTTTACATGTTTTGCAAACTCGAGATGTGTGAAATGTCATTGCTGTTCTGATTTCGTGGCGATCGCTTTCTTGTGTTAACTTGGTGACTGTAAAAATATTAATGACTTCCATAGGTTCACTTGTAACCCTGGTCCCCCTAACCCTATTTTTCCTATATAAGGTCATAAGTTCCTCAACCAAAAATTCTCCTTCCGCGAGGGTTCTGAGGAACCTTACCCAGGCAGCTAGAGAGGTACTATTGTACTTCAAAGTGCATGTGACAGCCTTTCTGTCTTCCTCCCCATCTGATCCCCCGCCCCTTGTCCCCCCCCCCCCCCGCCATTCCCCTTCCCCACCTACTTTCATTTCCTGCTGTCATTTGTTCTTCCGCCTGTCCTTCCATCAGTCCTTCCTCCTCTGCATCTCCGCCCTTCAGGGATGGGGCACTGAGGGCTGTGGCTGAGGCTGGACGGACCCCAGCTACACGGTGGCTCGTGTCAGGCACAGGTCGGCCAGCCCCGTGCCCAGCCCCATCCCTCTCCTGCGTTGGTGTGTTCATTTCACAGCCATCCTTACCGTCTCCATCAGTCACTAACTCATATTTCCAGTCCCAGAGGGTCCTGCCTCCCATCCAGTGCCAGCCCATCTCTTCACTGTTGTGTGCCCTCAGGTGAACTGCCCTCACCTCAGCCGTGGATTCTGCACGCCTCGCATCCGGGGCAACACCTGCTTCTGCTGTGATCTCTACAACTGTGGCAAGTAAGTGCTGAGCGCCCCGGCACAGAAATGATGGTTTGACCACAGTGGGCACTGGGAGGGCTGAGGTGGGGCGGGGGGTGGGGGGAGCGCAAGGGCACACGGTAGGGATCAGAGAAATGGAAGATGTTGGTCTGTCAACAGATTTCAGCTAGTAAGCATCACCTCCCTTATCCGTGCCAGGCATCACGCTAAGTGCTTTGGAATACTTGATCTCATTTTGTTCTTACCTGTGATGTATGTAGGATTATTCTCTCCATTTTACAGATGGTGAGAGTGAGGCTCAGAGGAGGCAGACACCTGGCCCAAGGTCACCCAGAACTTGAAAACAGTAGAGGTAGAGTTCAAACCCAGTTCTGTCTTAAGTCCAAGTTCAACAACATTCAACAAATAGTTACTGAGCACTTTCTCTGGGCTTGGGCCTGTTCTAGACACTGCTGACTCAGCAGCAAACAAAATAAAAGTCCTTGCCCTTATGAAGCTTGTATTTTAATAGAGAAGACAGTCAATAATACATGGATATAAAATATGCCAGGTGGTGATCAGAGCTCTGAGAAAAAAATGAAGCAGGAGAGGTAGATAGGTAGGTGAGGGTGAGGGTGCTGTGTGAGACAGAGGAGCCAGGGAAGGTCTTTTTGAGGAGGTGACATTTGTACAGAGACCGGAACAAAGCGAGAGAGCAACCCAAGTAGATACCTGGGGAAAGAGTGTTTTCAAGCAGCAAGAACAGCAAGTGCAAAGGCCCTGAGGCAGGAGTAGGCTCAGTGCTAGTCTTGTTTCGTCACTCGGCTCTCTGCCCTCTAATTGCAAAAACGTCACTTATTCTTTTTTTCAAAACATATTTAGGGGTGCCTGGGTGGCTCGGTCAGTTGAGCATCTGACATCAGCTCAGGTCCTGATCTCACAGTTCATCGAGTTCTAGCCCTGCATCAGGCTCTGTGCTAACAGCTCAGGGCCTGGAGCCTGCTTCAGATTCTATGTCTCCCTCTCTCTCTGCCCTCCCCCTCTTGCGTTCTCTCTCTCTCTTTCTCAAAAATAAATAAACATTAAAATAATTTAAAAAAACATATTTAGGTGGTGGGAATACAGAGTCTATACCTCTGAGGAACTCACAGACTCGTAGGGAAGACAGACATGAGAACAATTGATTACATACAACAGAGTGTGATAGGTACAGTGGGGACCAGTGGATATACTGGGGACCCTGATGACCCAAATGACTGAAAGTCAGAGCTTCTGGGGGAGTGTCAAGGAGGAGGTGACATGGGAGCTGAAATGTAAAGGGGAGGGAAGGAGTTGGGAAAGAAACCAGAAGGGGGTAGAGGTGGGGAAGGTATTCCCAGCAATTGTGGGGGTGGGGAGAGTTCTACAGGGGGTAGGAGGTAAGGGCGGAGCTGTAGTCAGAAGCCAGATCATGGAGGGCTCACTGGCCACAGGAGTGACTTTGGACTTGACCCTGTAAGCAATTTGGACTTGACCCCATAAGCCACCGAATGGTATTGCATGAAAGATGGAGTGCTGAGGGCCTGGAGACAGAGGGGGAAGGGAGGAGTTGGCAGAGGGGGCCCGGAGGGAGCTGGATCCAGAGGAGTCAGGTGGATGCAGCATCCTCCAGACCCCCACCCCCTACTCTTGGTATTGGGGGGCCCATTTCTGCCGTTTGAGGATTAAGACCTGACTGACTGGAGGTAGGGCGGAGAGGTGGGGAGACTGGCACCAGCCTTTTACCTTCTTCCCTTGCACCAGCCTCATTTCGTTCAAAGGTTTGGCGGCGGAGGAAGAGAAACTTAAAGACTCAAATGAGGTTTGGGGATTATCTGGGAGGTTCAATTATTCATGTTGTAATAATAACTAACACTTGTAAAGGACTTCCCTCCTCAGCAGCAGTGATGGCTATAATTATACTTCCTGAGCTCATCCTTCCAAAAATGATCAAAGGAATGTAAAATAGGTCCTAGGGGAATTGGGGTTATCTTGCTATCTTTCCTTTGGCCTCCCCTGATGCCCCCCTCCCTGCCGCTGTCCTTCCTTCTCCTTTTCCCCCCTCCTTCGCCCAGCTCCCCAGCTCGCTGCTCTCCTCCCTCCTCTGGCCTGCCCCCTCTCCTTTCTCACTTCCTGGCCTCCTGGTGGGGGGTGCTGGGAGCAGGCTCACACCTGCGGGCCCAGGATGGAGAGGAGCGGAGGCCCCCTGGGAGGCTGCGAAGCGATTCCTTGCAGGCCCCCTTTCTCTCTGAATTTAGGTGTGTTTCTGGAAAAGGTTTGAATAAACTAAATCCTACTTTAAATTCCATTCAGTTGAGTCCTTAGGTGCATTTTTTTTTCAAAAGTGGAGACTAAGCCCAGTTTATCTTCCTGTCAATCTGAACTTCATAATAACTGACTTTCTTACTTTTTTAAGAAAATATTTCTTTTATGTTTGAGAGAGAGAGAGAGAGAGAGAGAGAGCTTGAGCAGGGAAGGGGCAGAGGTGGGGGGGACAGAGGATCTGAAGCGGGCTCTGGGCTGACAGCAGCGAGCCCGACGTGGGGCTCAAACTCACAAACTGAGTAAGTAGATTGTGACCTGAGCCAAAGTCAGATGCTTAACGGACTGAGCCACCCAGGCGCCCCTGACTTTCTTACTTTCTTAAAGCAAGTTATGCAGTATTGTCTTCAAGGCTCTCAAGGAACTTTATGAGGAGTGGTGCTAAACTCTGGGTTCTCTGGAGGCAGGGACCATGACTTCATCTTATCTCTATCCCTGGTCCCTGGCACAGGACCGGGCATGAGTAAAGGCCTAATGAAACAGGAGTGACATTTGTTGGAAAGTACCAAAAAGAAGAACGCCCTTTTCACCAGGAAGATAAAATATTGAACTAGGCAACGAAGAGGGGTCACGGGGACGTGGTCCTTAAGCCTGGAAATGGTTTTCGCCTACCTGGGGCCCGGACCCCAGCCCCAGGCATCAGTCAAGGCCCTGTCTGTCTGTGGTGCTAAGTTTCCAAGGGCAAAGCCACCAGGAAAAGACTTTACTGAACTTTCCATCAGGAAACAGTCCCACTAGGGTCATAAACCAGGGCCACGAGACTTAAGAGGTAAATGATCCTACAATAGAGGGAAAAGGTTTTCCTTGACCTGAGGCTTTTTCCAGCCAGCGCCAAAGAGACCTGAACTCCAGGCCTAAATATAGCTAGCAGCAAGCATTTGGAGAGATGCGGGGACTTTAATTTTGCAGAGCCTGTATTTGTTTTCCTCACACAAAACCTATTTTTAATCAATTGCCAGCTCCTCCAGTCCATTTCCTGGAAAGGAGGCCAAGAAAAAAAAAAGTGGGAACAAAAACATCAGGCAGTCATTTGTACAGTGCTATGGAAACAGAGTTTCTACTGTCCCCTCAAACCCACAGACCTTCTTTGACGTCAAGGCAGTCAGGTTTTAATACCAAACATAGATGATTCCATTTAGCCTTATGCAGGAAGGTGGCTTTCTCTAGGACACAGCTCTTCAGCAGCTGCCTTTCAGAGCACTTCGCTTAGCTTTGGAGAGGTCAAGTCAATATCACTGGTTCTCAGTGTGTAACCTAAAGGAAATGCAAGGAAATGGGGGTGGTTTGGTGAACTGCTTCAGCTGGCAATAACATGGAAGAAGACAGCTTACTTTCATTCATTCCCCCGCTTCAACAAAGTTGTATTGAGCCCCTACTATGTGCCAGGGACTGTTCGAGAAGAATAGGTATGGGGAAAGCATAATCTTACCCTTCAGGAACTCGGCTTACCAGAGGGGCTGGGGGGAGGGCAGCTTAGACCCATACACAGAATACATGCAGTGAGAGATGCACAAGCTTGTCCATTGGCATTGCCCGTCCACCGAGAGTTGGTGGATGGTTCCAGGTGCCTATGGAAGAGCAGAAGGAGGCCCTTCTGCTTTAGCCAAGATCTGTTGCCTCCTGCTTTGTTAAATGGGGATGGAAACAGAGAGGTTATCTTTTTCTCCAGGCACACCCAGCAAGTTGAGAGCAAGAGGGTGAAAGCCCATATTGGGCAATCAACCTCATGATCAATGCCACAATCAGGCTTTGAACTCAGTTACTCATTCACAGACATTTATTGATGACTTGCAGTGTTTCTGCCACTGTGCTAGACAGCGAGGGAGACACAAAAGAAGTGTAAGAGATGCCTCTCGCCCTCAAGAGGTTACAATCAAGACGGAGGCGCTACGTCTACCTTGGTTGTAGCTTCAGCACCCAGCACCGTACTCGGCGCTGAGTAGGCTGTCAATAAACATTAGACGAAGTGACTAACTGAATTATTGACATACGCAAAGTGCCAAACTAAGAGGAACAGATTGTCTGAGGCTATGGGAGTCCAGGGGAAAAGCTAATGAATGGGCACCGGAGTCCTTGAAGAAGACTCTAGAGACATGGCTGTAGAAGCTTTGAGCAGTGGGAAAGGCTAGGACAGGCAGAGAACAGAAGGCAGTACCTTCCGTGCAGGGAGACAAATCTGAGCACAGGTTCAGAAGAAGTACCCAGTATGGCCAGTTTGGGGTTTCTCAGGGCTCTGGCCTAGCTGGAGACTGGACTCCATTTTGGAGCCGGATTGTGGCCAACTGAGGCATTTGGATCCTTCTTCCTGAAGGTAATGGGGAGCCATGGGAGGATTTTGATTAAATGAATGATTTAGTTTTAAGAATGTTTGAGGAAGCTTAATGAAGCAGTGGTAGGGTCTGGTAGGCAGGCCTCGCAGGCATGGACGCTGAACCAAGTGGAATCATGAATCTCCAACAGCAACAAACCGCATGAATTTGTTAAACCCTGAACCAGACCTAAATATTAATGTTCTTTTGCTTCATGGTTAAGTAAAAAAAAAAAAAAAAAATTTCAATAGCTGCCGAACCTGCTCAAACTGGAACCAAACATACAGTATCTAAAATAATTGAGTATTTTTAAACAGACTGGTACCCTGCGCACCATGGTGTGGTCTGTGCCTTTAAAGGGTCAATGCTTTTATTTTTTTCATTTTCAAAAACAGCTTATTTTTTTTTTCAACGTTTATTTATTTTTGGGACAGAGAGAGACAGAGCATGAACGGGGGAGGGGCAGAGAGAGAGAGGGAGACACAGAATCTGAAACAGGCTCCAGGCTCTGAGCCATCAGCCCAGAGCCTGATGTGGGGCTCGAACTCACGGACCGCGAGATCGTGACCTGGCTGAAGTCGGACGCTTAACCGACTGCGCCACCCAGGCGCCCCAAAAACAGCTTATTTTTGAGAGAGAGACAGAGAGACAGAGAGAGAGCGCATGCGTATGGGGGAGGGGCAAAGAGCGAGAGGGAGACACAGAATCCAAAGCAGGCTCCAGGCTCTGAACTGTCAGCACAGAGCTTGTCGTGGGGCTTGAACCCAGAACCCATGAACTGCGAGATCATGACCTGAGCCGAAGTCGGACGCTTAACCCACTGAGCCACCCAGGCGCCCCAAGGTGTCAATGCTTTTAAGAACAAGATTCAGGAGCACCTGGGTGGCTCAGTCGGTTAAGCGTCCGACTTCAGCTCCGCTCATGATCTCATGGTCCGTGAGTTCGAGCCCCACATCGGGCTCTGTGCTGACAGCTCAGAGCCTGGAGCTTGCTTTGGATTTCAGGTCTCCCTCTCTCTCTGCCCCTCCCCCACTTGCACTCTGTGTGTGTGTGTCTCTCTGTCTCTCAAAAATGAGATAAAAACATTTAAGACTTTTTTTAAAAAAAGAACAAGATTCAAAGATTCCTTGCTAGAGGCTGTCTCTTAGAAGGGAAAAACAACAACAAAGCTACATGTTTTGTGGGGGGCTCTTATTATGTGCTGGAGTGCTGCTTTCTTGCATTGTCTCCTGAAATCCCCCAGGTTAAGAAAGTTGCTCAGCAAATAAGGGACAGAGCTGGGACCCAGATGCAGTTCGACTCCAGAGTGCTGCCTGTCTGTGCGCACTCCCAGCCCAGCCTGCCCTCCTTGTGTTGGGAGGTAGACAGAGATCATTCAGGAAAGTCAGAAGCTCACTGTCAAGCCCTCCAACCCCACACTCACCCTTACTCACAGGCCTGCCTTTTTACAGCTCTTGTACGGCTATGCCTTTTCGTGGCAGTAAGCAATTTTCTTCTCACTGCATAAATCTCTTTATTAATATATGATACTGATGAGAGTAATGCTTTAAAATCCCAATAAACATGGGATATGTTAATATTTTATATCCGAAGCGAGAATTTTTTTTAAAGGATAATGAAATATGTCTTCTTTCTTGATCCCTCTTTAATGGATCATTTCTTCATCCAGTGTCTAATGTCCTGGGTGCCAATGTTATGGTTCATGGTTTTCTTCTAGGTTCAGTGAAGAATAAAAGATATGTGCAAGTAATCTGAAAAAATGTAGCATGAAATATAAATCTGATTTTTCGATTATAATTCATAATGATAGAGTAACAGAATTCAACAATGATTTATGTCAGTGGGGCTCCGTTTTGATTTTGAGAGGCAGGAAATTGTCATGGTAAAGTATAAACTCAAGGCCAGCGTGTCTGGGTTCAAAGCTCACCTCCACTACTTAATTAATTTCTTTCTCTGCTTTGATTTTCTCATCTGTAGGTAACAGGGATAAAAATAGCCCCTACCACATAGGGTTATTCTAAAGATTAAGTGAGTTCGTGTTTGCACACTGCTTCGAATAGTACCAGGTGGGGGTGTCTGGGTGGCTCAATCAGTTAAGCGTCTGTCTCTTGATTTCAGCTCAAGTCACGATCTCATGGTGGGATCGAGCCCCGGTCAGGCTCTGTGCTGACAGTGTGGAGCCTGCTTGAGATTCTCTCTCTCTCCTTCTCTCTCTGCCCTCTGCCGCTTGCATGCATGCACTCTTTCTCTCTCAAAATCAATAAATAAATTCAAAAACAAAGAATAGTACCAGGTAATAGTAAGTACTCTATAGAACTTTTTGTTATTATAATTGCATTAGTTTTTCAAAATCACAGATTTGACCTACATCTATGATTGGAGATAGCTATACATATTCTTACTTAATATCAGAAAGAAAATATTCTACCTGCCAAGAGTAATAATTACTTGGGAGTTACTGTGTTCCCTGATGTATGCAGAGAGCCACTGGTAGTGGGATTAAGCTTTCTGTGTGTCCGCCTTGCTTGTGGGTGGTCTCCAGTTATAGTCTTGAAAATACTGAAATCTGGTTCAAATTCGGACGAATTAAGACACCTTTAAAATTTCAGTATGGAAGCTTACTATTTAAAACCGTGGGTTTCACGGCGCCTGGCTGGCTCAGTCGGGTGGAGCATGTGACTCTTGGTCTCAGGGTTGTGACTTGGAGCCCCACGTTGGGGGCAGAGTTTACCTAACACATAAAAAATAAATAAAACAGTGGCTTTCAAACATCAGCGAGCTCATGAACACAGATTCCCGAGGCTCACCCTAAGATTTTCTGCCGGATTCTGTGGGACTGGGGCTGGGCCTAGCAACCTGTGTGTTAAAGCATCTGTTTCTCAAAGACACATGCGCACACAGACACGCAAACAGCACGCTGATACACAGGCAGGCACATGCACACACAAACACACCAATGGTTCCGATGCAGTTTGTCCCGTAACCACACTGATTTCAGTTCCTCAGAAAAACACTGATTTTAAAGGATCCTGAGATAAAATAAAATCACCTGTAAAGTTTAAAAGTCTTTTCTTGTGTGAATAATCCCTCCCTGATTGCCTTTGGAGGTTAACCTTTCATTTTTGTCCTTTTTCACATCCAGTGTTCTTACAACAGGGGAGTCACACGTAATAACCATCCTGATGCCAGGGCACTTGGTTGTGATTTTAAGAACCACAATGTTGGAGATTCATTAGCGATTCCAGCGGCCAAGTTGTAAACTAGTCTGCAACATCCCAGAAGACAGGAACTTTCACTTAATCAATTCAACACAGATTTATGTAGCACCCACTAGGTGTCAGGGAGAGCAGCAAACAAAAGGAACTGAGTCCCTGCCATCACGGAGCTCACATTCAAGTTGAAGAGACAGACAGTAATGAGTGAGTGCTAGAGAGCAGCTCAAGAAGGCTAACGTGTCAGCTCTGCCTGCCATAATAAAATACCACAGACTAGGTGGCTTAAACAACAGACATTCACTCTCGCATAGACCTGGAAGCTCGGGGTCTGAGATTAGGGAGCCAGCATGGCCGGGTTCTGGTGGGGGCTCTCTTCCTGGCTTGCAGATGGCCACCTTCTCACTGTGTCCTCACGCAGCCTTTCCTCAGCGCCTACAGATGGAGAGAACTTGCTCTCTCTGTCTCTTCCTTTTTATAAAACCATCAGTCCTATCGGATTAAGGCTCTGCCCTTCTGACTTCATTTAACCTTAATTACTTCCGAAAAGCCCTGTGTCCAAATACAATCATTTTGGGAGTTAGGTGTTCAACTTAGGAATTTTGGAGGGGGATACATTTCAGTCTGTAGCAACTAATGTGATAGACAGTGACTGAGCTGAGCGGGGGTGTCTTTCGACAGAGTGGTCAGGGAAGGCCTCCACAAGGAGGTGAGATTCAGGTTTTGTGCAGCAACTTGGCTTTAATTCTTTACTGGGACATTGTTTTGTGTTTGTTGATGTTTTGTTTTGAAAGAGGAGAAACAGTGAAATCTTTGAAGCTTGAATTCAGATCCCAGCTTTTTCACTTATGACTCGGGCGAGTTCCTGACTTCTCTCTGCTTTAGTTTGTTCGTCAGGAAAATGGGAATGGTGATAGTACCTACCTCATAGAATATCATAAGGATTTGCAGTGCTGTCTAATAGAACCTTCTGCAGTGACAGAAATGTAATCCGCTCTGTCCAGAGCAGTAGCCAGCCACTAGTGTGGCTCTTAGAAGTGTAGCTAGGGGGCCCCTGGGCGGCTCAGTCGGTTAAGCCTCTGACTCTTGATTTCGGCTCAGGTCATGGTCTCAAAGTTTGTGCGATCGATCTCTGCATTGGGCTCTGCGCTACAGCGAGGAGCCAACTTGGGATTTCCTGTCTCCCCGTCTCTTTGCCCCTCCCTCCATCTCAGAACTAAATAAATGAACGTTAAAAAAACGTTGTAAGAAGTGTGGCTATTGAGCACTTGAAATGTGGCTGGTGAGCCAGAAGAACTGAATTTTTTAATTTTTTTTTCATGTTTATTTATCTTTGAGAGAGAAAGAGACAGAGCTTGAGCGGGGAAGGGGCAGAGAGAGAGGGAGACACAGAATCCGAAGCAGGCTCCGGGCTCTGAGCTGTCAGCACAGAGCCCCATGCGGGGCTTGGACTCACGAACTGTAAGCTCAGGACCTGAGCGGAAGTCAGACACTTTACCAACTGAGGCCCCCGGGCGCCCCTGAATTTTTTGTTTTACTTAATTTTAATTCATTTGCATTTCAACAGTGACTAGTAGCTACCGTCTTAGACAGCACAGATTTAATGAATTCACGTATGTAAAACGCTTAGCGCTGTGCCTGGCACGTAGTAAACGTGAATGTGCGCTGTCTAGGATTCGTGTCGGTGACGGCAACAAGTGTTTGTCTGGTGGGTAGGAGGTGAGGTTTTCAATTTATTTTTTGCCTAAGCAGCACTCGCACGTCGACTTATTACGGTGCCTTGCTCCCCAGTGCGTTCATGGCTATGACGTCCCTTACCATAGCTCCCCACCTATTCACCTGTCTTTTCGCTGAGCTGCATAGTAGCCAAAGCCCTAGGGGACAGCCTGCTCCCGGGAGACTGACGGGTGTGTGCTTCTCCCTGTCCAGCCGGGTGGAGATCACCGGTGGGTACTACGAATACATCGACGTCAGCAGCTGCCAGGACATCATCCACCTCTACCACCTGCTCTGGTCCGCCACCATCCTCAACATCGTCGGCCTGTTCCTGGGCATCATCACTGCCGCTGTTCTTGGAGGCTTTAAGGACATGGTAAGGAAGGAAGCGGCTTCTCATCCCAGAGGCCCCTGTCAGGGGCCAGGGTGGAGGCTAGGAGGTTGGAGGCAAGGGGGACCCACGTTTCAAAGGGAGGACTCCGAAGCAATTGCTTCAAGGATATAGCTGCCTTCAAACATCTCAAACTGAAGGAGACAGGCGATGTCATTAGTGGGCAAAAATTTCTTGTTAACATGAGTTGCCTGTGTTCTTGAGGTACATTCTGGGGGCGGGGATGAAGAGCCAGTGTCCTCAATTCTCCCGTTCATGCTGGTTATATAAACACAGCCTTTCATGCTCACGCCCCCCCCCCCCCCCCACACACACAAACACACACTTTTAGTAGAAACCTTTCTGGGCAGTTTTTCCCCTAACTGACTTCGGGAGAAATAGAAGCAAAGAGGTTTTTAGCTCAGGTAAGAGTAATGCTGGTCTCCCCGTCCCCAGGAATTTCATCCTGGAGTTTCTCCAGAAAGAGCATCTGGGCTCTTCTCTCTCCATCTGAAGGGCCACCCCTGGGCTAAGCTGCTTGCCGGGTCTTGTCCTCAACCTCAGCCTCCCCAAGTTCCTTATCCTCCCTCTCAACTCCCTTCCATATTTGTGTGTGTGTGCGTGCACGCGCGCGCACGCGCCAAGTCACAGGGGACTCAACACTCAGTAAGTTCCCTGTAATAGTGGGCTTCCTCCCTCCTTTGCTTTTAAAGCATTACTAAGCATTTATTTGCTTATTTAACAAACTTTGATCTCTAATTATGGAGAGAATAGTTTTCGAGCTATGGTTGTCAACCTGGCTTCCTTTTAGAATAGAATCACCTGAGGGGCTCAAGAAGCCCAGATGCCTGGGGGTGCCTATGTGCACCCGGGTGGCTCAGGTGGTTAAACATCAAACTCTTGATCTCGGCTCAGGTCATGATCTCACAGTTTGTTGGTTCAAGCCCCACATCGGGCTCTGCGTTGATGGTACGGAGCCTGCTTGAGATTCTGTCTCTCCTCTCTGCCCTTCCCCTGCTTGTTCTCTGTCTCTCAATCTCTCTCAGAATTAAAAAAAAAAAACACACAAAATTTTAAAAAATAGCTTAGATGCCTGGACCTCTCCACCAAAGATTCTAAGTTAATTGGTCTAAACTGAAGCCCAGCCATCAATATTTTAAAAATTTGTTAATGTTTATTTATTTTTGAGAGAGAGTGCACAGGCAGGGGAAGGGCAGAGAGAGAGGGAGACACAGAATCCGAAGCAGGCTCCGGGCTCTGAGCTGTCAGCCCAGAGTTCAATGCGGGGCTTGAACCCACGAACCGTGAGATCATGACCTGAGCCGAAGTCGGACACTCAACTTACTGAGCCACCCAGGCGCCCCAAGCATCAATATATTTTTTTAATGTTTATTTATTTTTGAGACACAGAGAGAGTGTGAGCCAGAGAGGGGTAGAAAAAGAGGGAGAGAGGGGTCCCAAGCAGTCTCCTCTCTATCAGCACACAGAGCCCGATGTGGGGCTTGAACTTATGAACCATGAAGTAATGCCCTGAGCTGAAACCAAGAGTCAGAGGCTTAAGTGAGCCGCCCAGGCGCCCCAGGCCTCAGTGTGTTTTAAAAATTCCACAGGTGGTTCTGCTCCGCAGCCAGGATTGAGTGCCTCTGCTTTAAAGAAGCGTCCCACATATGTTTAGGGAATTATTTTGTGCTTAAAAGGGTTCTCCTTTGACCCCAGAAATGAGTCAGATAGCCCCTAAGCCCCTGGGTGTTTCTGTCCCATTCTGGGGTCCCTGAGGAACGGGAACCTGAAAGATAGTTTGTAATTTGACCTTGGCCTGTCAAAAGGCTAAACAATGGAAAGGGAAAGGTAGGGTAAGACGGGGGGGGGGGGGGGGGGGGGGGGGAGAAAACACTGCAGCAGAAGCAGGTTGACAGGAAGTTATTGAGTGTTCCTGCTGGTGAGTGGAAGTCAAGAGAATTCCATCCCTACTCACGTCCAGTCTGTCTGTCTGTCTGTCTCTTTTTTTCTCTCCCTCTCTCATACACGCATTTCTCATTCCCACACCCCGCCCCCCACTGGGGAATGCCCAAGCACTAAGGAGTGGGGGGCACACCAGCAGAGGTGCGACCCTCAGAGGGAGGAGGCCCTGTAGGTTTGGGCCTGAGGGAACTGTGGGGCGGGAGGGCTTCAGAAAAGCTGTTTGTGGGTTGAACAAAGGATGCTCTGTGTTCTTGGAGACCTTCCCCAGGGGGCCGGTGAAAGTGGAGGCGCTGAGTAGAATGGGAGCCGCTCTTGCTGGAAGGGAAGCTCCGGGGGTCGGGGGTTCAGGAGATCGCACATCAGGATGGATGCTAAGGCTTATCTGGATCGTTCCTAGTGCTTTCAGACCCAGGGGGCCGAGCTACCCTGATGTGCAAATGCAGTGGGTGGTGGGCGACTACTCAGTAGGCTCCGTGGGGTCCCTGCAGGGAATCAGTGGATCGTTGATGTACAGGTTTATTTTTGGACTCTTCATTTCACTGTGACCTTTGATCTTTAGGGGGGTTTGTTGAGGGTCTGTCCTGACAGGTAGAATCATGAGCCTCTACTTTCTACAGAGGGCTTTTGCGCAATTAACTTCCTTCGCTCCTCCCCGCTATTACTACCTTATGAGGTAAGTATTACTGCCCCCATTTAACAGATGAGGAAATAGGCCAACAGAGGTCAAGTGACTTGCCCAGAACTAAATAGCAGAGCTGGGACTGGAGCCCAGGTTTGTCAGATGCCAGAGCTTTGCTCTTTCTACTGCGTCCCAGCTGCCCGGACCGACATTTGGATAGCCCTTTCCGGTTCTCCAAGTGTTTTACCACACATTACCTCCTTTGTTTAGTTGCTTTAATTTAGAACAATTAAAAGCGAGTTGTTTCCAACTGTCCGGAGCTTCTTTAAGAGGAAACGAGGAGGAGGGCAAGGGAAATACAAATGCCGGGCCTGGGAACTCAAATGGAGGACCAATGGGGAAAACGAAAGATGAAAGCCAAGATCAGGGGCAGGGCATCCGATTCATGAGATGGGAGAGTAAGTGGGCATGTTCAGATGGAGTGCCAAGAAGGAGCCATTACTTCGATCGCTTTATTTTTTTTAAGTTTATTTCTTTATTTTGAGAGAGGACAGGGGAGGGGCAGAGAGGGAGGGGGAGACAGAGAAGCTCAAGCAGGCTCCGCACTGTCATCGCAGAGCCTGATGCGGGGCTCAGGGAGATCATGACCTGAGCTGAAATCAAGAGTCGGACGCTTAACCGCTTAACTGACTGAGCCACCCAGGTGCCCCACTTCAGTCACTCTGAGACGTGGTGTAGACAAACCTGGAACATCAACAGGTGAACCTCAATAAAATCCTCGACCTGGGTCCAAACGCAGTTGGTGACTTGTGGTGTGCCCCCCCCTGCCCCCGTGACTGGAATGCCCTGGGATCCGCAGGGAGGCCCAGGGGTGCTGGCTGGTGAAAGCCATTCCCAGGGAGTGAGGACAGGAGCCAAGGGCTAGCTGGCAGCTGTCAACGGGATTAGCCAGGAGCCGCCATTTGCAGAATGTGGTGCCTTGAGAGGAACAAGGATGTCTTCATTCCCTGACCAGAGGAGGCTTGGGGCAAAGGAGCTTTTTTTTTTTTTTAAGGTTTTTAATTTATTTTTGAGAGAGAACAAGTGGGGGTCGGGGGCAGAGGGAGAGACACACACACAGAATCCAAAGCAGGCTCCAGGCTCTGAGCTGTCAGCACAGAGCCCGACATGGGGCTCGGACCCAGGAGCCTCGAGATCATGACCTGAGCGGAAGTCGGACGCTTAACCGACTGAGCCACCCAGGTGCCCCGGGGCAAAGGAGCTTTGAGAAATGTTTGATGAAGTGTTTGTTGACCAAAGATACAAGAATTTGAGATGAGTCTTTCAAAAGTGACTATATCTTGCCATTTTCTCCTAATTGGTGTCTATGGTTTGGAGTAAAGTGGGGAGGAATGAAAGTGGCCCTCTTTAAAAAGTCCACAATCATTGCCTCAGAATAAAGTCAGTTTTGTCCAGGCAAGATTGCTTTCACCATTTCCTGTGCTTCCTAGTAACCTTTTGTTTCCCCGGAGCTCAGAATGTTACTGATCAGTAATGGGGGTGTCATAACTTCCGAGCCCCAGAATTTTATTTATTTATTTTTTAAAGTTTATTTATTTTTGAGAAAGAAAGGGGAGAGAGAGAGCACACGCAGGTGGGGGAGGGTCCGAGAGAGAGAGGGAGAGAGAGAATCCCAGGCAGACTCCACATGGTCGGCGAGGGGCCCAAGGCAGGGCTGGAACTCACGAACCGCGAGATCATGACCTGAGCCGAAGTGGGTCGCTTAACCGACTGAGCCCCCCAGGTGCACCAGGAGCCCCAGAATTTTAACGGAAACACACACCATTCTCTCTGCACCCTCTACCCTTGACTCTCCTGTCTTCTGTGGCTTTCCTGGGCTTATTCAATCTTCCTCTTGTGTTGCTTTCTCTGTAATAGTGAACTTCCTTTCAGAGAGATTAGCCTGGGCCCCCAGCCTCGCTGAGCACACAACAATTTTTATAGATAACGTTTACATTGCGTGATTGTTTCTCTATAGCTAGGCTTAGTTTATTTGCATAGATGAACTGATTTCATCTTGCGAGAGCTGGAGGGCGTGTTTTTAACTAACAGAAGGCCAAGGGAACATGACTTCTGGGACCTCCTCAGGGATGAGATTTCTTCTTAGAATTCTGGTGGCGAAGTCAAGGCGTTTCTGAGCACTCTTTCTCTAGAAAGCGAGCCAGCCCTTGGAGTTGGTCAAGGACCTCAGCCCCCTCCCACCCATGGGAGGGGCTGACAGGCATTTCTCTCTGCTTGTCCGTGAGCTGCATTGTGATGCCTGAGGTTTGTAGCTCTTCAAAGCTCCCAGAGATGTAAACAGTAACCCACTCCAAGGAAGAGAGCAGTAGAACTGTGTTGAAACTTGCTATAAGGGAAGAGTCCTCTGCCAACACCCCAACGTGGCTGCCCGTGGCCACTGCCAAAGCCTGCCCACACATTTTCATCGCTTGAGAGGAAGCGTCTGCTCTCCGTTCACGTGGAGTAGATACGTACCAGAACGAAGACACTGATTTTGCAGACAGCCCTTGGCTATCCACACGAATGGAAGCCGTGTCAATGCCATGGAACACGGGAAAAACATTTACCCCACGCCTTGACCCACGCGGCACGTCAGGTCCTGCTTGGGACAGCCCTACTTGGGCACTAATGAGCTGTGACTTCCTTTAGCAGTGTTTCGGCCCTGTTGAGAGCAGGAACTCCCCATCCTGGACAAGATCAGCTTTAACCCTTGAAGGGCTACACGCACCATCATGTTATCAAAATGGCATTAAATTCTTTCAGCGCCGTTTTGTGTGCCAAAAACAAAAGGGGATCGATATACTCTGCTTGGTCCTTCATGGGTTTTTGTACTGCTAGGGTGTTGCCTTCCGCCGGCAGGGCCGGTGAGAAACACAGAAACACGTACCCTTCACGTGTGCCTGAGAGCTCCTTAGCAAGCTTGCAACCTGCAGGAATCCTCACGACTTTTACAAATCCTTTGTGATTCGTCACATTTCTATCACAGCAAGCACAGTAGCCTGCTCAGCCTTGTCGATGTGACATGTTGTATTTTGGGCCTTATTCTTGTCTTTGTCTTTTTGGTTTTTGAAAACCACATAAATAAGTGATTTCAACTTTTCTATAGGTTTGGATGTTTCAAAATAATAAATTGGGGGGGGGGACACAAGTAATATACTATAAAAAAAAATAGAAGGGTGCCTGGGTGGCTCAGTTGGTTAAGTGCCCGACTCTGGATTTCAGCTCAGGTCATGATCTCACGGTTCGTGAGCCTGCTTGGCTCCCAAAACCTGCTTGGGATTCTCTCTCCCTCTCTCTGCCCCTCCCCCGCTCATGATCTCAAGGGGGTGCACTCTCTCCCAAAATAAATAAATTTTTAAAAAACTCAATAACAAATAGAGTGAAGGGTCCCCATATACCTCCTGATACTACTCCCCTCCCCAGAGATAACCACAGTTGACAGTCTATTTTGAATCCTTCCAGATGAATTTCTTCTCATTTACAAATGCACATAGGTACATAGTTGTTTGGGTCTTTGTTTTTACATAAATTGGGAATCATGCTATATTAATATAATAGTGGCTTTTGAAGACTTGTTTTTTTCTGAGCAGTTTTAGGTTCACAACAAAATTAAGAGGAAGGTCCTCCCTGCCCCCACCCCCCGCATAGCCTCCCCCATTAACTACATCCCCAGCAGAGTGGTACATTTGTTATCAAGGACGAACTTCCCTACATTGACAAGTCATTATCACCCAAAGCCCATAGTTTCCCTTAGGGTTCACTCTTGGCGTGGTAATGCTATGGGTTTGGACATACGTATAATGACATGTATCCATAATTGTAATATCATACAGACTGGCTTCACTGCCCTAAAAATCCTCTGTGCTCTGCCTATTCATCCCCCCAACCACAACCCCTGGCAACCAGTGATCTTCCTACTGTGACCTTAGTTTTGCCAGTGACTTTTTAAAAAAATTTTTTGACGTTTGTTCATTTTTGAGAGGACAGAGTGCGAGTGGGGGAGGGGCAGAGAGAGAGGGAGACACAGCATCCGAAGCAGGCTCCAGGCTCCGAGCTGTCAGCACAGAGCCTGACGTGGGGCTCGAACTCACTAACTGTGAGATCATGACCTGAGCAAAAGTCAGAGGCTTAACCAACTGAGACACCCAGGCGCCCCTGCCAGTGACTTTTTTTTAATGTTTATTTTTTATTTTTGAGAGAGAGAGAGAGAGAGAGAGAGTGCGCGCGTGCGCGCGCGCTAGTGGGGGAGGGGCATGGAGAGAGGGAGACACAGAATCCGAAGCAGGCTCCAGGCTCTGAGCTGTCAGCACAGAGCCTGACTCGGGGCTTGAACCCATGAATCTTGAGATCATGACCCGAGCTTAACCGACTGAGCCACTCAGGCGCCCCACCAGTGGTTTTTTTTGTTTTTTTTTAATTTAACAATATACCCTGGACAACTTTCTCTGTCACTAAACATAGGTCCACATCATTGTCTGTTTATCAATAGCTGCATGTTATTCCACGGGCTAGATGTGCCAGTTTATTTAATCACTCTCCTGCTAACGAACGTTTATGTTGTTTCTAATTTGTGTTTTTCTACAGAACCCAACTCTGCCAGCACTGAACTGTTCTGTTGAAAATGCCCATCCAACTGTTTCTTACTATGCTCGTCCTCAAGTAGCATCGTATAATACCTACTACCATAGCCCTCCTCACCTGCCACCATACTCTGCGTATGACTTTCAGGTATGCTTGGAGAGAAAAAGAACTCTCCATTATTCTTGCTGCCGTTCATGCTCTCTTGTGGTCTCCCTGATTATGGAAGCTCCCTAATATGTACGAGGTAGTCGGGCTCTGACCCTGATGGCCTTCAGCAGCCTGTGGGGTACCAGCTTAAAGACAGCGGCAAGGTGAGATGGGAAAGACGGGGAGAGGAGGAGCTGGGATCAAGGTGTCTCAGATTGCCTTGACCGGCACCCAGGAGAAGATGATACTCATTAATGTGTCCATATGGACCCCGGTCCAGCCGCGCATGGCTCTTCTCATTCCTCTGCCAGATAGACCTAGTCTGTTCTTTAGCACAAGGGACTCTGGCCACACAAGGGATTGAATGAAATCTGTAATGAGGAAGAAGTTCCTTGTTTTTCTCCAGACTTCCTAACTAGGACTATACAGAGAAAGATTTTGTTTTGGGGTTTTTTGTTGTTGTTGTTGTTGTTGTTGTTGTTTTAGTAACACTCCTCGCCCCTTTTTTGCCTTGTTATTACATGGGTCAGAAATAGAGTTACCAAATTTGCGCTTTCCCCTTTCCCATTTGAGCTGAGGCTAAGCACAGAAAAACAGAACCAAGAAAGGCACTTAATTAAAAGGGATTCATTATGTGCTGAGCACTGGACTAGGCACTTCAGGAAAACAAGCAAAATGGTCTTTTAAACATTTACAGTGATTGTAAACCCTTGACCATAGAAGAAGGGGATTACATTGAAATCTGGTTAATTAAAAATTTGAGGACCAAAGGAAATACCTTTGAAAGGAGAGAAGCCCGTAATGAATTTGCTTCCACTGACTAAGGGTCCCTGAATGCTCCAAGGGGACATAAAAGCATGAATGTTTGGGGGTGCTTCCAATTAAGCAGCCAGTTTGCAAATACAAAGCCCTCGGGCAACCTAATTTCAGCTTTCGATTAACAAAATAATTGAAACTAGAAAACCCCATTTTGTTGAATAAAGTGTACTTTTGTTTGGTTTAGATACTGTCGTGGGGGTCTAGGACTCTATTGCAATAGTAATAGATAATGTGAGCCTCGATGTGTTCGCTGTTACAAAACGCGGTACCAGAACAAGGTGGTGTCCCTTAAAGCTTGCGAAAAAAATTATGTTAGAACTTGTTCTGAAGCCTACAGTATTTACAGGTTAGACAACTGAGGGCACTTGTTACCCAGATAGGATACAGACTGGGAAACACAAATATGTTCAAAAAGGGCAGTGGGGCCCCTGGGTGGCTCAGTCGGTTAAGCGTCCAACTTGCGCTCGGGTCATGATCTCCAGGTTCATGAGTTTGAGCCCTGCATGGGGCTCTCTGCTGTCAGCGCGGAGCCCGCTTCAGACCTTCAGTCTCCCTCTCTCTCTGCCCCTCCCCCGCTTGCGTGCACTTGCACTCTCTCTCTCAAAAATAAATAAACTTAAAAAAAATGTTAAGGGTATAGATCATTTCAGTAGTGATGGAGGCAAAAAGAGTCTTTTAAGAGAATACAGGGATGTGGACATTAACGCAGGAAGAAAAAGTAATAAAAAGTCATCCCAGGGGGTGCCCAGCTGCTCAGTCGGTACAGTGCGCAGGTCTTGATCCCAAGGTTGTGAGTTCAAGCCTCACGTTGGGCGTAGAGCATACTTTAAAAAAATAAAGTCATCCTGGCATAGAGGGGCCACAGACACATAAGTTCAGCCCAAGAGCCTGCCTCCATTTATTTTATATCAAGGTAAATTATGTTCATTACATTGACTTTAAGAATTTTCACTTTATAACGTACCCCTGAAGTAGGAACATTAATCTCCCTGGTTATGGTTGCTGCAAAAAAACAGAGAGAGAGAGAGAGAGAGAGAGAGATGGGAAGACTCTCTTTAGGGTATGGAGACATTTCTCTGTCCCTCCTTCCTTATTCAAATACTACCCCAGGGATGAAAACAAGATCGACAATGCCAGTGGTGACTCAGGCTGTTGGCTTCATTTCAATCAGGGTTTACTCTGTGTTCCCATGTGCCAGGCACTGTGCTAGGAGCTGTGGATATAAAGATTGATTGCATTAAGAGATCAGTTTTGGGGGGGGGGTGCCTGGGTGGCTCAGTCTGTTAGGCGTCCGACTTCAACTCAGGTCATGATCTCGGGGTTCGTGAGTTCAAGCCCTGTGTCGGGCTCTTTGCTGATAGCGAGGAGGCTGGAGCCTGCTTCACATTCTGTGTCTCCCTCTCTCTCTGCCCCTCCCCTGCTCATGTTCCCTTGCTCTGAAAAATAAAATAAACATTTTTTTTTAATCTTAAAAAAAAGAGATCAGTCTAGGGACTTGATGGGGGGGGTCAGGGGACAGCAGTGGAGACAAAAAATGTAAATAGACTGTTACCCAGAGTGCGATGGACACCCAGAAACAGGGTCCCTAACCCAGCGAAGGGATCCAAATCTAGCCACCTAAGCCAAACCTACACGTGGGCTTATAGCACAGATGTCAGGGATTTGTGGAAGCCTCTGCTTTTTTATTTTTAATTTTTTAAAGTTTATTTATTTATTTTTGACAGAGAGAGCAAGCAGGGCAGGGGCAGAGAGAGAGAGGAAGAGAGAGAATTTCAAGCAGGCGCCACACTGTCAGCATGGAGCCTGATGTGGGGCTCAAACACACACACCGTGAGCTCGTGACCTGAGCTGAAACCAAGAGTCGGACGCTTAACCAACTGAGCCACCCGGGCGCCCCACGAAGCCTCTGCTTTTTAGTAACAGCTCCTATTCATTGAACACTGGTTATGCACCAAGCATTGTGTTGAGTGCTTTACAAGGGTCATCTTATTTAATCCTTTGAGGGAAAGACTTTTGTCATTACCAGTGTCTTGTCCTTGGAGTCTGACTCTACAATTGGCTTCAAGAATTCTTCCGAGAAGCTATATATCTGAGCACAGCATAGGTCTTTTCCCTGGTTAATTTTAGGATATTTATATTTTTTACTGACTTAAATTATGGGCTTCCTAATCATGACTCAGAAAGGGTCTCTAAAGAGTAAACTCTCTCTGATTAATTATGAAATTGCTCCTCCCTCCAGGGGCTGCTGGAATACCTCTTACACCTCTCTCAGTTCTTTTTCTAGATTTGAGCTGTCTTCGTGTTTCCTTTTTGGAGACCGTAGAGTTGTGTGGTGTGGGTTCTGAGTGATGTGTTTTTAAGCGATTTGTTTCTCTCTAGAACTTTTAAAAAAAATGATGGGGCACGTGGGTGGCTCAGTTGATTAAGTGTCCAACTGTGGCTCAGGTCATGATCTCACTGCTCATGGGTTCAAGTCCCGCCTAGGGTTCTGTGCTGACAGCTCAGAGCCTGGAGCCTGCTTCTGATTCTGTGTCTCCCTCTCTCTCTGTCCCTCCCCTACTCACTCTCTCTCTCTCTCAAAAAAAAGGAGACATTTTAAAAATGTTTATTTATTTATTTTAAGAAAGAAAGAGAGCGAGCAGGGGAGGGGCAGAGAGAGAGAATCCCAAGCAGGCTCCACACTGTCAGCGTATATCCCGACTTCGGGCTCAATCTCGTGACCGTGAGATCATGACCTGAGCCGAGGTGGAGTCGGATGCTTAACCTACTGGGCCACCCAGGTGCCCCTCCCTCTAAAACTTAAATGGTGTGTTGGGATTGAGTTTTCTTTTGTTCACCAAGTTTAATTCCCTTATAGTTTCATAGGAGGAAATACCAGTCTCTACCCAGGAAGGCCAAGAGGATGGGGGAACATCTGCTTGGGCTCCCAGATAAATAGAAAGCAGCCAGCAAAACGCACACCGGCTCTGACGATAAAACCATCAGCGGCACGGACCCGCCCCTCCCCCCCACCACACGCCAGAAAACCAGAGCTCCCTTCTGATCTTCTCAGATTGGAAAAGGGCCCAGAGTACAGCAGGAAAAGTGAACTTTCTAGACGTTTCTTCTGAATGACTTCCCTATTCTGGTCGTTTCCAAATAGGACTATATGTGACTTTGCGTTTGTTCCTTTTCACCCCAAGGCTGATGGAAGGGAGAGGAAAGAGACGCATAGGGTTTTGTTTTAACCCCTCAAAGTCATACCCTTATGAGGTGGCTGTCCAGTTAGAAAGCCTGGGAAACATTCCTTGTGGTCAGATGACTTCGCTCTGGTCGGATGGCCCCGAGGATGCTGTGAGTGCTGAGCTTGCAGAAGCAGGACTCTTACAAACATTAGCCTCTAAGGTGTCCTTGCTGCTGCTTCTTTCCTCCTTCTCCCCCTCCTCCTCCTCCTCCTCCTTCATCTTCTTTTTGAGAGAGAGAGAGAGAGAGAGAGAGAAAGCATGAGCAGGGGAGGGGCAGGGAGAGAGAAGGAGAGAGAGGATCAAAAGCGGGCTCTGTGCTGACAGTTGCGAGTCTGATGAGGGGCTTAAACTCACGAACCCTGAGATCATGACCTGAGCCGAAGTCGGACGCTCAACCGACTGAGCCACCCAGGCGCCCCTAAGTTGTCCTGGCTTCTAATGAACTCCCCATCCCCCAAGGCAGGAAGGATAGAAGTTGAAACTACCTTTGCCTCTTAGCTAATCTTCCTAATACTCACTTCTGTTGTCCGCCCCCCCCCACCCTAGTTCATTTCCCTACTACGCGTAACCTCAGTTTCAGCCAAGTAGTCCACATTCCATAGGGTGTAAAGCATCAGTTTCTACTCCTGCTGGGAAATTCAACCCAGCGTAGCTTTATGTAAACCCTTAAGGATTCCAGCCATACTTCCCAGTCTGGCCTACTGGGCCAGCCCCCCTGCTTCACTCTAACCGTGGACTGGTTCCTCTCCCGTCCACTTGTGTGTTGCCAAGTTTAGCCCAAAACAAAAGTCTCAGCCTGTGCAAAATGCAAATGCCTCTGTTTCTGCTCTTTATGAAATCACATGGGGGTCCATGAGATTTCATCTCAGCCACCAAACTGACCCACTAGAAATTGGGCCCGTTTAGTTTTTTATTTTGAGAGAGAGAGAGAGAGAGAGTGTGCAAGTGTGTGTGTGTGGGGGGAGAGACACAGAGAGACAGAGAGAGAGACAGAGAGAGAGAGACAGAATCTTAAGCAGGTTCCACACTCAGAGAGGAGCCCGATGTGGGGCTCGATCCCACAACCCCAGCATCACTACCTGAGCTGAAATCAAGAGTCGGACACTCAACTGACTGAGCCACCCAGGCACCCCAAAACTAGGCCCATTTGCTGAAAGGATTGCTTGGTCCGGGGGGAGGGGGGACAGCGTACGGCCCAGGTGGCCGAGAGCCTCAGAAGGTGGTAGCGGCTGCCACTCAACTGTTCTCTTTATTTCCCCTCTCCTACCAACTTTGTCCCTCTCTCTCTCTCTCTCTCTCTCTCTCTCTCTCTCTCTCATTTCTGACCCATCCCCTTTTTTCTTCCTCTTGCTTTTATCCACTCTTCTCTCCATCTCCCCTGGCCTCGCTTTCTGGGGCAGCAACAGAAACCTAGGGGGCATGTAAAGAATCAAGAAAGCCTGGATTTTACCCTGGGGACACAGCATCTTCCGCTGTGACCTTGGTCACCTGGCCCGGGGAACAGGGCTCTCTTCAGAGTCACTGCCTCCCAGTGCTCCCGAAGAGAGAGAAGCACGCGTGACAGAAGGGCACGCTCGCTCGTCCTGGAGAGTGTGGGTCCGCCACCCGGCAGACAGGGGGCAGGCTAGGGTGGGAGAGGAGAGCCGTGTGTGTGTCCTGACAGGGTGGCCCTCCTCTGGAAGCACCACCAGCCTGTGCCTCGCCTCCCCTGCTTCGGGAAGCTTGAATGCACCGACGTAGGCCCCGCAGTAGGCTATTTAGATGCTTTTCATGCTTTGTGGCTACAAGGGCTCAGAGCTCTGTTCTTCTGAGCTGCCCGTCCCATTAGTGGAGTCGACTCCTAGGCAGGAGCCCAAATGCACCAGGCCAGCTCCCCAGCTGCAACAGAGCCAAATCCTTCCCAAGGTGCCTGCCTGTTGCTAGGAAACGACGCGCTGGTACTGTGGGCCCCACCCCCAGCCCCAAGGGTGTGTGGACTGCAGCCAGTTAGCTCCCCAGTCCTCCCATGTTATCCTTAAGAAGACTCCCGGCGCCGCCGCCAAAGCCAAGCGAGAATCATCCCACCCCCGTCCGCTTGAATACTTCCCAGCCGCGAAAGTGAGAAGTGAAAACCAAAGGCTGTCGTGCCGCCCCCTTCCACTACCACCGCGTGCAACTGCCGCCCGCGGTGGCCTGTGCCTACCTCCCGGGACACAGCCGCCTCCTAGCCGCGCGGTGGGGAGCTTGCGCCTCCCGCCTGGGGCTGGCAGCGCCTAAAACCGGCCTGTAGCGGCATCCAGAAGGGCAGAGGACCGCGTCCCCGTGCGTGGGGACTCTTGTCCCCGCTGGGTTTTGCCCTCCTCTCCGGCTGAGAGGACAGTGCTCTTGGTTGAAGATGAGGGAGGGGGAAAAGGAGAGAGTTCTGTAGCGCAGAATGGAAGACGAGGCAGTCACCATACGAATGTCTTGGTTTTTTTTTTAAAGTTTATTTGTTTGGAAAGAGGGACAGGGCACACGGGTGGGAGAGGGGCAGAGACAGAGGGAGAGAGAGAGCATCCCAGGCAGCCTCCACGCTCAGCACAGAGCCCGACGCAGGGCTCCGAACCCACGAACTGTGAGATCATGACCTGAGCTGAAATCAAGAGTCAGGCCCTTGGGGCACCTGGGTGGCTCAGTCCGTTAAGCGTAGGACTTTGGCTCAGGTCATGATCTCGAGGTTTGTGAGTTCGAACCCTGTGTCCGACTCTGTGCTGACAGCTCAGAGCCTGGAGCCTGCTTCGGATTCTGTGTCCCCCTCTCTCTCTGCCCCCTGCTTGCGCTGTCTCTCTCTCTCTCTCTCTCTCTCTCGAAAAATGAATAAACATTAAAAGAAGAAAAAATTAAAAAAAATAGATGCTTAGCCGGCTGAGCCACCCAGGTGCCCCAAGTTGTTTTGTCTTTAAAGGCTCTGCAGTTTCTATGACCTTTGACGTTCCTTCACTCAGGGTGAAATAATAGATGGGGTGGGGGAGGTGGAGGGAATAATGACACCTACATCTCTTGTCGGTCCCAGCGTTATGTGGACAGGTATTTCGGTGTCTCAAGCAACACCTAGAAACCTGGACATCCCTTTCTAAGGAGTGCAGGGGTGAGGACTGGGGATAAGGAGACTCACCCAGATGGTCTCAGGCTCCAGATATCTCATGTCAGCGGGGCGCCTCAGGGGCCCAGTCGGTTAAGCGTCTGACTCTTGATCTCCTCTCAGGTCATGATCTCACGGTTCGTCAGTTCGAGCCCCGAATCAGGCTCTGCGCTGAGAGTGCGGAGACTGCTTGGGATTCTGTCTCTCCATGTCTCTGCCCCTCACCTGCTTGTGCTCTCTGTCAAAATAAATAAATAAACTTTAAAAAAGAAAAAGAGGGGCGCCTGGGTGGCTCGGTCGGATGAGCATCCGACTTCAGCTCAGGTTATGATCTCGTGGTTCATGAGTTTTAGCCCCGCGTCGGGCCCTGTGCTGACAGCTCAGAGCCTGGAGCCTGCTTCGGATTCTGGGTCTCCCTCGCTCTCTGCCCCTCCCCCACTCATGCTCTGTGTCTGTCTCTCAAAAATGAATAAACATTAACAAAATTTTAAAAAAGAAATAAATAAAAAGAAATCTCACGTGGAGGCTGACTCTAGATTGCCCCAGGCCTGGAAAAATGACATGATCCACTCAGACTCTGGCCAGGTGAACAAAGTAAAGGAACGACCATCCCAAACTGCACTTGAACTCTTGAGAAATTTTGGTGTAAGTGGGTCTTTTTGTTTGTTTGTTTGTTTGTTTTTTTATAAATTTTTTTTTCAACGTTTATTTATTTTTGGGACAGAGAGAGACAGAGCATGAACGGGGGAGGAGCAGAGAGAGAGGGAGACACAGAATCGGAAACAGGCTCCAGGCTCCGAGGCATCAGCCCAGAGCCTGACGAGGGGCTCGAACTCACGGACCGCGAGATCGTGACCTGGCTGAAGTCGGACGCTTAACCGACTGTGCCACCCAGGCGCCCCTGTTTGTTTGTTTTTAATACACCAGTTCCTCCTAGAGCTAAGCCGTGCCCGAAAACTGCAGTTCTCCACCCTGTCCATTGGTTTATTATGTGCACTCTTCCTGGGAGCCTAGAACTGGCCTCTGGCCTCCCGCCATCCCCGTACCCCCCTCCGGCCTTCACGCCTCAGCCACGTCCCGCCGCTGGAGCAAGGCGGCGATACCTACAAGATGTGACTGTATTCTTTGAAAATGGATTTTATTTTTAAAACACATGCCAAGTTCATCTTCTGTAGTCCTGAGGTTACAGTCACTCATTCAACATTTATTGAGCACCTGCTACTTGCCAAGCACTGTTGTCAGCTCTGGGGGATACAGCAATGAACAAAACAGGCCAACTCTCCTTGAGCAGGAAAACCGTTCGGGTCAGGGGTCTATATATACATGGGCCAGGGAAAGAGAAGTAGCAAATGACTCCTCATGAGTTAATTCACTGTTTGTTTGTTTTTAACATTTATTCATTTTTGAGAATGAGAGAGACAGAGCATGAGCGGGGGAGGGGCAGAGAGCGAGGGAGACACAGAATCCGAAACAGGCTCCAGGCTCTGAGCGGTCAGCACAGAGCCTGACGTGGGGCTCGAACTCACAGACTGCGAGCTCATGACCTGAGCCGAAGTCAGACGCTCAACCGACTGAGCCACCCAGGCGCCCCACTGTGTTTTTTTTTTTTTTAATCTATATCCTCTCTCTTCCCAAAGACAACACAAAGTCACATTGAATCCTGTGTCTCTGCAACCTGACAAATCGCTCCTTGTGCTTGCCATTGGTAGTCTCACCTCCATGCCCGTGTTCCTCTGCCCTCCCCTGAACTTGGAGGTGGTGGGCCACGAGTAAGATGAAACAGAAGTTGCTGGACTTAAAAGAGCCCAGGTCCAAGACACCATTTAACCTCTCTGACCTTAGTTTCTGTTTTGGGTTTTGGTCTGCGAGATGGGCTCCGTGATCTATTCTGGTAGCAAAGACTTTCCCAGGTATTACTGGCTTAACCTCAGATGTTCTTTTAAGTTTTCTTTATTTTTAAAATTTTCTCTGAGAGAGTGAGAGAGCATGGGAGGGGCAGAGGGAGAGAGAGTGAATCCCAAGCAGGCTCTGCACTGTCATCGCAGAGCCCCATGCGGGGCTTGAACTGAGATCGTGACCTGAGCCGAAATCAAGAGTCGGACGCTTAACCGGCTGAGCCGCCCAGGCGTCCCACCTCAGATGTGCTTAAGGCCCGGAGCACCTTTGTTTCGGAGACTTAGCTGGGATGCTGTTGCCATAGCTTGAGGGAGGGGTAGCGAAGGCTTGGGTTGTGAATGTGGAAAAGGGAGTGGCGGGTTGGAGGGACGACACAGAAGCAGGAGCGACAAGAATCGGGAACTGGATGCAGGGCTCAAGGGGCCGGGAAGGAGGATGCCGTGCTGTCTGTGCGGGAGCTTTGTAGCGTGACTGGGAGAGAGTGGGACCAGCCCCCGCCCCTCGTGATCTTTGCGAGGTGTGGGAGCGCTCTGTGCTTCCAAACAGAAGCAAACGCGGTCCAAATGCGTTTTTAAATAACATGCACTTCGGAGGACTTGCCACCTGGCTGCCTAACCTGATGTTCTGTTCTTATCACACAGCATTCGGGTGTCTTTCCGTCCTCCCCTCCTTCCGGACTTTCTGATGAGCCCCAGTCCGCCTCGCCTTCGCCCAGCTACATGTGGTCCTCCAGCGCACCACCCCGCTACTCTCCACCCTATTACCCGCCTTTTGAAAAACCACCACCTTACAGCCCCTAAAGAGGAATGCCTGTTGGCTATCGAGATTATTGTGGCTTTTGTATTTCTGCTTTAGTGGAAGTGTGTAGGGTACAACGTTTAAGGTGTGATTCTTACGCATACGGTTTTACAGAGGCTTGCCAAGCCAGGGAAAGATAGGGATGAAGCTTCTGCGTCATCAGTGCAGAGCAGGGGTGGCTAGGCTGAACCCAGTGCTTCCAAGAAGGGCAGCAACACACTCTTTAAGCAAGGCTGCGGAGCCGTCCCAGCAAGAGGCGTGTCCCGCGCGGACCTGCATTTCCCACAGGCTTGGCGTCTGCGCTCTGCAGAAGCGCGGTCACCGCCTGTTTCACTCTGTGTAAATGCAGGGGCCTCCTCGGACGCTTGTAGATTGCCACCCTAGCACCTTGGTTGAAGCACCTGGCTTACGGGCCCTATCTTTCCCTACCGCCAACGTCGGTCCCTAAGGAAAATTTCCCAGATGATGGAGCTACGCAGTGGTTCCAACACAGAGCGTTCCGGCTAAGATTTTGTTTGCTTTTGTCTGGATGTTGAAAAACGCTGCCCGTATCTTGTACTCCTTTTCTTCTCCGTGAGTATTGTAAAAATGGCTGTTGTGATCATTCAGCTCAAGCTTTTGTTATCAGTACCTCCCAAAGGGAAAAGTGCAATATTCCCTCGACTAGCGGGAACAGGGTTGATTGTTTAGGAAGCACTGAAATACAAAGAGTGACATGTGAAGTGCTGTGAGTAGATCTCAGTTCTACATCCGGTAACTTAGGAGACCGCGGTTCCACTGCAGGACGCGGTACTACAAAAGACATTTGCTACGGGAGATAGAAATCTGACGGTTAAAAATGCCAGATTAGGTTCTTGGGTGGTGATAGGAATTGTTACTAATCTTTGTGACTATTTAATCTCCAAATATTGTGCTTCGATCCCAGCAGACCGCACGTATCCTGCACCCCACCCCGAAAGAATCATCCTTTTTTGTGTGGAGACCAATCACGACAGTGTTCAAGATTATGAAAGTGTCACAATGCCGCTTTAAGTCTGCAAAACCTCAAAAGTCGCCAACCTGACAAATTCTTAAGTGTTACCGTAGATTTAAAAATCCATCTGGCACATTGTGGTAGGTGTTTGTACAGTTCTTTTAATTACACATAGCTTTAAACCATCAACCTGACGAATTTAACACTCTGGCACCCATGCCTTCAACTTCAGAATGAACACTTTCACTGCGATCTTACGCTAACCTGAGGATTGACTGATTTAAAGGCAGGCTGCTAATCCTACACTTGTATAATGTAAAAATACAGGGGCTACAGGAGGGTACCTAATTAGACAGTTCTGCAAACACAGAACACATACTGGAAAATTTTCCAGCCAATTTCGCTACCTCCCGACTTGATGGATTCGATCGAGGTAGCAGGCAAATGCTGGTGCTCCCATCTACCTTGTAGACACCCAGCCATCGAGAATTAGCAAGGCACGACAAGTGCACCCGTTGTTCACAAATCAATGTTTGCAAAGCATTCGGTTTAACTTCCGGCACCGTGAATGATGTCTCATCCAGAGTTCAAATCGGGAAAACGAAAATGATCCTTTTGTGTTACGTAGAATTACTATTATTTTCTACACTTCTGAGCATATTAAATTCTATTGGATTTCAAAAAGGGACTAGTAACCAATTGACTTACTATACAAATACCACCTTGTAAGACTCAATGACATTTTTTGCCATTTACACTTTACCTTTTGCTTTAGTGAACGTGTATGAGTATTTGATTTTTTAAAAGGCACCAGTACACAGTATATCCTACATTTATCACATTTCTTAAAGTGTTAAGACTCTGACTCATTTCTATGTATTTTTCTTACTTTACAAAATAACTTGAAACAGAATAGATTTTGTAACACTTAATTTGAGCAGCTTCTTTTTTATTACATTGAATTCTATACAGTGCATGTTACCTTAGAAAAATTAATATTTGCTGCTTTACTCTTTTGCAATACATTTGCTGTAATGAAGGAATTTCTATTTCCAATATGGACCTTGACTGCATTTTGTAATATTTACTGCTTTATTCCTAATTCTGCTTTAAAGTATTGAACTGGGCATGAAACATTAAAATATTAATCCAGAACCTGTATAAACTGGATGTTGCTTAAAATCTGTATCACTGCCATGTTGGGAACCCAGACTGCTTTTGTGATGTTTCAGATTAATAAAACCGTCCTCCTCCTTATTCACTTACGTGCGTCTTCATGGAACGTACAAAAGTATCACAGACACCCCAAAGCCAGTGACAGACAACAGCCTACTCACTTTGGACTAATGTGGCTCAAGATACCACAAGGATGCAATTAACCCACAAGCGAAACCTGTTAGAAGGTGGGGGGGGGGCGGGTGGCAGTAAAGTGTCATCCAGACTGAGAAGGCATCTTGAGACCAAACCAGGAAGCAGCAAGCCACTCCATTCGGCTTGGCTTCCAGAGTTTCCCTCCGGGCAACTTACTGGCTGGGGCGGGGGGTGGGGGATGGAGCGGACGACAACCCAGGTGCTGCGAAGCTATTCTCCACAAAGCACGGGCCTTAATCCACAGATTTTACAGAGCATGGTGGTGAGGTCAAAGTGTAGTTTTATCTAAAGTGGTGCCATCTGTGTGCCAGAGGGGAGGGGAAGAAATGGTCAGCTCTGCTAGGTGTTTAAACACGTTTAGGAAAGCTCAAAACAAGCCTTCCTGCATTCTGGTCAGGACATACATTAACCTCCAAGGGGGCCTGGCCCATGTAGCCCCAAGGGAGGTCATCGCACAGACATGACTAAGATGGAGAGCCAAAGATGGAGTCGGTATTGTCAGCACTCCTACAAACCTAGTAGTTTTGTTATGCTGCCGTCAGAAATACCCCCAGTCTCCTACTACAAAAACTGAAAAACAACAGAAGAGTAAAGTCTATACAATTTCCTTTTCTTAAGTAAGCTCTATGGCCAATGTGGGGCTTGAAGACCCCCGGCATGCTCTACCGGCTGAAGCCAGCCAGGCGCCCCAAGTCCACGTAATTTCTGAAAGATAATCTCGTAAAAAATACGCTCAAAAAAATCAGAATTATAACATTTTATTTTTGCCATAAGAAGCTCTATGAACTAATACCAGGTAATGGTTAATGAAAAGAACTTAAAGTCATATGACAGGGAAGATTGTACAAGTATGAACATTACAGTATTGGGTAGAGTCAGATGATGGACAGGTGAGGAAGCCAGTGCTGTTGAATTAACATTTAATCCTTTAGAATATGCATGCCTTGACAATACAAAATACCTTGACCATTTTTAACCATTTATCTTTTTGGTACAATGGAAAAAATACAACATCAATTCCTCGTAGTAGTTGTATGGGGGGATCATTACCACCGAAACGATAATGATCATTTCAAATACATTTTAAAGTAAATCTTGCAAGATTCTTATGGCATTTTAAAATCTTTGCTTACTTTGAGCATTTCATTTTCTATCATCTCTTTTTAACAAAATGCTATTTCAAACAGTTTCTATCCAGAACATTTACAGGTAATTTAGCACAGGAGCAAACTTGAAGCCAACTTAAAAGAAAAAAAGAAGGGATCTAATAGCCAGAAAACTAAATATTAAATAGGAAAACACCATGTTAAGTTTTAAACAGAATCTTGCTACAGATTTCCAACCCAATGAATCCTGGGGGTGAATGGTTTCAGCCCCGAACGAGTATGCCACACGAATTCTGAACTTTGGATATAGAAACTTCTTGAAGACCCTGACATACATCGCAGGGAAGAGTCTTCTGGCAAAAATACAAGTTAATTTTCCAGTTTTCCTTCTCCCAAGAAACTCTAGAAGATACCTTCATTAGGCACAGAGTTTAAGTTTTATATTCAGAATTTACATAGAGCACAGCAGCAGCAAATAGTTAGATCCGTATTACTCAAAATGGAGAGTTTTCCATTACAGAACTGGTTTGTCATAATAGCCTTGTAGAAACTCTCAAGTTTTGTTACGATCAACTCGTTTTCTTAGCAGTTGAGTTTGAAAGTTCTGGAAGTTCTGCTGGCATCGGTATCATTCACACTTGCTGAAGTAATTATGTCTAACTGGTAAAACAACATTAATGAAACTCAAATTTCCACTGAAAATATTTCCGAGTGCACCGTATAGTCAAAGAGTAATGTTGTCAATATCCACACAGAAATTAAACAGATATTGTGATTCCGGAGATCACAGTCTTAAATTGTAAGGTAACTTAAAAATCTTCCAAGGATTAGCTTACAAAATGGTTTGAAGGTCTAGACTCACAGAACAGGAAACAGTCAGATGCACATCACTCTAGCCCTCTGTAAGCAAACCATTATAATATTTTTCTTTCTTCTTGTATTATTGCAAATACGGAGGCCTGAGACCCTCCACTGCCAACTGAAACACTGAAACCATTATCTTCAAATCTAGCTCGCCATCAGAAGAATGATGCATACATGAGAAATTATGATTAAAGCTTTAAGTTCCGAGTCAAGAAATAGACTATTTTTAAAAATACGTGGTTAAAGAGAAGAAAATATCTATGTTGAATTAAGAAATATTTAAGCAAGGTTACAAATGACTAACAACTATGCACAACAATCTTTTTTAGTATCTATTAATTTTTTTCCTTTGCAAAAAGTAATTTACAGAAGTTCAACAAGTTAATCCTGTTACAAAGGCTAGGCTATACATTTGTTCCAACCTGCTTCCTTTTAGTACTAGCACTTCAGTGAGTTTTGACTTTATTTTCTAAGTGTTTAAATAGGTGTCATTTTAAAAGGAAGAAAGGTATACTTATTGTTCTCAAGAGAAATGGGAATCAACAAGCCTCTAGAACATTCCATATACAGTTTCTGATTGCTATAATATTGCAGCACTTTGCAGATGGAATGGAACTTAACTTCAGAAGGGGTAACAACCTAAAAGGTCTTGCCGAAAGGAAAATACTAGATCACGGATTCAACTATTTCAAACAAAAACTTCCTATTAGAAATTCTAAGTAATATGAACATTTAAAAATATATACCAGTAGCCTCCCGCCTAAAATATGTAGGAGTCTCATTTATGGAATCTATCATTTATAAAGATTTATACATAATGAAAGATTTATTTGGTGGCTTTCAAATTCAAACTTTGAAATTTCCCAAGGGAATATTTTTAACCATAGGAACAAAAAGGAAATCACCATTCACCTCCGCTCTCTATCACGTAAGAACACAGAATTCAAAACAAACCAACAGAACTCTTCCTCTCCTCCAGTCTGCAATACAGAGATTTGTTTTCCGTGAACACTTTCGCCCACGGAGACCACACTGCAAAGGTATATATATACAGTAGTCCAGCCACCAAAGTCCTTTCCAGACAATGGCAAGAAAAGTGAAACTTACAACTTAACTCTAATGAACTAAAAACTCTTTCTTCAGATGAGACACTTGTCTGCATGGCCATCTTCATGGCGGGAGGGAGGCAGGAGGTTGCTATCCATTTGGACTAGCAGAATACACAACCAAGCAGAGACTTACTCTGAAATTTTCCAGAACAACTTTAGAAGTTCTTGTTTACTTTTTATGCCATATCCAAAACACAACACACATTTATAGTCTCAATATTAACAAAATTGAGAATTCAGCAGTAAAGTGCTAACATGGAAGGGGAACGTTGGAAGATATACTAGGGTAAGCTAATAACTCCAGTTATTTTTAAAGAACATTCAGACTGCTTTAAAATTCTATTCAGGAAACTATCTCTCCAAGCTTTTGTTGTTTGCCTCTTAAAAATGAGCTGAAAGAGAACTATATAAACAGATACTTGGGAGGGGGGGAAACTTCTCAATCTCTACTCAAACTTTCGGAACGATTTGCTTCTAAAAATTATCAACAAATAATCCAAGTAGACTGCCTTCAGATGGCGTGGCAGATCAAATTAACTCGTTTTCACCTTAATTTGTGTTACAGGTTTTCTGAAACCCTTGCCCCTTAATGCAAACCAGAGTTTCTGATACTTCCAAATTCAGTAAGATTCAGGTATTATAAATTCAAACTCAGTACTGCCATCTGTTACATTCTGTTTAAAAATGGAATCATTTTCCTGCTGAATAAAAATATCTTCCCAGGTCATTGGCTTGTTCTGAGGAGTAGATGCGGCCCCTACGGCAGGTTCTTTCCCATCATCAACCTTATACCCAATACCATCATCCTTCATTACAGGCATAGAGCCTGACCTATCAGAAAGATACGCATATTGTCTGATCTGTAAGGACCTGCACGGATGTAAACGATAAAGCTTTGCGTCCCCGGAAGGGTCCTGACTATGAACTGACTTTATGTGTGAAGACATAAACTGATAGTTGATGAAAGATTTGCCACAGGCCAAACACTGATACCTTCGCTCCCCCGTGTGATGGATTTCATGTTTTGTGCGATATTCTGCCAGAGGAAATACCTTCTCACAGTAACGGCAAGGATACTTCTTCTCCCAAGAATGAATGTTAAAATGTCTCCGCAAGCTTGTCAGACAGACATAGGACCTCTTGCACACAATACAGATATAATAGACCCTCCCATCTACTATTAACTCATAGTGATCATCGTGTTTTACTTTCATACGCTTGTTTGCCGTCTCACCGCTAGATGTTTTTGGTATCTCATTCTCAAGTCTGGCCTCCCCTTCATCAGGGTCATCTTTGACTGGGATCACTATGTCATAAGTATCTTCACCGATATTTGCATAAACCTTGCAACCCGTTGACAAGCCTTCAATCTCAGTGGCTGTATCTAAAGTAATGATCTTCTGACCCTCCATTAGATGCTTTGATCCTAAACCTGCATCGTTAGTGTTTCTGGTAATTATATCTGAAATCTTTAAAGAATTAGAAAGTGGCTCTTGCAGAAGTGTAGGAACCTGCATCTTCTGTATCAATGGTCCATCAAAAGTGGCATTCGGGGGGATTTCAGCCTGTGGGACCAAAGATGTGTTACTGACGGCCGAATCTGGACTGGAGCTAATAGTGTCATCATCATCATCTATAATTTCCTCCTCCTCCTCTTCATTGGCCTTGCTTCCTGTTAAAATAGCACTGTTTGGTGTCTGCGGATTCTGCACAAGTAAATTGATCGAAGGAGACATATGATTTGGAAGTGAAGAACTGACATTTGGTGGTGTAGTAAGTGGTGTCTGATTTAACAGAATAATGTTGGGAGTCAGATGTGTCGGGGCTGAAGACACCAGCAATTTTTCACTTCCTTGTGTCTGGCTCAGAGTTGCCTGATTCACAGCAGTAGGAAGTTTCTGAGTAGGTGTGACATTTGGTAAAGGGGGAGAGTTATTACTAGCACCAGGAGCAACATCTGAAATAGCAACGGAACCTGGGTTAGGCTGGACCTGTGTCACTGCATTGGTACTCGGCAAAGTCTCCTTTGCGGGCAGAATCTCAGAGCAGAAAATGACATCATCGTCATCATCGTCTGAATCGGTAACAATAATCTTTTTTGTCTCATAATCTTCAGCAGATAAGGAAAAAGACTCTGTTATAATAGGCATTATAGTGGCCCCGTTATCTTGGGCTTCATCTTTTGATTTTGGCATTTCAAGGTTCTTGTCACCAGAACCAGGTGGTAAGGTCTCTGCATTACCATCCTGAGCTGTACCTGAGATGCTTTTAACCTGTGACAATGGGACACCAAGCTCTGCTATAAATTTAACCCCTAACAACTGTCCTGATTTAATCAGCTCATCAAGTAAATCTGATCTAACACGAACGATTTTAGAACTATAGATATAATTGAGAATTTCTGCAAAGATCTCTGCTCTTATAAAGCTCAGTTCAACAACTTGCCCAGCAACCGAGAAGAGCTGATGGAAGTAAGTACTAGAAGCTGAGAGAATATTCCTGTGGGCCCGGAATTTTCGGTCTTCCACGATGACGGTAACATCACAGAAGAGTCCACGGCCACGCTGCTCATTCAAGGAGTTCAGCAGACTGCCAGAGTATTGAATGTCTGTAGCCGAAATCAGTTTTCTACTCTCCATGCCTATAAGAGAAAGGGAGGAGGAGGGGGTGGGAGAAGATTAGAAAAGAGAACCAAAAGTACTTTATCATTCCGAATGTAAGCTACAGCACGGCGTCGCCAGGCATCAGGTTTTAACTGAAGGTTGGCCTAACTTTTTGGCTTGTATATAAATTGTTCACGCAGGCTGGTTTCTGGACCACGCGACAAATCTCATGACGTCCCCCCGAGAAGAGACAAGCAAGTTTTTAACTGATCTACAGATTTGAATAGTAATATCTCTTCCTCTGGATCTCAGATACCTGCATCACCACTGAGAATTTCTTCAGATTAGAATGAATTTTCTTGGTTCCAGTTTTGGGGTTTTGTCCTCAAGAAGAGTTAAGAGTTCATTTTTAACGGTCTTAAAACTTCATGAAGTCTTCGTCGTGAACACACAGAAGTCATTTCGCCTGTAAACGAACGACTTCAGTGTCAGAGGAGCTTGGTGTGTGCAATATCCATTCTATACTTTCTAAATTTTAACTCATCTTTAAGAACATATTCAAAAGCTACTCCCTGCAGCCAGAAACTGAATTAGTGTTTATCAACCCTGACAATCATTACCTCTAGACTGCCCATTATTTTTCTGTTCTTATTTAACTCGGAGTGCCACATCTAGATAAACTATGAAACACTATTTTTTTTTTTACCTTCTCCCCTCTCCTCATCCTCCTTGCCCCTTCCCCTCACCTCTCTACTCTTACAATCTCCAGACGTGACTTGTAAAGGGTTTCAAGTGAAGTCAACAGATGCCTCTGTGAAAAAATAAGACTAAGGACAAGTCACCATTTCTTAATGCTTATTTGCATGAAAACACAAAACATTTCAATTTGTTGGTAAAGAATTATGGGCAGCGGTAGGAGAACTTTTTTATACCTGATGTGTTAGTGACAATGAAAACATAAACTTACTGGAACAGAGCGGACGGTTACTCTAGAAAAAGGGAGCAGGATGTCAGTAAAGAGCAATGCTGTGTACCACCCCCCAAACATTCTTTTTTTGCATGTTCCAGAACATACTCCTGGTAATAAGGATGCGCAGTTGTTTAAAATGCATACATGTATTAAATATATTATGTAGCTTTTATGTATTTATCTTTCATATATTTTATGTATGTACAAACAATTAGCTGATAAGTACTTTAGGTAAACACACACACACACACACACACACACACACACACACACTTTTATTGCTAATATTCTTTCCCTTTAAAGTTACCAAAACACTACCACTGTCATCACAGTGCTTAAGTTATATACACGTGGAGGGCAGGGCATCTCAAGCCTCTTCGAAATTTTCAAAATTACAGCTTAAAAACAAAAAGTAGGCAAAAAGCCTAGAAATGAGGATTTCAAACACCATCCGTTATAAGGCGTTGCTCGTTTAACAGTACCAAGGATTTCCAGGTGACCATAAAGGCATTCATCAGAGAGGGTGACCTTTGGACAGCGAGCCAGCAACCAGGGCTTCCGAAATATGGGGATTTCGACAGAAGTCGCTGCTAAGTGGGTAGACAGGTTTTTCGGAATCCGATTTTTGTCGTTTGCAAACGGGTTCCTGGAACGGGGTAATGCATCGAACGTACGTGTCCAGGTGACACTGGGGACTGGTTTCATTTTGTGTGGCTTTCCTCCCGCTTCTCCCCGTCAGGGTGGGCCCGGGAACCGCACAAATCGCTCTGAACCCTCCCCACGAGCTGCCCAAGGAAAAGCCATTCCGCGTCACTGTGAGGCAAACCCCGGACCGAGGGCAGGTGAAGGTGGAAAAGCGAGAAA
This sequence comes from Prionailurus bengalensis, assembly GCF_016509475.1. Lineage (NCBI taxonomy): Eukaryota > Metazoa > Chordata > Mammalia > Carnivora > Felidae > Prionailurus > Prionailurus bengalensis. Next base: position 99,279,768 of record NC_057361.1, on the reverse strand, counting down.
CGCCATCCGCGAGGGAGTCAAGCCGACACGCGGCTCCCTGCGGCAGCTGCACCCCATCTTCCTTACTCCACCCCCTCTTCCCCATTTGCGCCCGGCCGGCTGCAACCGACGTTTTTCACCCCAATTCACGCGAAAAGGCAGCGTCCCGGAAATCCAGGAGGAGCTACGACCGGCACGGCGAGGGCAGGGGTCCTCCGGCGAGCCGGGGAAAGTGGAAGGTGGCGAACGCCGAGGGTGGGGTGTTGGGAGGGGATGAGGCCAAGCGGGCGGCATTGTTATGCCCCGGGAAGGGGACGGAAGGGGAGGATGGGCCGGGCAGAAAAGCTCTAAATCAAAGTAGGGGCCAGGAGGAGAAAAAGCAGGCACAAAAAGCCAGGCGGAGGGCGAGGGAAAAGCCAAGTGGGTCCCCGCGGCGGGCTCCCCACGCGCCGGGCCTACCCGGGGAACCGGCAGCCCCCCGGCCCCTGACGGCGGAGGGGACCGCGCCGCGGCCCTCCGGGCTCGTCCCCTCCTTCACTCCCGGGCCCACACAAAGAAAGGGCCGGAGGAGCGGAGCCTCCGACTCCGCCGCTTCCTGGTTCAAGTGAGGAGAATGCAAACGCAGGCGCGGCCCGGCGACGGAGGCAGCGGGCGCGCTCCCTCGCCTCTCCCGGCGCCCGGCCGGGTCCTCACCTGCTTCCCGGCGCCGCCGCTTCTCCTCGTCGGGCCGCGCGGACGGGTGGGAACCCTCCAACAACCAGAAGCCGGACTCCGTGGCGATTCGGCTGCTTCTTCAAACGTCGCTCCAGTCTTGGTCGACGTCGACGCGGCTGCCGCCACCGCTGCTACAGCTGCCCCACGCCGCCGACAGAGGGCACAGCGCGGGGGCGCCTTCCACTTCGGCGCCCTCCTCCTCCGAACGCGGTTCGGGCCTTTCCGGAAGGGCCCGAGCTCCCGGCGGCCGCGCTTCGGCGGCCGCGCGTCGGCGTCCCGCTCTGCCTTCGGCTCCTTCCGCAGGGGGCGGAGTGAGACTGGGAAGCTCTGGGAGCGTTCGGCCCTTTCCGGAGGGCGAAAGGGTGGGAAAAAAGGAAGGGAAAGATGGGGTCATGCCGGCACCCGCGTGGGATGGGAGGGAAGCGAGTCGCTTTCACCTAAATTCGGCGCCAGCCTCTAGGGCGTAAAAACTTTTAGAGACTGTACGAGTTTGCGAGTTGGAAGCTGCTCGATCAGCCCGTTTCTTGGATGCTAAGCCACCTTGAAATACAATCTGAATAAATATGATAAAATCAAATGGATCGACTCAGGATGATTCAGGTTTCTAGGATAACAAGTTGATAACGACATCACAGTACTATTTTTAAGAAATAAATCTAGTGTTTGGACCCCAGGCTGTCTTCGTAATTTAATACTAAATGAAGCAGTACTATCTTAAATTCCTTCGTTTCAGCTATCGTTTACTGACCACCTGTCTGAGCTATACCAAACCTCAGGTTGCGTGGAATACAAAAATGAGTAGGCCAAGGTCTCCCTTTCCAAAGAGCTCAGTAGATGGGTACACAAACATCGACAGAAGTATTTGTGCAACGTACAGAACACAGAGAAGGAAACAGCAACCAAATATTCCTGTTTGAGCTGTATATCTTGAAAGACGAATAAATTAATACTTGCATTGTTAATTTATTATTTTTATTTCCATAGCATTTCCTCCTCAGAGGGTTTTAGTGTCTGACACATAGTCGGGTGTTCAATAATTGTTTAATGAATAAATGCATGAATGAGTTGCAATTTTTTAAAACTCTCCGGTAATACATTTCTGAGTACCATGATGAATGAAGAAACAGAATGCGTGTTTGTAGAGCAAAATATTTCCCTTTAGGCTGATTATTGATCGTATCCAACTAAGGAGCCAAAATAGTGGCTTTTTGCTTCAACAATTAAGGCCATTCACTACCTTCATTTTCTTTTTTAAAAAATATGTATAGGAGGGGGGCCTGGGTGGCTCAGTCGGTTAGTCCAACTTCCACTCAGGTCGTGATCTCACTGTTGGTGATCTCTCTGATGGTGCCGAGCCATATATGTTTATTTTTGAGGGATATATATATGTATATGGTAACATTGTAACCATTCCTCAAAACTTGAATTTGCACCTATTTACCTTTCAGTCAGAATCCCTGTGCTTCCTTGCTACAAATTGTCTTGCTGAAAATGTCAGCATATTCCAGGACGAAAACAAATCTAACTGTATCTAATTTTGTTTAACATGAAATTGGACAAGAATGTCACCATCGATCCATCCCTAATCTATTCTACATTCTCCTCAATAAAGTAAAGCCACATAGTAAAATATAAAAGTGGTGTATCAAAAAAACCCCTAAGTGGTGTATTAGAGTTGTATTTTCGCATGGAAATAAGAAATTCACATGAAATTCCTTAGGCTCTTCCAGATTTTGAAATGTGAGAAACTAATGTGAGAATTACTGCATTGTTGGTTTTTTATTTTAATTAGGACTTAAAATTATGAGTTCCATTGTTTAATATAAAGACATTTCACAGGAAATAGGAGTCCACTGTTATAAAGGAAACTAAAGCAGAAGGTAGTGTTTTCCTGGAATTGAGTACTTAACAAAATGAGTTAGCAGATTTAACAAACTAGTTAGCAGATTAATGACCATTTTCCTGAGTCATCCTCTCCCAAAATTCAGTAGCAAAAAAAAAAAAAATGTTTTTAGGAACCAGGACAAAGTACTTCTTGAAAATTTAGGACCTATTTACCTTTCAGTAGCTTAGTTGACAAAAAACTAAAATGAGACATACATTTGAAATAGGGATCACAGTGGCAGTAGCTGCGGTCTTCATACCAAGTGTCCTTGGTTATCTCTCAGTAAACTGGAAGATGCAACATAGTTTCTTTTGCAACAGCATTAATAGCACCAAGGCCACCAGAAGAACTGCCTTGCCTTTCCCCCTTTTCCTGAAAGGGCTTTAAAAATGTGGAGCCCACATAGGAAACCTCTTCTCTTCTGGCCGTGTCCCTCACCACACACCCCTCACCAGCCCAGAAAAAAAGCTAAACTAAAATTTAAAAGCTACTAGGGTGACTTGGTGGCTACCTCGGCTAGGTGTCCGATGTTAGCTCAGGTCATGATCTCATGGTTTGTGAGCCCAAGCCCCTTATCGGGCTCTATGCTGACAGTGCAGAGCCTGCTTGGGATTCTGTCTCTCTCCTTCTCTCTCTGCCCCTCCTGCACTCTCTCTCACAATAAAATAAAATAAAATAAAATAAAATAAAATAAAATAAAATAAAATAAAGCAAAACAAAATCTACCTATAACTAAAGGGGTTTCAATGATCAGGAAAGGAAGTTCCTTGTAGGAAAGCAGAGCAGACCAAGAAATTTGAGTGCCCTTAATAATTGCGTTTCAGACAAGGTAATTGGAAAGTTTGGTTAATTTTCTGTTTCTTGACAAGTTATTTCACCTTTCACTTCCTTTATATCTGCAGGCTTAATCCTGCTTGAAATGACCCAGGAGATTTTAAAGAACAGATTTGGAGGTTATCAACTGCTTCACATTCCAGAAAGGTTTTTGATTGGCTGATTATGGACTCAGTTAGGGTGTATACCCACATTGTCAGTGTTTGCCTTGTTTGAACTTGATTAGGAATTCCACGAGGACAGCAACTGTCCTCTCCTGTGTCAAAATGCTGAGAATCTTGTGGGTGCTTAATATATATTCTGTTGATGATGCTAAAACATTTTTAAAATGGCATTCATCAAGTCCTAGAGCCTTTCCTCGGAGTTTGCTTAGCTTCACAGAGTTAGCTCACTGCACAAGTAGAAGAAACCACAGTAAGGTAGAGCAGGAAAACGAAGACTAGAGGAGCAGATGTGAATGGGTTAGGATTCTGATACGGCCACTCAATAGCTGTGTGACCTTGAGCCTGATTATTCATCTGTAAAACAGAGATAATAATACCTTCCCACAGAATTGTTTTGAGTTTCAGTTTCCAAAATATGACATGCTGTTTACCGCTTCCATGTCTGTGCCTAGAACCCTGCACTTGGAGTAACCATCCCTTTCATAGCCACACACTTTGCCTCTCCTGTTATTTGGCAAGTGCCTGGTCTTCCAGAAAGATGCAACTCAAGCAGTAACTTTCTTGTGGAGCCGGCCTGGATCTAATAAATGGTAGATAGATATGGCTACTTAATGTTGAATGAAGGAGTGTCAGGTACCCAGTAAGTGCTAAATATACATTTGCTTGTTCATCTGTATCCCCTTTGCTGCTTAATCCTAACAATTTTCTCTTTAAGTGACATGTTTGATACTGCTGGTTCTCTCATTCTTCTTAAAACGTCTTAAAGTCAATTGGATAGGGATAGATAACCCTCCTACTCAGAAAGAGGAAGTGGACAATTGCTGACAATAATACAATCTACCAAAACAAAACAACCATCACCACCACCAGGTAGCATATTTCAAATACGAAAAAAAAATTGAGGGAATATACTCCCCATGAGTTCTTTGTGAAAAATTACTCAGCAACGTGAAATCAAATCAAGTAAGACATGCGTCAAAATAAAAAAATTAAGAACAGACGTTTTGCAGCAAGCCAATCTAAACGGAGGACTAAGACCAAATGACAAGGTTGATGATGAATATGTGACAAAATGAAACCGTTCTAAACCCTGACACAATAAAAATCCATTCGTTCATATGTTCGTTCAATACATATCACTTAATACCCACTCTGTGCCAGGCAATGTGGTAGGCAGTGTGGATATAGTCTTCAAGACGAAGTCCCAGTCTTCATGAAACTTAGATTCTAATGGGAAAGGCATACCATAGATGTTTGTGTCTGTATCATCTAAATGTATAATACCAGATAGCAATGTGACATGTGAGGAAAAATAAACAGCATAAAGGGATGGAGAACTTTGAGGGCGCTATTGTAAATAGTGTGGTCGGGGAAGACTTCTCTGAAAAGATGATGTATGAGCAAACAACAGAATGAACTAAGGGGAAAGAGCTATGAAAATATCCGAGGAAGAACATTCTAGGCAGTGGAACGCGTCAATGCCCTTCAATCAAAGATCACTGGGCACATGCCCATAGTTGACAAGTTGAGTTCATTATTCTTTGCAGGGAGGGAGAAGGCACACCATAGGCAAGTGTGGGGCGTTTCAGTAAAAGGACATTAGAAAGAACCCATTGTATTATTTGGGCGACTCAGGGGGATGATCTAAGGAAGAGGGAGTTCACTCTAGATCAGTTGCTGTCAGGATGCAGGGGCAATTGTACCATTGGGCACTTCAGTACATCTTAACTCTAGGGAGGGCAGAAGAGAACAGGAATAAAGCTGTAATTGATAAAGTAGCAGTCACCCATTTTGGCTAAGAGAGGGGGGTGTTTGGTGTTTTCTGAGTGACACGGTGACCTTTTCTAGCTATGATTAGACAAAATTATCAATTGGCTTTGTTTTGTCTCACTTCATCAATCTCCTAGTGACTTCTTCTTAAGTTAATGTTGTGTGAGTTTATGTCCAACAGAAGATCATGGCCTGAGCGTTCTGCTACCTTGCAGATACCAGGGGCGGCCTCCCCCTTCCCCTTCTGAAACAGAAAATGAAAAACTTATAAGGAATAAAATTAAGAGGTGGTGGCGGAGGTACAATAATGACCTTCTCTGCAACAAAAATTAGCCATTTAATACTGTATTATTATTGTATGGGACATACTTAAACTAAAACATTGTTCGTTGTTTATCTGAAATTCAAATGTAAGTGGGCCTACTGTATTTTTTCTCTTTGCTAAATATGACAAGACTAAGATAAACACACTGTCAGCTGCGTAGAAATACTTTGAATACTTTGTGCTTTTTCTTCCCATTCCCCATTTAGTTTAGTTTTGTTTTGTTTTTAATTCAGGATATCCTCAGGGAAAAAATATGTAATTCCATTTGAGCCATTCCGAAATATTATACATGCATATGTATACACACATATCTATGCATATATTATGTATACATCCATATATACACTTGCACATATGAGACACACTAAGCGCCCAGTATTATAAAATGTTACATACACGTATGCACAGAAAGCATCTGAAACAAGCAGAATCGACTGTGTTGTTGATATGGCCATTCTGTGAAATGTATCCTGTGGTCCGTCATCCTCCCCTTCGGTTATTTCAAGTATAAGGCTGAGGAAGACTTGGTCTCCTAACCAAATGAGACGAGGTGCCGGGGAGGGGGTTCGGGGTCGGGGGAGAGAGACTGCTGCGGAACTGGAAAGATGGGCGCTCGGAGCCGGTGGCAGCGGCGGCTTATTTACACGGATACACCACCCCTTTCACTTAGGCTGGACGCCACGTAGCCCTGGGGAAGGGTTTTGCGGACGTACCCGGAACGAATTCTAAGTTTTTCTCAGCGTTGGGAGGTTGCGCAGGTGGCTTCTGGGAGCCAAGGCAACTGAGGTTTTCCCAGGCTCCTTGAGAGAGTGCCCTATTTCCCCGGCAGCAGTAGCTCCAGGGTCCCGCTCTGCAGTCCGTAATGAGAGGCCTCGGGCTCCGCGGGGAAGTGTCGCAGTTGGTGGAAGAGTCCCGAGCAGCAGCAAATCTGCTCGCTCCCCGCGGGGCCGCCGCTCTCGCTCGCACTCTTGCTCTCGGTCCGGGAACCGGAATGGCCTGGGCCCCCAGCGGAGTGGCCTCAGCCTGGCCTCCCGGAACCAGCCCTGCCGACCCGTTCGCGGTCACGTTCTCCGGAGCGGCCCCCTGCGCCGCGGGGCACCCCCTTCGCCTCTGCCTCCTCGTCCGCCTGTCGCGGCCGCTCCCCGCGCCCCTCCGGGACCGATAAGCCGTGGGTCTCTGGGACAAGGAGAGGGAGGTGAGTGAGACGGACCCACCTTCGCGGTGAGGAGCCACCTGTGTTGAGAGTCCCTTCATCGTTCATCTCGCTTCTTAGCGTTTGCGCTTTTCTCCCTTCTCCCATCCTTGCGCCCGTTTTCTTCTTCAGTCTGTCCACGGCTGCCCCTTATTCGTCCCTTTCCTCCCTTAATTCTCACTCATCCTTGGGCCCCCTCCTGCAGTGCCCTGGTCTCCCACCACCTCCTTCCACCTCTGGTCTGGTAGCGGACATGGCCAAAGGTCGCAGATTTCTGTGCTCAGCATTGATTTGTGTTGTGTTATCATTCATGTGCATGTTTTTATTCTACACTAGACTGAGTTCGTGGAAAGGAGGATTTTATTCATTACAGAATTCAGTGTTTAGCACTTAGTAAGAGCACAGCCATTGTGTGTTGAATGAGCAGATCGGTTTGAGATGATAACAGGATATGTAAATAGAAATTCTTTGTAGGGACTTGGGAAGGGTTGCGCTTTTTTTTTTTAAAGTAATCTCTATGCCCAATGTAGGGCTCCAACTCACAACCCCAAGATCAAGAGTTGCATGCTTTACCGACTGAGCCAGCCAGGCGCCTGGAGATTACAGGTTTAAATTGGAAAGTAGAAAAACCTTCCTCCCAAGACATGATTGGATGAATGTACAAAAAGTAGTGTGCTAACCTGAGATGAGGCTACCTAAAAGGCCTTGTTAAAAGTGGTCTTGGGGGCGCCTGGGTGGCTCAGGCACTTAAGGGTAGGACTTTGGCTCAGGTCATGATCTCCTTGTTTGTGGGTTGGAGCCCCGCCTCCGGCTCTGTGCTGACAGCTGGAGCCTGGAGCCTGCTTCCGATTCTGTGTCTCCCTCTCTCTCTGCCCCTCCCCTGCTCGTGCTTTCTCACTCTCTCAAAAATAAATAAACATTAAAAAAATTAAAAAGTAATAAAAGTGGTCTTGGTCTTGACCTTGAGAAATGATGGGAGGGTGAGATGAGTTTTCCTTTAATGAAAGTGAGTGGAAAAGTAGTTTAAGAAGGAGAAGGAAAAGAGTTTTCATTATTGCCGTGTAAATATTCATATCTAATGTTTATGGAATGTGTCAGGTACCATACTGAGGGCTTTGAATGTGTTAAAAAAAATTAAAAATTTGGGGTACCTGGGTGGCTCAGTGGGTTAAGCCTCCAACTTCTGCTCAGGTCATGATCTCACGGTCCTTGGGTTTGAACTCTGTGCTGACAGCCTGGAGCCTGCTTGGGATTCTGTGTCACCGTCGCTCTCTGCCCCTCCCCCACTCGTGCTCTGTCTCTCTCAAAAATAAATAAACTTAAAAATTTTTAAATTGAATTAAAAAATTTAAAAACATTACAGGCATTGAGAGGTAGGTTGACATTACAACAGTTGGGCAATGTCTTGATGATTCTTTTTCTTCCAGCAGTGGGAGGTGAGTGAGGATAGTCCCTGGATTCAGACTGCCTGGGTTTGAAGCCCTGCTTTGCCACTTAATACCTGTGTGGCCTTGAGTGTCTAGAGTTTAGCTAAGCTACTCCGTGGTACTGCTGCCTGGGCATCCGTTTGGTTTGGCCAGGTGGCCTCTAGGCACTTTAAACTTACACCAGCCCCCTCTTGCAAGCACATGCCCTGGGTAGCCCACAGAGAGTCACAAGAAAATAAGTTCCTGATAGGACTTCCCCAGTAGCCCTTGTGATCAACTATCTCTGTCTCCCAGTGCCTGTAGGCCCTACAGGTCCTTTAGATAAGATCCCTGTGGGGCTTACCCAAACCCCACTCTTCTGGTTTAAATGACCGATCTGGTCCTAACCTGGGAACTCCAAAGCAATACAGACCCTAATAAAAGCACACGCCCCAGGTCCTGTCTCTCCATCTGTACTCTGCCTTGACTGCCTTGTGTGGCCTCTGGAGGCATGCTGTGTGTACTTCCTCCAGGCCTTATGAGTAATTAACTGTTCTATTTGAATTTCTCTTGTGGTCTGTTGTTGAACTTTGGCTCACCATCCAGGGGGGTCCTATGCTCCACTTAACAAATGTTAATTTAACAATGTCAAGGGGCGCCTGGGTGGCGCAGTCGGTTGAGCGTCCGACTTCAGCCAGGTCAGGATCTCGCGGTCTGGGAGTTCGAGCCCCGCATCGGGCTCTGGGCTGATGGCTCAGAGCCTGGAGCCTGTTTCCGATTCTGTGTCTCCCTCTCTCTCTGCCCCTCCCCCGTTCATGCTCTGTCTCTCTCTGTCCCAAAAATAAATAAACGTTGAAAAAAAAAATTAACAATGTCAAAACATCAGGCAAGTTACTTAACTTCTCTACCTTCATTTATTCACCTGTAGAAAGGGGATAAAAATAGTGCTGATATTTTTAGGGCTGTTGTAATGACTGAGTGCCTGGAACATAGTGTACCTTCCTGTTAGCTATTAGGGTTTCATGCCTGGGAGCAGAAAGAGTAAAAACACTAGAGACCTGCCTCTAGGGGTTAAATGTTTCAGAAAGGTGCCCCCCGGTCTGTGCCAGTCAAACCAGCTTCTTTTTTTTTTTTTTTAATTTTTCTTTAATGTTTTTATCTTATTTTTGAGACAGAGAGAGACAGAGCATGAGCAGGGGAGGGGCAGAGAGGGAGACACAGAATCCAAAGCAGGCTCCAGGCTCTGAGCTGTCAGCACAGAGCCTGACGCGGGGCTTGAACTCACGGGCTGTGAGATCATGACCTGAGCTGAAGTCGGATGCCCAACCGACTGAGCCACCCAGGCACCCCAAACCAGCTTCTTATTTTAGACTTCTAAGTAAGAGATATAAGAACAGCTTGGATGAAATTTGCATTTGTGTGTGTGGAAGATAAATAATTTATCTTACTAGTACAGATGCAACCAGGCAGCAGTTATGGACTGTTTTGATGGTGTCCTATTCACCGTGTTGGTGAAGGAGGGATTTCCTTCCCAGGATTATGGGGAGGTGGAACACAGAATACCTGATATTGGACAGATGAACTTCATCGGCTGGCAGAGTACTGAGACCCACTCAGGGATGCTCAGGGATAATCTGGAACTGGGCCTGTTCCCTTGTCCTAGAGACGGTTGTTTGGCTAGGGGACCTTACCTGCAGAAGCAGAGTGGGGAGGGGAATTTGCAGTTAGGACATTGGAGGCCCTACTGGTTTTCCCAGATGTCAAGGCAGTACCTAATAATGAGCCTTAATTTTAGGCTTTATAGCACAAGAACTGTGTGTCTTTGCATTGGCCCCTATCCTCATATATTCCAAGAACTGTTATTTGTATGTTTATTTTTAGATTGTCTGCTTCTTGAAGTGGGAGAACATCTGAGTCCAACTCTGCGTAGTAACAATACCTTTTCCACTGAATAAAGAAATAAAAATTTATTCAAACAATGAAACCAAATATATTAATTTTGTAAGGATTTTTTTTGAAAAATCAAATAGAGACATAAACGCTAAATTTTGGGGAATTGCACCCCTGTTATTCTTTTCAGTTTATGCAAAACAGCAAAAATCAAAACAGAAGAAATGACAAACATTGTAATAAAATTAAAAGTGTTTTTACTGTCCTCCAAAGAGCAGACAGACAATGTACTCCTTTTCCAAAAAGGAACTAAAGGGAAAACATAGAGTTGGAAGAAACTCTGAATCTCCTTGAGTACAATGTTTGTGACATGGAACTTTTCAGGGCTCCCTTTAGTGTCATCTATTTCTAATGCTTCCTTTTTTAATTTTTTTATTAAAAAAAAATTTTTTTTAACGTTTTATTTATTTTTGAGAGAGAGAGACAGAGCATGAACGGGGGAGGGGCAGAGAGAGAGGGAGACACAGAATCGCAAGCAGGCTTCAGGCTACGAGCCATCAGCCCAGAGCCCGACTCGGGGCTCGAACTCACGGACCGTGAGATCGTGACCTGAGCCGAAGTCGGACGCCCAACTGACTGAGCCACCCAGGCGCCCCATAATGCTTCCTTTTTTTAAATTGTCTTCACTGATTCTCAGGTTTCTGCAAACTAAAGTTTTAACCAAGTTGAAACAGACTTCTTTTTCTTTTCATAAATATGTATAAACAAATGAAGCTATTTCTGAATGTAAAACTGTTTGTGTCACATATTGCAGAAGATCAAATGAGCAGTGAGGAGCTATGTCACGCATGAGGCAGAAGGGATGCACTTGACAGCCTCCCAGGCTGCATTTCTAGCCCGGCTGCTCAGGCTGGCTGTTGTCTGTACCATTTGAACTTTCAGAACATCAGCTCCTAAGTGTTGAGTTTACATTTATGCCGAGTTTTTGTCAATTTAAAGTTTAAAATGTAAAGGGAAAATAGGACTTAACTGGACCTCTGGAATTTGAGATACACACACACACACACACACACACACATACATACATACACATACATATACATACATACATATAACACAATTTAGTCATTGAGTTGTAATTTGCATGCCTATATCTTCTCGGAGATTAAAGTGAGAGAGGATTGCAGATTTGGGAGCTAAGTATGAAGACTTTCTCCAGAGAATCCTTGTTATAGACTGAATTGTGTCCCGCCCTACCCCCAATTCAAATGTTGAAGCCCTAATTCTCAAAGTGACTATATTTAGCAGTAAAGCCTTTAAGAGGGTAATTAAGGTTAAATGAGGTCATCAGGATGGAGCCCTGATTCTGTAGGACTGGTATCCTTAGAAGAGGAAGTGACACCAGATATCTCCACCCCCCTTCTCTTGTGTGCACAGAGGAAAGGCCATGTAAGGACACAGGGAGAAGTCACCAGTCTGCAAGCCAGGAAATTTCTACCAGAAATCAGTCCTGATCTTGGACTACTAACCTCCAGTATGGTGAGAAAATAAATTTCTGTTGTTTAATCTACCCACTCTGTGATATTTTATCATGGTAGCCACAGCTGACTAATACAATCCTGAAGCAGGTTGTTTAAAAATATAATTTTAAAATAGGTATAACATTTGTTAAATCTGGAGTCTGTTGTCAATTTTTTAAAAAAAATTTCTTAATGTTTTATTTATTTTTGAAAGAGAGAGAGACAGAGCATGAGCAGGGGAGGGGCAGAGAAAGAGGGAGATACAAAATCTGAAGCAGGCTCGAGGCTCTGAGCTGTTATCACACAGCCCGACATGGGTCTCGAACCCACGAACCACAGGATCATGACCTGAGCTGAAGTCGGATGCTTAACCGACTGAGCCACCCAGGCACCCCGTCAAATTTTTTTGAAGATAGTATTTACCCATTTTTATTTTAATATCTTATTATTTATTTATTCATTTATTTAGTAGGCTCCATACCCAAAGTGGGGCTTGAGCTCACAATCCTAAGATCAAGATTTGCATGCTGTCCTCACTGAGCCAGCCAGGCACCCCTGTTGTCAAGTTTTTTATTAAGTAAAGAACTTTAAATACGTTTTAAATTTTTCTTCTATCTTGTGATTTATCCTCTTATATCCTTTATGTTTTAAAAACGCCTGGCTGGCTCAGTTGGTGAAGTGTGTGACTCTTAATCTTGGGGTCATGAGTTCAAGTCCCATGTTGGGCATAGAGATTACTTTATAAAAAATAGTTTTAAAAATAAAAACATGGAACATATGTAAGAATTAAAACATGTTGCCAGTATATTTTAGGATGCTAAATGTTCTCTTTAAATTATAATTCGGGGGGGGGCACCTGGGTGGCTCAGTCGGTGAAGTATCTGACTCTTGATTTTGGCTCAGGTCACGATCTCAGTTTGTGAGATCAAGCCCATCGTTGCTTGGGATTCTCTCTCTCCCTTTCCCTCTCTGCCCCTCCCCAACTCATGCGTGTACTCACATGCTCTCTCTCAAAATAATAAATTTAAAGAAAATTATAATTCATTATAATTATAATTTAGAATGCTAATCTCTTATTCATAGAAGGGTTCAGTGTAATGATACGTTTATATTATTTTGAATTTCTGTTCTCAGCTAACCCAGTAGCAGATTGCTTGCCAGATTTTAGCATTACAAAGGGATTTAAAAATGAATATACTAGCATGGTTTGGTTTAGTTCAATTTCCTAAAGTCAGTACTCTCTGAAGGCTTAATGCTTCTTTTTCCTTATTTCTTTCCTCTTTGGTGCTATTCATAAGCAGCTTCTTCCCTCTCATCTCTTTCTTTTTTTTCCCCCAGTGATCTCTACACCCACCATGGGGCTCAAACTCACAACCCTGAGATCAAGAGGCATGTGCTGTACCAATTGAGCCAGCCAGGCACCCCACCTCTCATCAGCTTCCATGTTTACTTTAGGTTGAGTTCAGACAATGTGCTTTGGTGGGTAAACTTTGTAACTGTGACAGGGTGATAAAGCGTTATCAGAAACTTGTTCTTAAGGGATGCCTCAGTCAGTGGAGCTTGCGACTCTTGATCTCTGGGTCGTGAGTTCAAGCCCCATACTGGGCATAGAACTAACTTAAAAATAAAATCTTTAAAAACAAACAAAACAGATACTTGTTCTTAATAGAAACGCTTACAAGAATCGGAAATCATAGAATTAGGGTTGGAAGGAACCCTAAAAATAATATTCTAGGCAATACCTTAAGTTATTCCAGACGTCATCTCCAGAGGAAAAGATTATATGATATGGAAATTCCCCTTTTAACCTATTGTAGGATTTTACCAATATTCAGTTTCAGAATTCTCTACCACAGAATGAAATCTCTTTATATTGTAGTGTGTTAGGTTCTTCTTGCTTTGGGGACAGAGAGTAGTTGCTGCTCTACCGTATGTCCTTTATATACATAGAATCAAATCATGAGGTCTTTCCTCAGCCTTCTTGTCTCTAGTTTTTTCTTCTTATAGTTCCCTACATTTGCCCTGTGGTTTCTTCTGAAAATATAAATCACATCAGTGAGCCTACACCAATACATCATAATCACCCACAGTCCATAGTTTACATTAGGATTCGCTCTTGGTGTTGCACATTCTGTGGGGTTGGAACAGACATATCATGACGTGTACTCACCATTATACTGTCATACGCAGGAGTTTCATTGCCCTAAAAAATGTTCTGTGCTCTGCCTGTTCATCTCTCCCTCCCCTCCAACCACTGATCTTTTCACTGTCTTCATAGTTTTGCCTTTAGTAGGATGCCATATAGTAGGTATGTAGCCTTTTCAGATTGGCTTCTTTTACTTAGCAATATGTATTTTGCTAAACAAGATTCTTCCGTGTGTTTTTTAACTCAAGTGTAATTAACATGGTATTATGTTCGTTTCAGGTGTGCACTATAATGATTGAACAATTCTATACATTATTCAGTGCTCATGTCAATGAATGTACTCCTAATCCTCTTTATCTATTTCATCCATTTCCTCCCCTACCTCCCCTCTGGCAACTACCATTTCTGTGTAATTTTTTTAAGATTTTATTTTTAAGTAATTTCTACATCCAGTGTGCATCTCGGACTTACAACCCTGAGATCCAGAGTCGGATGCTCTACTGACTGGGCCAGCCAGGCACCCTTGTTCTCTGTATTTAAGAGTCTAGTTTTTTGGTCTCTTTTTTCCTTTGTTCACTTTATTTCTTAAATTCCACATATGAGTGAAATCATAGGGTATTTGTCTTTCTCTGACTTAATTTCAATTAGCATTATATACTCTAGGTCAGTCCATGTTGCAAATGGCAAGATTTCATTCTCTCTTGGGGTGCCTGGGTGGCTCAGTTGGTTGAGTGTCTGACTCTTGATTTTGGCTCAAAAATTTCTATTCGGGTCCTGTGCCCATTTTTAAAATGTTTATTTATTTTTGAGAGTGACAGAGCATGACGAGCAGGGGAGGGACAGAGAGAGAGAGAGAGAGAGAGAGAGAGGAGATGAGATACAGACTCTGAAGCAGTCTCCAGGCTCCGAGCTGTCAGCACAGCCTGATGTGGGACTTGAACTCACAAACTGCGAGATCATGACCTGAGCTGAAGTCGGACACTTAACTGACTGAGTCACCCAGGCGCTCCGCTTTGCCCATGTTTTAATTGGATTATTTGATTTTTTTGGTGTTGAGTTGTATGAGTTCTTTTGTTTTTAAAGATTTTATTTTTTTACTTTTATTATTTTAAGTTTATTCATTTTGAGAGAGAGAGCACATAAGCAGGGGAGGGGCAGACAGAGAGGGAGGGATAGAGAGAGAGAATCCCAAGCAGGCTCTGCACTGACAGTGTGGAGCTTGACACATGGCTCCAACTACGGAACCATGAGATCATGACCTGAGCCGAAATGAAGAGTTGGACACTTAACTGACAGCTACCCAGGTGCCCCAAGATTTTATTTTATTTTAAAAAACTTTTTTTAAGTTTTATTTATTTATTTTTGAGAGAGACAGAGCATGAGCAGGGGAGGGGCAGCAAGAGAGGGAGAGACAGAATCCCAAGCAGGCTTCACCCCATCAGCACAGAGCCTGGTGTAGGGCTAGAACCCACGAAACTGTGAGAGCATGACCTGAGCCAAAATCAAGAGTCAGACGCTTAACCCACTGAGCCACCCAGGCGACCCCCGCTCCAAGATTTTATTTTTAAGTAACCTCTACACCCAGTTTGGAGTTCAGACTTACAACCCCTGAGATGAAGAGTCGCATGCTGTACTGACTGAGCCAGCCAGGTGCCCCGAGTTGTGTGA
This sequence comes from Prionailurus bengalensis, assembly GCF_016509475.1. NCBI lineage: Eukaryota > Metazoa > Chordata > Mammalia > Carnivora > Felidae > Prionailurus > Prionailurus bengalensis. Next base: position 99,264,275 of record NC_057361.1, on the reverse strand, counting down.
GTTCTTTATATATTTTGGATAATTTTCAAGTTTATTTATTTATTTTGAGAGAGAGCATGAGCAGGGTAGGGGCAGAGAGAGAGAGAGAATATGAATCTGAAGCAGGCTCTGCACTGTCAGCACAGAGCCGGATGCAGGGCCTGACCCCATGGACCGTGAGATCATGATCTGAGCCAAAACCAAGAGTAGGACACTTAACTGACTGAGCCACCCAAGTGCCCCTATTTTGGGTACTTTTTAAAGTTTATTTATTTATTTTGAGAGAGAGTGCGCATGCGTGAGTTAGGGAGGGGCAGAGAGAAGGAGAGAGAATCCCAAGCAGGCTCCACACTGTCAGCACAGAGCCGGAGGTGGGGCCCAATCCCATGAATTGGGAGATCATGTCCTGAGCTGAAATCAAGAGTTAGACACATAACTGACTGAACCACACAGGCACCTGTATACATTTTGGATATTAACCTCTTATCAGATATATCATTTGCTGATGTCAAAGAGGTTCCTACCTGTGTTCTCTGCTAGGATTTTTATGGTTTCTGAAAGGTCTTCCATTTAGGTCCTTAATCCATTTTGAGTTTACTTTTGTGTATGGTGTAAGAAAGTGGTCCAGTTTTGTTGTTTTGCATGCAGCTAACCAGTTTTCCCAAGACCATTTCTTGAAGAAACTGTCATTCCCCATTGTATATTTTTGCCCACTTTGTCATAGACTAATGGACCATCGAAGTGTATGTAGGTTTATTTCTGGACTCTCTATCCTCTTCTATTGATCCGTGTGTCTGTTTTTGTGTCAGTACCATACTATTTTGATTACTATATCCTTGTAGTGTATTTTGAAATATGGGATTGTGATACCTCTGGCTTTGTTCTTTTTCAAGGTTGCTTTGCCTGTTTGGGATTTTTTTGTGGTTCCCTACAAATTTTAGGATTAGTTGTTCTAGTTTTGTGAAAAATGCTGTTGATATTTTGGTTGGGATGGCATTAAATCTGTAGATTGCTTTGGGTACTATGGACATTTTAACACTGTTTCTTCTTCCAGTCCATGAGCATGGAATATCTTTCCATTTATTTGTGTCTTCTTTAATTTCTTTTATCAGTGTTTTATAGTTTTCAGAGGACAGGTCTTTCACCTCCTTGGTAAAGTTTATTATTAGGTATTTTATTCTTATTTTCTTAATTTCTCTTTCTACTGCTTCATTGTTAGTGTATAGGCATGTAACACATTTCTGTATATTAATTTTTTAAGTATATTTATTTTGAGGGAGAGAGAGAGTGTGTGTGTGTGCACACCAGCCAGGGAGAGGCAGAGAGAGAGGGAGAGAGAATCCCAAGTAGGCTCTATGCGGGGCTCAGACTCACAAACTGTGAGCTCATGACCTGAGCTGAAACCAAGAGTCAGACACTTAACTGACTGAGCCACCCAGGTGCCCCTGTAAATTAATTTTGCATCCGGCAGCATAACTGAGTTCATTTATCAGTTCTAGTAGTTTTTTGGTGGAGTCTTTGGGGTTTTCTATATATACTATCTTGTCATCTGCAAATAGTGAAAATTTTACTTGTTCCTTACCAGTTTGGATGCCTTTATTTCTTTTTGTTGTCTGCTGAGGCTAGGACTTCCAGTACTATGTTGAATAAAGTGATGAGAGTGGACATCCTTGTCTCATTCCTGACCCTAGGGTAAAAGCTCTCAGTTTTCCACCGTTGAGTACTATGTTAGCTGTGGGTTTTTCATATAAGGCTGTTATTGTGTTGGGGTATGTTCCCTCTAAACCTATTTTGTTGAGGGCTTTTATCATGCTGTACTTTGTCCAGTGCTTTTTCTGAATCTATTAGAATGATCATATTGTTTTATTCCTTTCTCTTGTTAATGCATTGTGTTCATTGGTTTGCAAATTTTGAAACACCTTTGCATCCCTGAAATAAATCCCACTTGATCATGGTGAATGACTTTTTTTTAATGTATTGTTGGATTTAGTTTACTAGTATTTTGTTGAGGATTTTTGCATCTGTGTTCATGAGAGATATTGGCCTGTCATTTTTTTTCTTTTTTCTTTTCTTTTTTTTTTTTTTAAGAGAGCGAGAGCACGTGAAGAGGGAGAGGGACAGAGGGAGAAAGAGAATCTCGAGGAGGTTCCATGCTGAGTGTGGAGCCTGATACAAGACTTGATCCCAGGACCCTGGGATCATGACTTGAGCTGAAGTCAGGAGTCAGATGCACCACCAACTGAGCCACCCAGGAGCCTCTGTAGTTTTCTTTTTTTGTAGTGTCTTTATCCGATTTTGGTATCAGAGTAATGCTGGCCTCAGAATGAGTTTGGAAGCTTTCCTTCCTTTTCTGTTTTTTGGAATAGTTTGAGAAGAAGAGGGGTTAACTCTTCTTTAAATGTTTGGTAGAATTCACGTCTGAAGCCATCAGGTCCTGGACTTTATTGGGAGATTTGTTTGTTTGTTTGTTTACTGGGAGTTTTTGAGTATTGATTCAGTTTCATTACTAGTGATCAGTGTGTTCAGATTTTCTTTTTTTAATGTTTATTTATTAGAGAGAGAGAGAGAGAGAGCGCGTGTGAGCAGGGGAGGGGCAGAGGGAGGGAGACAGAAAAATCCCAAGCAGGCTAGTGTGGAGCCCAACAGGGGGCTCAATCCCACAAACCATGAGATCATGACCTGAGCTGAAATCAAGAGTTGGACACTTAACTGACTGTACCACTCAGGTGCCCCAATCTGTTCAGATTTTCTACTCCTGATTCAGTTTTGGAAGGTTATGTTTCTAAGAATTTATCCATTTCTTCTAGGATGTTCAATTTGTTGGCATAAAATTTTTCATAATATTCTTATAATCCTTTGTATTTCTGTGATACTGGTTATTTCTCCTTCTTCATTTCTGAATTTGAGTCCCCCTCCCCCCTCTTTTAATGAGCCTGGCTAAAGGTTTATAAATTCTGTTGATTTTTCCAAAGAACTAGCTCCTGGTTTCATTGATCTGTTCTATCGTGTGTTTTTGTTTTTTTGTTTTTTTGTTTTTTTGGTTTTTTTTAGTTTCTGTAAGATTTATTTCTGCTATACTCTTTTTTGTTTTTTTTTTGTTTTTTTTTGTTATGATTTCACAAATTTTCTCCTTTTATTTTATTTTTTTATTTTTTTATTTTTTTTTCTTCAATATATGAAATTTATTGTCAAATTGGTTTCTATACAACACCCAGTGCTCATCCCAACAGGTGCCCTCCTCAATACCCATCCCCCACCCTCCCCTCTCTCCCACCCCCCATCAACCCTCAGTTTGTTCTCAGTTTTTAAGAGTCTCTTATGCTTTGGCTCTCTCCCACTCTAACCTCTTTTTTTTTTTTCCTTTCCCTCCCCCATGGGTTTCTGTTAAGTTTCTCAGGATCCACATAAGAGTGAAACCATATGGTATCTGTCTTTCTCTGTATGGCTTATTTCACTTAGCATCACACTCTCCAGTTCCATCCACGTTGCTACAAAGGGCCACATTTCGTTCTTTCTCATTGCCACGTAGTACTCCATTGTGTATATAAACCACAATTTCTTTATCCATTCATCAGTTGATGGACATTTAGGCTCTTTCCATCATTTGGCTATTGTTGAGAGTGCTGCTATAAACATTGGGGTACAAGTGCCCCTATGCATCGGTACTCCTGTATCCCTTGGGTAAATTCCTAGCAGTGCTACTGCTGGGTCATAGGGTAGATCTATTTTTAATTTTTGAGGAACCTCCACACTGTTTTCCAGATAGGCTGCACCAGTTTGCATTCCCACCAACAGTGCAAGAGGGTTCCCATTTCTCCACATCCTCTCCGGCATCTATAGTCTCCTGATTTGTTCATTTTAGCCACTCTGACTGGCGTGAAGTGATATCTGAGTGTGGTTTTGATTTGTATTTCCCTGATGAGGAGCGACGTTGAGCATCTTCTCATGTGCCTGTTGGCCATCTGGATGTCTTCTTTAGAGAAGTGTCTATTCATGTTTTCTGCCCATTTCTTCACTGGATTATTTGTTTTTCGGGTGTGGAGTTTGGTGAGCTCTTTATAGATTTTGGATACTAGCTCTTTGTCCGATATGTCATTTTGCAAATATCTTTTCCCATTCCGTTGGTTGCCTTTTAGTTTTGGTGATTGTTTCCTTTGCTGTGCAGAAGCTTTTTATCTTCATGAGGTCCCAATAATTCATTTTTGCTTTTACTTCCCTTGCCTTTGGGGATGTGTCAAGTAAGAAATTGCTGCGGCTGAGGTCAGAGAGGCCTTTTCCTGCTTTCTCCTCTAGGGTTTTGATGGTTTCCTGTCTCACATTCAGGTCCTTTATCCATTTTAACTTTATTTTTGTGAATGGTGTAAGAATGTGGTCTAGTTTCAACCTTCTGCATGTTGCTGTCCAGTTCTCCCAGCACCATTTGTTAAAGAGACTTTTTTCCATTGGATATTCTTTCCTGCTTTGTCAAAGATTAGTTGGCCATACTTTTGTGGGTCTAGTTCTGGGGTTTCTCTTCTATTCCATTGGTCTATGTGTCTGTTTTTGTGCCAATACCATGCTGTTTTGATGATTACAGCTTTGTAGTAGAGGCTAAAGTGTGGGATTGTGATGCCTCCTGCTTTGGTCTTCTTCAAAATTACTTTGGCTATTCGGGGCCTCTTGTGGTTCCATATGAATTTTAGGATTGCTTGTTCTAGCTTCGAGAAGAATGCTGGTGCAATTAGATTGGGATTGCATTGAATGTGTATATAGCTTTGGGTAGTATTGACATTTTAACAGTATTTATTCTTCCAACCCATGAGCACGGAATGTTTTTCCATTTCTTTATATCTTCTTCAATTTCCTTCATAAGCTTTCTATAGTTTTCAGCATACAGATCTTGTACATCTTTGGTTAGGTTTATTCCTAGGTATTTTATGCTTCTTGGTGCAATTGTGAATGGGATCAGTTTCTTTATTTGTCTTTCTGTTGCTTCATTATTAGTGTATAAGAATGCAACTGATTTCTGTACATTGATTTTGTATCCTGCAACTTTACTAAATTCATGTATCAGTTCTAGCAGACTTTTGGTGGAGTCTATCAGATTTTCCATGTATAATACCATGTCATCTGCAAAAAGTGAAAGCTTAACTTCATCTTTGCCAATTTTGATGCCTTTGATTTCCTTTTGTTGTCTGATTGCTGATGCTAGAACTTCCAACACTGTTGAACAACAGCGGTGAGAGTGGACATCCCTGTTGTGTTCCTGATCTCAGGGAAAAAGCTCTCAGTTTTTCCCCATTGAGGATGATGTTAGCTGTGGGCTTTTCATAAATGGCTTTTATGATCTTTAAGTATGTTCCTTCTATCCTGACTTTCTCGAGGGTTTTTATTAAGAAAGGTTGCTGCATTTTGTCAAATGCCTTTTCTGCATCGAATGACAGGATCATATGGTTCTTCTCTTTTCTTTTATTAATGTGATGTATCACGTTGACTGATTTGCGAATGTTGAACCAGCCCTGCATCCCAGGAATGAATCCCACTTGATCATGGTGAATCATTCTTTATATATGCTGTTGAGTTCGATTTTCTAGTATCTTATTGAGAATTTTTGCATCCATATTCATCAGGGATATTGGCCTGTAGTTCTCTTTTTTTACTGGGTCTCTGTCTGGTTTAGGAATCAGAGTAATGCTGGCTTCATAGAATGAGTCTGGAAGTTTTCCTTCCCTTTCTATTTTTTGGAATAGCTTGAGAAGGATAGGTTTTATCTCTGCTTTAAACGTCTGGTAGAACTCCCCTGGGAAGCCATCTGGTCCTGGACTCTTATTTGTTGGGAGATTTTTGATAACTGATTCAATTTCTTCACTGGTTATGGGTCTGTTCAAGTTTTCTATTTCTTCCTGTTTGAGTTTTGGGAGTGTGTGGGTGTTTAGGAATTTGTCCATTTCTTCCAGGTTGTCCAGTTTGTTGGCATATAATTTTTCATAGTATTCCCTGATAATTGCTTCTATCTCTGAGGTATTGGTTGTAATAATTCCATTTTCATTCATGATTTTATCTATTTGGGTCATCTCCCTTTTCTTTTTGAGAAGCCTGGCTAGAGGTTTATCAATTTTGTTTATTTTTTGAAAAAAACAACTCTTGGTTTCATTGATCTGCTCTACAGTTTTTTTAGATTCTATATTGTTTATTTCTGCTCTGATCTTTATTATTTCTCTTCTGCTGGGTTTAGGCTGTCTTTGCTGTTCTCCTTCTATTTCCTTTAGGTGTGCTGTTAGGTTTTGTATTTGGGATTTTTCTTGTTTCTTGAGATAGACCTGGATTGCAATGTATTTTCCTCTCAGGACTGCCTTCGCTGCAACCCAAAGCATTTGGATTGTTGTATTTTCATTTTCATTTGTTTCCATATATTTTTTAATTTCTTCTCTAATTGCCTGGTTGACCCATTCATTCTTTAGTAGGGTGTTCTTTAACCTCCATGCTTTTGGAGGTTTTCCAGACTTTTTCCTGTGGTTGATTTCAAGCTTCATAGCATTGTGGTCTGAAAGTATGCGTGGTATGATCTCAATTCTTGTATACTTATGAAGGACTGTTTTGTGACCCAGTATGTGATCTATCTTGGAGAATGTTCCATGTGCACTCGAGAAGAAAGTATATTCTGTTTTTTGGGATGCAGAGGTCTAAATGTATCTGTCAAGTCCTTCTGATCCAATGTATCATTCAGGGCCCTTATGCTGAATGTTTCTTTATTGACCATGTGTCTAGATGATCTATCCATTGTTGTAAGTGGAGTATTAAAGTCCCCTGCAATTACCATGTTCTTATCAATAAGGTTGCTTATGTTTGTGAGTAATTGTTTTATATATCTGGGGGCTCCCGTATTCGACGCGTAGACATTTATAATTGTTAGCTCTTCCTGATGGATAGACCCTGTAATTATTATATAATGCCCTTCTTCATCTCTTGTTACAGCCTTTAATTTAAAGTCTAGTTTGTCTGATATAAGTATGGCTACTCCAGCTTTCTTTTGACTTCCAGTAGCATGATAAATAGTTCTCCATCCCCTCACTTTCAATCTGAAGGTGCCCTCAGGTCTAAAATGAGTCTCTTGTAGACAGCAAATAGATGGGTCTTGTTTTTTTATCCATTATGATACCCTCTGTCTTTTGGTTGGCGCATTTAGTCCATTTACATTCAGTGTTATTATAGAAAGATATGGGTTTAGAGTCATTGTGATGTCTGTAGGTTTCATGTTTGTAGCGATGTCTCTGGTACCTTGTCTCACAGGATCCCCCTTAGGATGTCTTGTAGGGCTGGTTTAGTGGTGATGAATTCCTTCAGTTTTTGTTTGTTTGGGAAGACCTTTATCTCTCCTTCTATTCTAAATGACAGATTTGCTGGATAAAGGATTCTCAGTTGCATATTTTTTCTGTTCATCACATTGAAGATTTCCTGCCATTCCTTTCTTGCCTGCCACGTCAGTAGAGATATCGGTCACGAGTCTTATCGGTCTCCCTTTATATGTTAGAGCACGTTTATCCCTAGCTGCTTTCAGAATTTTCTCTTTATCTTTATATTTTGCCAGTTTCACTATGATGTGTCGTGCAGAAGATCGATTCAAGTTACGTCTAAAGGGAGTTCTCTGTGCCTCTTGGATTTCAGTGCCTTTTTCCTTCCCCAGATCAGGGAAGTTCTCAGCTATGATTTCTTCAAGTACACCTTCAGCACATTTCCCTCTCTCTTCCTCCTCTGGAATACCAATTATGCGTATATTATTTCTCTTTAGTGCATCACTTAGTTCTCTAATTTTCCCCTCATACTCCTGGATTTTTTTATCTTTCTTTTTCTCAGCTTCCTCTTTTTCCATAATTTTATCTTCTAGTTCATCTATTCTCTCCTCTGCCTCTTCAATCCGAGCCGTGGTCATCTCCATTTTATTTTGCAGTTCATTAATAGCATTTTTTAGCTCCTCCTGACTGTTCCTTAGTCCCTTGATCTCTGTAGCAAGAGATTCTCTGCTGTCCTCTATACTGTTTTCAAGCCCAGCGATTAATTTTATGACTGTTATTCTAAATTCACTTTCTGTTATATTGTTTAAATCCTTTTTGATCAGTTCATTAGCAGTCGTTATTTCCTGGAGGTTCTTTTGAGGGGAATTCTTCCATTTCGTCATTTTGGATAGTCCCTGGAGTGGTGCGGAACTGCGGGGCACTTCCCCTGTGCTGTCTTGAATAACTTGCGTTGGTGGGCGGGGCCGCATTCAGACCTGGTGTCTGCCCCCAGCCCACAGCTGGGGCCACAGTCAGACTGGTGTGTGCCTTCTCTTCCCCTCTCGTAGGGGAGGGATTCACTGTGGGGTGGCGTGGCCCATCTGGGCTACTTGCACACTGCCAGGCTTGTGGTGCTGAGGATCTGGTGTAATAGCTGGGGTGGATCGGCAAGGTGCACAGGGGCGGGAGGGGCAGACTCAGCTCACTTTTCCTTCGGTGATCCGCTTTGGGAGGAGCCCCTCTTCTGTGGGCTTCTTGTCTACGCTTGGCTCCGGAGAATCCGTTCTGCTAGTCTTCTGGCGGTTTTCTGGGATATTTAGGCAGGTGTGGGTGGAATCTAAGTGATCAACAGGACGCGGTGAGCCCAGCGTCCTCCTATGCCTCCGTCCGCTACTTGGCTTCTTCCGAGGGTGGTGTTTGCCCGGCCCCTGCAGGTCGCAAGTGTGGAGAAGCCACAGGGCTGGGAGGGAAGGAGAGACAGCGCCTGACCTCCCTGAGGTTTCGTCTTCAATCTGCTATAATCTTTATTATATCCTTCCTTCTGCTGGCTTTAGGCTTCAGGCTTGATTTGTTGTTCTTTTTCTAGCTCCTTTAGGTGTAAATTTCAGTTGTTTATTTGAGATTTTTCTTGCATCTTAAAGTAGGCCTGTATTGCTAAAATAATCTTAGATACAGCCTTTGCTGTATCCCAAAGATGTGTTGTGTTTTCATTTTCATTGTGTTTTCATTTTCATTTGTGTCCATGTATTTTTTTTTATTTCCCTTTTGATTTCTTGGTTGACCCATTCATTGTTTAGTAGCTTGATATTTAGTCTCCATGTATTTGTGTTCTTTCCAAATTTTTTCTTGTGATTGATCTTTAGTTTTATAATGTGGTTAGAAAAGGTGCATGATATGATTTCAGTCTTTTTGACTTTATTGAGACTTGTGTTGTGGCCTAACATATGATCTATTCTAAAGAATGTTCTGTGTGCACTTGAAAAGAATATGTATTATGGGGCACCTGGGTGGCTCAGTTGGTTAAGCGTCCGACTTCGGCCCAGGTCATGATCTCACAGTCTGTGAGTTTGAGCCCCGTGTCGGGCTCTGTGCTGACGGCTCAGAGCCTGGAGCCTGCTTCAGATTCTGTGTTTCCCCCTCTCTCTCTCTGCCCCTCCCATGCTCATGCTCTGTCTCTCTCTGTCTCAAAAATAAATACAAACATTAAAAAAATTTAAAAATAAAGAATATGTATTCTGTTTGGGGATGGAATGTTCTGAATATATCGGTTAGGTCCACCTGATCCATCTGTCTGTCAAAGCCACTGTTTTCCTTGTTGATTTTCTGTCTGGATGATCTATCCATTGATGTTAGTGGGGTGTTAATGCCCCCTACTATTACTATATTATTGTCAATTTCTTCCTTTGTGTCTGTTAATAGGTAGCATAGTATTCACTATTAGGTGCTTCCATGTTGAGTGCATAAATATTTACAGTTGTAATATCCTCTTGTTGGATTATTACCTTTATCATTATGTAGTGTCCTTCTTTGTGTCTTGTTAGTCTTTTTTTTTAAGTAATCTCTATTCCTAATGTGGGGCTCAAACTTATGACCCCAAGATCAAGAGTTGCACACTCTACCGACTAAGCCAGGTGCTCCAGACAAAATAGACTTTTTTTTTTAAGTTTATTTATTTTGATAGAGAGTGAGCAAGCTGGGGAGGGGCACTTTAAAAAAATTTTTTTTAATGTATATTTTTTTGAGAGAGACAGAGACAGAATGCAAGTGGGTTAGGGACAGAGAGAGAGGGAGACACAGAATCTGAAGCAGGCTCCAGGCTCCAAGCTGTCAGCACAGACCCCGACGCAGGGCTTGAACTCATGAGCTGTGAGATCATGACCTGAGCCGGAGTCGGACACTCAACCGACTGAACCACCCAGGTGGCGGAGGGGCACTTTTTAAAAAATAGACTTTTTAAAAAAAAATTTTTTTTCAACGTTTATTTATTTTTGGGACAGAGAGAGACAGAGCATGAACGGGGGAGGGGCAGAGAGAGAGGGAGACACAGAATCGGAAACAGGCCCCAGGCTCTGAGCCATCAGCCCAGAGCCTGACGCGGCACTCGAACTCACGGACCGCGAGATCGTGACCTGGCTGAAGTCGGACGCTTAACCGACTGCGCCACCCAGGCGCCCCTAAAAAATAGACTTTAAAATGATAACTAACAGGGGCCCTGGCTGGCTCAGTCCATAGGCCATGTGACTCTTGATCTCAGGGTGATGAGTTCAAGCCCCATGTTGGGCATATAGATCACTAAAAATAAAAAATAAATAAAAATAAAACAATAAAGTCTGTTTTGCCTGGTAGAATTATTGCTATCCCAGCTTTCTTTTCGCTTCCATTTTCATGATACAGGTTTTTCCATCCCTTCACTTTCAGTGTGGATGCCTTTAGTTCTGATGTATCTTGTAGGCAGCATTGAAAGTATAAATCTTACATGTTGCTTTCAGTTTGAATAGCACTTTGTAAACTCCAAGGATTTATGCAAACCTAAGTGATTATTATATTATTATGAAGATGGTAGACCCTTGAACAAAATTTTGTCAGTGTTTGCTTTAAAAAAATTTTTTTTAAGTTTATTTATTTTGAAAGAGAGTGGGAGCATGTGCATACAAGTGGGGGAGGGGCAGAGGGAAGGAGAGACAGAATCCCAAGCAGGCTCCGCACCATCAGCACAGAGCCTGATGAACTGTGAGATCATGACCTGAGCCAAGATCAAGAGTCGGATGCTTAGCTAAATGCACCAGCCAGCCCCCATCCCCCCCCCCCCGTTTGCTTTTAGTGGTTCTTGGACAATCAGTGTCATTACTGAAAATTTTTAATTCCATATTTTTAATACTCTATGGTTCATATTTTATCACTTTTCTGATTGTTACAACCATCTTCTTTCAGTTCAGCTTTGATGAACACACACCAGTAGAGACGAAGAGCTGAAGAAAAGCACCACTTCTGTTTCTACTTCAAAAGGTACATATTTTTGTAGTATGAGCCAAATGCAGGAGACATGGGGCTTTTATTTGGCTCTTTTTTTATGTTTATTTATTTTTGAGAGAGAGAGAGAGAGAGAGAGAGAGCGAGCATGCAAGCAGGGGAAGGGCAGAAAGAGGGCGGACAGAGAATCTGAAGCAGACTCTGCGTGCTGACAGCAAAGAGCCTGATGTGGGGCTTGAACTCACAAGTGTGAGATCATGACCTGAGCCGGTCAGACACTGACCCAGCTGAGCCACCCAGGTACCACCAAAAGGTATTTTAAAAATACTACAGAGCTTTTTTTATTAAGAAGATGAAAAAAAATGTTCATAAGTTGCTGAACAATAGACTTTACCTTTACTCAAATTGCTTGTCCTCTGTTCTTTTTCAGTATTTCAAATACAATAAAACTGATACTCAGAAATCTTGTTTAGAAGTTAATTTTGTGGGGCACTTGCACGGTTCAATCAAGTTGAACATATCTGACACTTAGTTTTGGCTCAGGTCATGATCTTTGTGGGTTGAGCCCCACATCAGGCTCCGCTCTGACATGTAGAGTCTGCTTGGTATTCTCTCTCTCCCTCTCTCTCTGCCCCTCCCCTGCTTGCTCTGTCTCCCTCAAAATAAATAAACTTTAAAAAAAGTTAATTTTGTATATTAAAAAGTTTTTTTAAGTCTATTTACTTTGAGAGAGAGTGGGTGAGGGGCAGAGAGAGAGAGAGAGAGGGAGAGAGAGAATCCCAAGCAAGCTCTGTGCTCAGCACTGTCTGCAGAGCCCAACATGGAGTTCTATCCCATGAACAAAATCTGAACCAAAATCAGGAGTCAGACGTTTAACTGACTGAGCCACCCAGGTGCCCCAGAAGATAATTTTATATTTAAAAAAATTTTTTAAGTAATCTCTACAGCCACAATTTGTGGGGCTCAAACTCACAACCTGAGGTCGAGTTGCATGCTCCACTGACTGACCCAGCCAGGTGCCCTGAAGTTAATTTTATATTTGTATTTTATGTCAAAGAAGAAGAAGAGGAAGTCTAGTCATTCAAAAGAAAGGTCCAAGAAAAAGAGAAAGAAAAAATCATCTAAAAGAAAACGCAAGAAGTATTCTGACAGCGACAGTGACTCTGACTCTGAAACGGACTCCAGTGGTAAGAAGGCCGGCATCGCTCTGCAAGCCTGGCTTCACGACTCATTCTACTTAGAATTTATTTCCGAAGAAGGTTCTTAAACGCGATAATGGCAGCCAAGAGTTGTGGAACGCTCGCTGCCTCCGTGCCAGGCACCCCGCCAAGCGCTCGGTGCTCGTTGTCGCTGCTTGCCCCGCGCGGTAACTGTAGAATGTGTCCTAGAGCCGGGGACGCGGGGCCCAGAGCAGCTGGTAAGCGCGGCACTCAGGGTCGCACAGCTGGGATTCAAGCCTGAGCAGCGTGGCTCCCGACTGGCTGTGTGTGGCTGCACAAGGCGTGTGGCAGCGAACCGGGGCGAGGTTGGGCTGGGAGACGTGTGGCAGCGAGCAAGCCATAGGGCCGCGTCGGCCCCGAGGAGCGGCCCTTGTGTGTCATCCTCACGCTCGGTGGGCACCTCGGTGCCGTTTTCAAAAAGGCACATCATAGGGGCGCCTGGGGGGCTCAGTCGGTTAAGCGTCTGACTTCGGCTCAGGTCATGATCTTGGGGTTCATGAGTTCAAGCCCCGCGTCGGGCTCTATGCTAATAGCTCGGAGCCCGGAGCCTGCTTCAGATTCCGTGTCTCCTTCTCTCTCTGCCCCTCCTCCGCTCACACTCCATCTCTCTCTCTCTCTCTCTCTCTCAAATATAAATAAACATTAAAAAAATTAAAAATAGGGGCGCCTGGGTGGCGCAGTCGGTTAAGCGTCCGACTTCAGCCACGTCACGATCTCGCGGTCCGTGAGTTCGAGCCCCTCGTCGGGCCCTGGGCTGATGGCTCGGAGCCTGGAGCCTGTTTCCGATTCTGTGTCTCCCTCTCTCTCTGCCCCTCCCCCGTTCATGCTCTGTCTCTCTCTGTCCCAAAAATAAATAAACGTTGAAAAAAAAAATTTTTAAAAAATTAAAAATAAATAAATAAATAAATAAATAAAAAGGCACATCATAAAGGACCCTTTCGGGCCAGCAGCTGGTTTATGGAAGACACCCCCTGTGGGGTGGTGCCTCTCAAAAAGCCACCTTTTTGTGCCCTCTCCTGGCTGATGATTGACAGAGGGTGCCACTTCTGGGGACACATGACATGAAGGTGTCTTTTCCTCTGATGTCACCTGGGTTTCCTGGCCCCCGTTGTCACTTTTCTTCCTCACTGCTGGAAGAGCGAACTTCCTTAGAGCACAAGTGTGAGCGTGTCTGTCCCCTACTTACAATCCTTCAGTGGCTCTCTGTGGCCTTCAGGGTAAAGTTTGGACCCTGCTGGCTCCCTGTCTAATCACACGTGCCCTGTCACCCTTGCAGCGTCCTCTGTAGCCTGAGACGTGCTTTCCGTCTCCTCAGTAGTCCGTGTTCTTTCTCTCGCTTCTGTTACTTAGTACAGAAGTCCATCTGCCTGTGATGCCAGTCTCTCCCTGCGTGCGGCGTGCCTTCCTCACTTCAACAGCGGGCATGCAGTGCTTTTGTAATAAAACTGACTTTACTTATTTAAAAAAATTTTTTAATGTTTATTTTTGAGAGAGAGACACAGAGACAGGCAGAGACAGAGCACAGGAGGGGCAGAGAGAGATGGAGACACAGAATCTGTAGCAGGCTCTGGGCTCTGAGCCGTCAGCACAGAGCCCAACGGGGGGCTCGGACTCACGATCCATGAGATCATGACTTGAGCTGAAGTTGGAGGCTTAACTGACTGAGCCATCCAGGCACCCCTCTGATGTTTTTTAAACATAAATGTTTACTTATGTAATAAAACTGATTTTAGAACCAGCTTAAGAGCCCCCCTTTCCTGGTCATCCATTCCTTAATCACCCTCCCCAAGTCCGCCTGCTTTTGACACTTCTCTGTATGCCCAGAGTACCCCATACTTCCCTGTATCATTCCAGGTTCTATTTTTCTCTTTACCTCCGTCACCTCCATTAGACTGAGCTCCTAGAAAGTGTGCCCCCTGCCCTAAACACATGGGGTTTACGTCCCTTTTCATTATGAATATATTTCATTATGAATATATCCTTTTCATTATGAGGATAATTAATAGCATATACTTGCCACTCAGGTTTAACATCTGTTAGCATTTTTACGTATTTGTTTTAAATATGGGTTTTTTTGCTGAGTTATCCAAGGTAAATTACAAATATCATACTTTGATGTTAAATATCTCTGCAGCTCTTTTTTTTTTATTTTTTTTAACGTTTATTTATTTTTGAGACAGAGAGGGAGCATGAACGGGGGAGAGTCAGAGAGAGAGGGAGACACAGAATCTGAAACAGGCTTCAGGCTCTGAGCTGTCAGCACAGGGCCCGATGCAGGGCTGGAACTCATGGACCGCGAGATCGTGACCTGAGCCGAAGTCGGACGCTCAACCGACTGAGCCACCCAGGCGCCCCTCTGCAGCTCTTTAAAAAACATTTTTGGGGCGCCTGGGTGGCTCAGTCGGTTGAGCGTCCGACTTTGGCTCAGGTCATGATCTCATGGTTCATGAGCCCTGCGTCAGGCTCTGTGCTGACAGCTCGGAGCCTGGAGCCTGGAGCCTGCTTTAGATTCTGTCTCCTCTCTATCTGCTCCCCTCCCCACCGCTCACACTCTGTCTCTTTCAAAAATAAACATAAAATTTTTTTTTAGAAAGACAGTTTGGGGCGCCTGGGTGGCTCAGTCAGTTGAGCATCTCAACTCTTTTTTTTAATTTACTTGTAATTTACAAGTCAGTTAGCATATAGTGCAATAATGATTCCAGGAGTAGAATCCAGTGATTCATCCCCTACATATAATACCAAGTTTTCATCCCAGTGAGTGTTCTCCTTAATACCCCTTGCCCATTTACCCATTTAGTCCATTCCCCCACCCACGACCCCTCCAGCAACCCTCAGTTTTTTCTTTATGTTTAAGAGTCTCTTGAGTTTTGTCCCCCTCCCTGTTTTTATACTGTTTTTGCTTCCCTTCCCTTATGTTCATCTGTTTTATATCTTAAATTCCACATATGAGTGAAGTCATATTTGTCTTTCTCTATTTTCGCTTAGCATAATACCCTCTAGTTCCATCCATGTTGTTGCAAATGGCAAGATTTCATTCTTTTTGATTGCCAAGTAATACTCCAGTCTGTGTGTGTGTGTGTGTGTGTGTGTGTGTGTGTGTGTATGTGTGTGTGTACACAGACACACACATCTTCTTTATCCATTCATCAGTTGATGGGACATTTGGGCTCTTTCCATATTTTGGCTATTGTTGATAGTGCTGCTATAAACATGGGGGTGCATGCACCCCTTTGAAACAGCTGCCTGTATCCCTTGGATAAATACCTAGTAGTGCAATTGCTGGGTCATTGGGTAGTTCTAGTTTTAATTTTTTTGAGAAACCTCCATACTGTTTTACAGAGTGGCTGCACCAGTTTGCATTCCCACCAGCAATGCAACAGCATCCCTCTTTCTCCGCATCCTTGCCAACATCTGTCGTTGCCTGAGTTGTTAATATTAGCCATCCTGACAGGTGTGAGGTGGTATCTCATTGTGGTTTTGATTTGTATTTGGCTGTTCAGGGTCTTTTCTGGTTCCATACAAATTTTAGGATTGTTTGTTCTAGCTCTATGAATAATGCTGGTGTTATTTTGATACGGATTGCATTGAATATGTGGATTGCTTTGTGTAGTATCGATATTTTAACGATATTTGTTCTTCCAATCCATGAGCATGGAATCTTTTTCCTTTTTTGTGTATCTTCTTCAGTTTCTTTCATGAGCTTTTTATAGTTTTCAGTGTATAGATTTTTCACCTCTCTGGTTAGGTTTATTCCTACGTATTTTACAGTTTTTGATGCAATTATAAATGGGATCAATTCCTTGATTTCTCTTTTTACTGCTTCATTATTGGTGTATAGAAATGCAACCGATTTCTCTGCATTGATATTATATCCTGCAACTTTGCTGAATTCATGGATCAGTTCTAGCAGTTTTTTGGTAGAATCTTTTGGGTTTCCCATATTGAGTATCATGCCATCTGTGAAGAGTGAAAGTTTGACTTCCTCCTGGCTGATTAGGATGCCTTTCATTTCTTTGTGTTGTGTGATTGCTGAGGCTAAGACTTCCAATACTATGTTGAATAACAGTGGTGAGAATGGACACCCCTGTCGTGTTCCTGGCCTTAGGAGGAAAGCTCTCAGTCTTTCCCCATTGAGAATGAAATTAACGGTGGGTCTTGCATATATGGCTTTTATGATCTTGAGGTATGATCCTTCTATCCCTACTTTCTTGAGAGTCTTTATCAAGAAAGGATGCTGTATTTTGTCAAATGCTTTCTCTGCATCTATTGAGAGGATCATGTGGTTCTTATTCTTTCTTTTATTGATGTGGTGAATCATATTGATTTTTTTGCAGATATTGAACAAGCCCTGCATCCCAGGTATAACAATCCCACTTGTCGTGGTGAATAATTTTTTAATGTACTGTTGGATCCGGTTGGCTAGTATCTTGGTGAGAATTTTTGCATCCATGTTTCATCAGGGCAATTGGTCTATAGTTTCCTTTTTGTGAGGTCTTTGTGTGGTTTTGGAATCAAGGTAATGCTGGCCTTGTAGAATGAGTTTGGAAGTTTTTCTTTCATTTCTAAAATTTTTTTTTTCAACGTTTATTTATTTTTGGGACAGAGAGAGACAGAGCATGAACGGGGGAGGGGCAGAGAGAGAGGGAGACACAGAATCGGAAACAGGCTCCAGGCTCTGAGCCATCAGCCCAGAGCCTGACGCGGGGCTCGAACTCACGGACCGCGAGATCGTGACCTGGCTGAAGTCGGACGCTTGACCGACTGCGCCACCCAGGCGCCCCTTTTTCTTTCATTTCTATTCTTTGGAACAGCTTCAAAAGAATATGTGTTAACTCTTCTTTAAATGTTTGGTAGAATTCCCTGGGGAAGCCATCTGACCTTGGACTCTTGTTTTTTGGGATATTTTTGATTACTAATTCACTTTCTTTACCGATTATGGATCTGTTCAAATTTTCTATTTCTTCCTGTTTCAGTTTTGGTAGTTTATATGTTTCTAGGAATTTGTCCATTTCTTCCAGATTTCCCATTTTATTGGCGTATAATAGCTCATAATATTCTCTTATCATTGTTTGTATTTCTGCTGTGTTGGTTGTGATCTCTCCCATTTCGTTCTTGATTTTATTTATTTGAGTCCTTTCCTTTTTCTTTTTGATCAAACTGGCTAGGGGTTTTATCAATTTTGTTAATTCTTTCAAAGAACCAGTTCCTGGTTTCATTGATCTGTTTTTTTTTTTTTCTCAATAGAATTGATTTCTGCTCTAATTTTTATTATTTCCTGTCTTCTGCTAGTTTTGTGTTGTATTTGCTGTTCTTTTTCCAGGTCTTTTAGGTGTAAGGTTAGGTTGTGTGTTTGAGACTTTTTTTCCTTCTTTAGGAAGGCCTGGATTGCTATATACTTCCCTCTTATGACTGCCTTTGCTGCATCCCAGAGGTTTGGGGCTGTCGTGGTTTCATTTTCATTGGCTTCCATGTACTTTTTAATGTCCTCTTTAACTTCTTGGTTAGCCCATTCATTCTTTAGTAGGATGTTCTTTAATCTCCTTATTCGTTGTCTTTCCAGATTTTTTTCTTGTGCTTGATACCAAGTTTCATTTGGTTGCAAGTTTCATAGCGTTGTGGTCTGAAAATATTCACAGTATGATTTCAATCTTTTTGTACTTGTTGAGGGCTGATTTGTGTCCTAGCATGTGATCTATTTTGGAGAATGTTCCATATGCACTCGAGAAGTTTGTGTATTCCGCTGCTTTAGTATGAAATGTTCAGAATGTATCTGTGAAGTACATCCGGTCCAGTGTGTTATTCAAAGCCATTGTGTTCTTGTTGGTTTTCTGCTTAGATGATCTGTCTGTTACTCTAAGTTGGGTGTTGAAGTCCCCTACCATTATGGTATTATTATCAATGAGTTTCTTTATATTTGTGATTAATTGATTTATATATTTGGGTTCTGCCACATGGGAGGCATAAATGTTTACAATTGTTAGATCCTCTTGGTGGATAGACCCTTTAATTATGATATAATGCCCTTCTTCATCTCTTGTTACGGTCTTTATTTTACAATCTGGATTGTCTGATATAACTATGGCTACTCCGGTTTTCTTTTGGTGACCATTAGCATGATAGATGTTTCTCTGTCCCCTTACGTAAAGTCTGAAGGTGTGTTTAGGTCTGAAATGAGTCTGTTGGAGCACTTGGGTGGCTCAGTCGGTTAAGTGACTTTGGTTCAGGTCATGATCTCACGGTTTGTGGGTTCGAGCCCTGCATTGGGCTCTGAGCGGACAGCTCAGAGCCTAGAGCCTGCTTCGGATTCAGTGTCTCCCTCTCTCTCTGCTCCCTCCCCTGCTCATGCTGTCACTCCGTCTCTCAAAAATAAATGTAAAAAAATTAAAAAAAAATAAAATGAATCTCTTGTAGGGGCACCTAGGTGGCTCAGTCGGTAGGGCATCCAACTTCAGCTTAGGTCATGATCTTGCTTTCTGTGTATTCGAGCCCCGTGTGGGGCTGTGTGCTGACAGCTCAGAGCCTGGAGCCTGCTTCAGATTCTGTGTCTCCCTCTCTCTCTGCCCCTCCCTCACTCACACTCTTTCAAAATTAACTAAACATTAAAAAAACCAGTCTCTTTGTAAGCAGCATATAGATGGATCTTGTTTTCTTATCCATTCTGTTACTCTTTGTGTTTTATTGGAGTTTAGTCAATTGACATTTAGATGGAATCCTGAAAGATATGAATTCATTGCCATTATGTTGCATGTAGGGTTGGAGTTTCTGGTGGTGTTCTCTGGTCCTTTCTAGTCTTTTTTTGCTTTGGTCTTTTTTTCTCTGTCTTTTCTCCCCTCTGAGAGTCCCCCTTAAAATTTCTTGCAGGGCTGGTTTAGTAGTCATGAACTCCTTTACTTTCTGTTTGGGAAACTCTTTCTCCTTTCTTCTATTTGGAATGACAGCTTTGCTGGATAAACTACTCTTGGCTGCATATTTTTTCTGATTCAGCATGTTGAATATATCCTGTCACTCCTTTCTGGCCTGCCAAGCTTCTGTGGATAGGTCTACTGTTAACCTGATCTGTCTTCCCTTATAGGTTAAGGACTTTTTTTTCCTTTGATGCTTTCATAACTCTATCCTTGTCTGTGTATTTTGTGCATTTGACTATGATATGTCTTGTTGATGGCCGGTTTTTGTTGAATCTAATAGGAGTTCTCTGTGCTTCTTGGATTTTTGATGTCTGTATGTTCCCCAGGTTAGGAAAGTTTTCCGCTGTGATTTGCTCACGTAAACTTTCTACCCCTTTTTCTCTCTTCATCTTCTGGGACTCTTATGATTTGGATGTTATTCCTTTTCAATAAGTCACTGAGTTTTCTAATTCTTGTGTTGTGCTTTTTTGCCTTAGTTTCCGTCTCTTTTACTGTTTCATTATTCTCTATCATTTTGTCTTCTATATCACTGAGTCACTGCTCTGCTTCGTCCATCCTTGCTGCCATGGCATCCATTTGAGATTTGCATCTCGGTTATAGCATTGTTCATTTTGTTCTGACTAGATTTTACTTCTTTTATCTCCACAGAAGGGGATTGTATGCTTTTTTCAATCCCAGCTAGTATTCTTATTATCATGATCCTAAATTCTAGTTTAGACATCTTGCTTATATCTGTGTCACTTAAGTCCCTGGCTGTCATTTCTTCCTGTTCTTTCTTTTGGGGTGAATTCCTTTGTTTTGTCATTTTGGAGAAGGAAAAAGAATTAATAAAATAGAATATTAAAATTTAAAAATTAAAACGACACGAAAAAATCAAATAAAGGAAGCTAGATCCTAGGTGTTTTGGTCTTGTTGGAAGAAACTTGATAGAGAAAAAAGGGAAAAAAAGGAAAAGAAAAAAAGAAAATGTTTAAACCTTAAAAAGATGTATACAATAAAATAGAATAAAATGAAGTAAAACAGAATAAAAAAATTTACAAGAAATAAACAACACAGTAAAAAAATTAAAAAAATGTTAATGGAAAATAAAAATAATTTTTTTCTCTTTCTGTACCCAAGAATGCGAAAAGAATAAGAAATGAAAAAAATAGATGGACCAACAAACGGAATGAAATCCGAATGAAATTACATCCATTTCCCTAGAAGTCTAACTATGAAGCACTTTATAGTTCCTACACTAAGCAGGAGGAGAGATGTGTGGTGAGGTTGGTTGGCGCAGTTGCACGGTGCTTGGTGTAATAGCTCCGTTCTCCACTAGGTGGCACCGCATAACTTGCTGGGGTGGATTGGTGTGGTGCAGTGTATATGCATGTGCAGGAGAGGTGAAAATGGCATCACCCAGCTCCCCGGTCTGGTATTAGAAATCTGTGCTCTCACTGACCAGAAGTCAAGCACCCTTCTTTTGTCTCCGGCTTCTGTCCACTCCCCACTTCCACACTGTCCATGTTGTCCAAGCCATCAGCCCGCCAGGCAGCACTTCCCTCCTGAATTATATCTCAGATGGGGCTGTGTTTCCAGACCCCTCACCTCAGAGAGCCCTGCAACTTGGACCCGCTCCGTCCCTCTGGGGGAGGGTCTCGCCATGCAGTGGCCAGGTGCCAGCTGCCCCCCGGGAACATTCATGCGGTTGTGTTGTTGCAGAGGCTCAGCGATTGTGTCTGGGTGCCGGCTTGCCCCAAGGAATGTTCGTGGGATCCCGAAACAGCAGAGGTTTTAGAGATTATGGCAAAACACAACACACAGCCAGTGCCAGGTTTCACCGCCCCCTGGCATTTTTGTTCCAGTACCAGCAAACGTGGCTGTTCTCTGGGGTCCGCTGGGACCTTTGCCTGTGGGGAGGCTATAGGGCCTCTACCAAATGTCCTCCCAGCAGGGGAATTGCCTCTCCCTGTGTAGCCTGCAGACCCCTCAGACCTCGCTGCCTGCAAGGTGATTCACCCTTCCCACCAGAGCACCACCAGGTATTGAGCTGCGGAATTTCCGACACTGCTTTCCCCTGTTTATAGAGTCCTGGTGGTGTTGACACTCTCTCCTTTCTCCATTCTCCCTTGAAAGTTCCATCACTTGTGGGTGTTCCCACTCTCTTTCTCTCCAGCTACTTGTGTGGGGAGTGTTTTTCCTGTACTCTCCCCCCTTTCTCTGTCCTCTCTCTGCAAATACAACTCCTTACCCTCCAGGGCTTCTCTCTCCCCCAGCTCACCTCTGCGCCATGTACCTGCCGAGTTCTGTGGCTCAAGTTATACAGATTGTTGGGTTAATCCTCAGGTCAATTTTCTAGGTGTGCAAAATGGTTTGGTGCTGATCTAGCTGCATTTCAGGGATGAGAGAAGCTGAGGACTTCATGCTGCTCTACCATCTCGACCCTTTTCCGAGTGTCCAACTTTTGATTTCAGTTTGGGTCATGATTTCACGGTCATGAGATTGAGCTTCGCATCGGGCTCTGTGCTGAGTGTGGAGCCTGCTTGGGATTCTCTCTCTCTCCCTCTGCCCCTCTTCCCTGCTCGCATGCTCGGTCTCTAAAATAATTTTTTTTTTTTATCATTTTCTTACTTAAACACAATACCATTATCTCACCCAATAGATTAGCCGTGGGTGTTCTGGGCTGCAGGGGCACCAGAAGAACCCCTCTCGATTTGGGCTCCAGAAGAAAAGCAGCATTACAGGGTGCATGTAAGATTATGACGGAAAGGTGACCCATGGCAATGGGGACATATTTCTGAGAATTAAAACCCTCTGATGTCGCCAGCACTTGGCCCTCGTATTCTTGAACCAAACCTTCAGTCAGAGAGAAAAAAGGGATTGGTTTAGTATATTGAAAAATTACTGTCTTAATAGAAAAACACAACATACCAATCTATATGCTATTGAGATTTTAAACCACAATGGGAGAAATTTCATTATTGCTAAAATATCTTCAGAAAGTTAATACTGCACTCCCTCTGTTCAGCTCACTCTTCGTGAGCATGAACTTTGTGCCCAGCTCTGGTCTAGGCTCATTGCTTTGCTTTTATTCTCCCACTTTAAATGTTCTTTAATGATTTTCCAGGTCTTGGATGCAAGACTAGTGAATTGCATGGTGTCCTTGCTGTTATGCTTTGCCTGCTAACAGCATAAAGCAGTGTTATCGTCTTGACAGCAGACCATCAGCCATCCAGATGCTCTGCCCCCTCCTCGTTAGAGCTACCTGCTGATGGGCAGAGCTGAGCATGGTAAAAAGCAGGTCCTTTTGAAAGTCCGTCTGAGGGAGGGGCGCCTGGGCGGCTCAGTCGCGTCTGACTCTTGATTTCAGCTCGGGTCATGACCTCATAGTCATGAGATTGAGCCCTGTGTCAGGTTCTGCGTGGAGCGTGGAGCCTGCTTGGGATATGTGTTGTCTGTCTGTCTGTCTGTCTCTCTCTCTCTCAAATCCCCTTATTTGTAAAGCCCATCTTCAGTCTGAGGTAGCTAATCAGTAGGTGCACATTAAATTTTTAGAAGGTTTCTTTAAGGACGACTAAAGAGTCATCCTCTGAAACCTCATGAGAGTTAAAAAGGTGGTCTGGGATGGGGGCGCCTGGGTGGCTCAGTCACTTGAGCATTCGACTTCAGCTCAGGTCGTGATCTCACGGTTCGTGAGTTCAAGCCCCATGTCGGGCTCTGTTCTGACAGCTCAGAGCCTGGAGCCTGCTTCGGATTCTCTCTCTCTCTCTCTCTCTCTCTCTCTCTCTCTCTTTGTCTCTTCTCTCTCAAAAATAAACGTTAAAAAAAAGGTGGTCTGGTAAGGAGGCTAAGGAAGCTTGTGGCTCCTCTAGCTGGAATATGAGACTTGCTGAAGCTCTGGACACTGTCTCGGTATTTTAGCCTTTAATGCTAAGCTGAACTAAGTTCAAATTCATTACAGCTCCATTTCTGCCCTGTCAGCAGTTTGGAGGGAAAGCGGCATGCCATCATCAATTCTGCATGTGCCAGCCTGCCCCCACCCTTCACCGTTCCTGGGTTCAGGACCCCGTCAACTGACCTGATTCTAGCCCCTGCTTTAGGATTCTGGGTGGAAGGTGGTGTTGCCCAGAGTGGTGGAGCACCCTGGGTCCTGCTGGCTCTTCTCCGTCATGAGGAGACCCCAGTTCCCATCACCAGTTCCTATGGCAGGAGAGTGGCGTTAGGCATTTTAGAATCAGGTCGACGGGTGGCACCCCCACGTTCACTGCAGAATTATTTACAGTAGCCAAGATACGGAAACAACCTAAGTGTCCATCAGTGGATGAATGGATCAAGAAAATGTCCTGTGTGTACACGCACACACACAATGGAGTATTATCCAGCCATAAAAGAGAGTGAAATCTTGCCATTTGCGACAACATGGATGGACCTCAAGGACATTGTGCTAAATTAGAGAAAGACAAACATGGTATGATCTTACACGTGGAAGCTAACACACACACACACACACACACACACACACACATACACACATACAAAAGAAACCAAACTCAGAGAACAGACTGGCATTTGCCAGAGGTGGGGAGGGGGTGGGAGAAATGGGTGAAGGGGGTTAAAAGGTACAAACTTTTGGTTATAAAATAAGTCATGGGGATGTAATGTACAGCATGGTGACTATAGTTATTAACGATGCATTGCGGGGCGCCTGGGTGGCTCAGTTGGTTGAGCATCAGACTCTTGGTTTCGGCTCAGGTCATCATCTCATGGTCGTGAGATTGAGCCTCATATCAGGCTTCATGCTGAGCATGGAGCCTGCTTAAGATTCACTCTTTCCTCCTCTTCCCCACTCGCACTCTCTGTCTCTGTAAAATAATAATTAAAAAGATAATACTACTTTGCATATTTGAAAGTTGCTAAGAGGGTAGACCTTCAAGCTGTCAGCACAAGAAAAAAATTTTTGTAACTGATGACAGATGTTAACTAGACTTAACTGTGATCATTTTGCAGTGTATACAGATCACTATGTTGTACACGTGAAACTAATGTTATATGTTATGTCTCAATAAAATTAATTTTAAAAACTGTCAGTTGACCTCACTGTCCATTTCAGCACCCTGGTTAATGGAATTTACATTGTATTTAATCCTTTTGGAAGTCTCCCAACTATAAATTGTGACACTGTGGGTCTCCTCTCCCCGTCTGACTCCTCACTTGTGCTCTCAGATTCAGGATCTAGGATCCTTCCTCCGCATGAATATATAATCTTAAGGCCAGTGTAATAGAGCTCATTTGGGGGAGATTCAAATGTACCAGTGGTCAAAGCCATAAACAGCCAGAGCCCACAGCGGGCTGTCATCTGGGCCAATTTATTGGGTCTCTATTCCCAGTACTGGTTCATAAAACGAGTCTCTTACATTTGCAAAAGAGAAAGGGAAAAGCACACATTAAGAGTTTGAAAGTAGATGAGAACATTTTCTTCCCTTTTTCTTTCTTGTGGCTCTTCTTTCAGAACTCCATTAAGAGACCAGTATGTAAACCCAGTGAAAGCAAGTCAGCAACTTTTTTCGTTTTCTCTGAGTTTGCTTTGCCTGTTTGAGAAAGCAGGGAGGCCTGGCCTCCCAAGCCCTGGCCAGACTCGTGAGGCCAGCTGTGGCCTCACGCGGCCTGCTTTGTTGAGCTGCTTTTCAGACACCCCATCACTAGTTCTACAGCCTGTTTCCAACAGTGCACTCACACACGCTCTGCAGAAAAGCCGGCGATAAGCTCCTCCTGGTGTTCCCCCTACCAATACTTCCGTGATACAACTTCCGGTTTTCTATCATCTCAAGTAGTCGCTTTTTGATCCCGTGACCTACAAGTCATCACCGCTTGGGAAAATGAAAAAGTGTTTCAAATTAACACAGGTACAGATCTGCCCCACCCCCCAGCAAATTCCACAAAACCCACTTGTTCGTAATTGTACTGCCAAAAGGGGAAAAAAATCCTTAGATGTTAGAAATTCTTTAAGAGAATATTCACTTCTGCCTTTGGTAGTTTCATAACATCGAACTTGTGTGGTATCTGCAATGTGTAGATCAGAACTGCCATTTGCACCCTTTTTAGGTCAGTGGACGCTCATTCGTAGTTCCTTGTTTTGTTTTAGACAAATTTAGGGATGCCACTTCCTACATTGCTTTACTGAATGCTTAAAAGCAACAATAGGAGGACTTGGACTTGAAGCTCTCTTCCTCCTTCAGTTTCAACATAACTAAGCAGACATTAGGCACTCCTGGCCTGCATTCTGTGAACAAATTACTCCCTTGCACCAGTGCCAACATACTTACAAAAATTACTCCTTTTAGTTCAGAGGTTCTGCTTGGTTTTAAGCATTTTAAAGAATTGAGTACAATTGAACTCTTCTAACCCAGCTCCTCAGTGCATTAATGTAAATACTTCCGGGGCAGATGGAGTCCCAACATGACTACACAGGAGACAGAAATATTCCTTTATGGAGGGTTACCATCCATCCCAAAGGATTGCTGTTAGGAATTGAGCTTTGTTGCAAAAAAGAAAAATACGTGCATGTATAGTACAGGTGTGGGAAAAATCTTTTTTTTTTTTTTCCTCTAGGAACTCACGTTTCCACTGGTAATGGGCAGTTTCCATAAACTGGAATTTATCCCATTTTCTATCCCTTAAAGTCCCCAAATTCAAAACTTATATTTCAGTAATGGAAAAAAGCAATAGAAACCAACATGAGAATGTCCAGGAAAAAGCCCCGAAGCACGTTTTAGAATGGCTGTCTGGCCCGAGTGCTTTTTTCAGATGGACTCACCTGCACCCTGGCTTCATTCACACCCATGCTTATTGCAAGCTCCTTTCTGAGAGGAGAAAATCACCAGTGTTTTGGTCTTCAGAGATGTGGATTAAATATACGGATGTTATTTCATGCTTGTTTTAAAATTTCTATCCCCTTCATACCCCTCCCCCTACCCCAGGACACTTTTCTGTAATACCCAGTTTGAGGCTGGCTTTAGGGGACAGTTTTGGGTCCCATGCAAAATTTAATGTGGGGCCAAGTAAATCCGCAATCAACATACATGTTTTAATGCAGTATTTAACATGAACAAGTTATTGCAAAAATAACTCATGACTTAAACATTATCAAAATTTATTTATTTACTTTTGAGAGGCCGAGAGAGAGCGTGAGCCAGGGAAGGGCAGAGAGAGAGGGAGACACAAAATCCGAAGCAGTCTCCAGGCTAAGCTGTCAGCACAGAGACCCACGTGGGGCTCCGCTGGCACCCGCCCCATGAGACCATGACCTGAGCTGAAGTCTGAGGCTTAACCGACTGAGTCACCCAGGTGCCCCAAAATTATCAAAATTTAAATATAGGTAGGACCTGATCCTGTACCTGCTCCACCGTGCATCGTCCACAGCTCTACTAAAACATTATTTAAAACTGGCTTCCTGCCAATGTTTCCCTACTTGGATTTAAATACTGCATGAAAATATTCACCTTGATGCCCAGTAGTCGGCTCCCACCCCGGAGTCTTGGGATGGGGGCCGGGGTGGCCTTGGGCCCGCTAGATGGCTTTTGGCCCTGAAGAAGGTGGGGGGGGTGTCTCCGGAAGCTATCCAGAGGCAACCGAGCCCCTGGAGAACCAGGCATCTCCAGAAGCACGCTGTATACGGAAGGGACGCGTGCGAGTATTCCGTGCGGTGTAAAAGCTGCCAGGGAGGGGGTGTGGCCAGGAACGTGGTGTGGCAGGGGCGCTGCTGCCTGTCCCCGGGCTGCTGCTGCTCCTCAGGGACCTCAGGAGGACGGCCCAGCTGCTGCTTCCTGGGCTCCGGGCCGCCGCCGCCTCCTCGTTCTTCCCACCCCGCCTCCACCCTGGCCCACTTTGGACCACATTTCCTCCTCTTCTCCCTCTACCTTCACTGAGATACAAGACTTCCTATCTGGAAAGGGGGAAAGGCAGAGAGGGTAGAGGGCCGGGAAGGGCCGCGACCGGAGCGCAGCGGCGGCGTCCCGTAACTCGCCTCTCCCAGGGGAAGATGTTAAGGTCTGATGTTAGCCAAAGCACCTGTCTCGGCCCAGGCTCTCACCCCGTGGCTCTTCCCGGTCTCGCCCGAGTCCAGCTCGTGAGACCCGGCATCCCAGCTGTGGTGGGCGGGACCTGCCGGGGAGCACACGAGGCTGGGGCGTGGCCACGAGGTAGGCGGAGCGCTTGCCGGAAGCGTGCTGCGGGAGGGGGCGTGCCCGAGGGCTTTAACTCGCCGCTTACCCGGGGCATTACCCTGGGGCAGGGGCCTTGCTGGGCGGTGCCAGCCAGCCGGGGGCGGGGCTGGGGGCGGGGCACGAAACGTCCCACCAGCCCCCAGAGCCCTGGGAGAAGTGTGGCGAGAACGTCTCACCGCCGGGCTGTCGCTGCACCGAAGTCGGTGCAGGGCTGTCGCCCTAAGCTCCTCCAGGGC
Source organism: Prionailurus bengalensis (assembly GCF_016509475.1). Classification (NCBI taxonomy): domain Eukaryota; kingdom Metazoa; phylum Chordata; class Mammalia; order Carnivora; family Felidae; genus Prionailurus; species Prionailurus bengalensis. The sequence continues at coordinate 99,236,512 of NC_057361.1, read as the reverse complement.
GAGGGACTCAGAGGGAGGGCTGGAGAAAGCGCGGGGCCCCTGGCAGCCCCAGCATGGAAGCGACGGTGGTCGCCCTCGCCGCGTGGGCTCTGAGCGCGCCTCTCCCCGCCGAGAAGTCGGTAGTTAATGGACGGGACTCTCTGGTTCGGCTCCCTTCGCACCCAGAGTCCACGAGCCGGGCTGGCGATTCAGACGAAACGATTAGCTGGGGGGCTGCTTGCTTGCTCTGGGGTTTTGCAATAACGCGCTGAAAGCAGAGCCCTCTGAGTGCTCCATGCACCCTGCAGGAAACGCCACACACCCCTTGAGAAAGCCCAAGTACTCCAGAGTTTTAATAATAAACCCACGTCAGAGTGCAAGTGTCACCCCCTGCCCAGTGCCTAGCGCATTCAAGAGCGCTTCCAGTACAAGGGGCCCTTCCTTTGACTTTGGACACAGCTGTAGAGCACGCATCCTCTGCTGGGCTCCGCTCCCGTGGCGGCAGGGCGCCCTCCAACAGCGCAAGTGTGCCCTTTACTGGGCCTGTGTTGTAGACCAGAGAGTTTCTATATTCCACCCCCCCCTCACCCCTACCCCCCAACTACCTTCCTGAATTCTTGTTCCCCACTGAAAGGCGAGAGATAAGAGCCAGGCCAGATTGATGGCTTTATGGTTCTTTATGAGGTGTTTACAGGTACCCTGGGACGTGTTAATATCCTGAATATTGAGAATAGCTTCTAACCAGTGGGTCTGTGCTTGACAACTGTAAGTGATTTATCCCGTTTTTACCTGCACAGCCACCATTATCATCATCCCCTTTTATTTATTTTTTTTTAATGTTTATTTTTGAGACAGAGAGAGACAGAGCATGAGCATGTGAGGGGCGGGGGGGGGGGGGGGGGGGAACAAGAATCTGAAGCAGGCTCCAGGCTCTGAGCTGTCTGCACAGAGCCCGACACAGGGCTCAAACTCACAGACTGTGAGATCATGACCGAGCCGAAGTCGGACGCTTAACCGACTGAGCCACCCAGGCACCCCACATCATCCCCTTTTAAAAAGAAATTTAGGGCTGCCTCATAGACAAGCCGTGCGGTGTCTTGATGAATGAAGTGGCTCTGCTCATTGGACTTGAGGCCCTTCTTCCACTAGCCACTTGGAAGAAAAATAAGGGCAGGTAGAGAGAGGCTGAGCCCGCCATGTCAGCAAATCTGCCTTTGAGAGAACAAGGGAATTTGATTAAACAGCTTCTTAGGTGCCTTTATCCTGGAGGTATCCATTAATCATTTTTTGTCATTAATTCATCCCATTTATAAATTCTTCAAATTTCTCATTCTCATTTTGTTTTGAGAGCAAGAGTGGTGGAGGGGGCAGAGAGAGAGAGGGAGACACTCTCCAGCAGGTTGCAGACCGGCAGCCTTAGAGCTTGACACGGGGCTTGATCTCACGAACCACAAGATCATGACCTGAGCCAAAAGCAAGAGTCAGACGTTTAACAGACTGAGCCCGCCCCGGGCGTGCCCTAAATTTCTCCTTCTTACTGACACTGTAGTGCAGCTGTGGGGGAGAGGAGGTACCTGTGCTCGCATCTTTTTTTTTTTTTAATTTTTTTTTAACGTTTATTTTTGAGACAGAGAGAGACAGAGCATGAACAGGGGAGGGGCAGAGAGAGGGGGAGACATAGAATCCGAAGCGGGCTCCAGGCTCCGAGCTGTCATCACAGAGCCCGACGCGGGGCTCGAACTCACGGACCAGTGAGATCATGGCCTGAACCGAAGTCGGACGCTTAACCGACCGAGCCACCCAGGCGCCCCATGTGCTCGCATCTTTAATGTGCTCTTTGGAAGTTTGTCTTTTTTTTTTTTTTTTTAATTTTTTTTTTCAACGTTTTTTATTTATTTTTGGGACAGAGAGAGACAGAGCATGAACGGGGGAGGGGCAGAGAGAGAGGGAGACACAGAATCGGAAACAGGCTGCAGGCTCCGAGCCATCAGCCCAGAGCCTGACGCGGGGCTCGAACTCCCGGACTGCGAGATCGTGACCTGGCTGAAGTCGGACGCTTAACCGACTGCGCCACCCAGGCGCCCCTGGAAGTTTGTCTTTGAGAAGAGCAGCCACTTACATCACCGGCAGGAACACTTTCGGATTATTTCCAGCGGAACTTCACGGATGACCGTACCACACTGCTTTCTGTTTACCGTTTCAGCCACTTCCTAATTATTTACTCACGCAGGCCCGTGAGAGGAGAGAGAGATGGTTATCCTCCGGTGGTGTGCAAGAGGGACAGGATGTTTTCTGGTGAAAATAAGGTCCCTCCTGCACCTCGTTGTACCTGTGACCTTCAGCCGATAAACCTGTCCTGGCTGCCGAGTAAAAAGGGCGTGGGCCAGGCAGCGTGGGGCACGTCAGGACGTCCCGCCCAGCCACCGCGCTGTGGGTTTGCATGGTCTGGAGATGGAGGTCAGCCCACACCAGGGAAAGAGCCGCAAATTATGGAGGCAGATTGCTCAGCCCCGCTGTTGACTCCCTGTGTGACCTTGGGCAAGCTGGCTGGCCTCCCCGTGTGCCTCACTCGCCACATCTGTAGAATGGAACCTGCCCCCACCCGCATGTCGTGAAGTTTATTTCTGTTTTTTTTTTTTCAAAATGTTTTATTTTTGAGAGAGAGGGAGAGAGAGAACGGGGGAGGGGCAGAGAGAGAGAGAGAGGGGCAGAAGATCCGAAGCACAAAGGCCCATGAGGGGCGTGAAGCCATGAACCCTGAGATCATGACCTGAGCCGAAGTCGGAAGCTCACCCGACTGAGCCACCCAGGCGCCCCTGTGAAGTTTAGAGTAATAAAGATAAGGCCCACGGTGAGCACTCAGCCAACATCGGCTTGGTCCTGGAGTCAAGGAGTCAGGAGGGGGGTCAGTCCGTACCAGGGGCAAACTGGAACCCGCAAGGATTCCCTTGAACCCATGAGGACAAAGTCAAAGCTGTGAAGACACTGCGGAACCTACGTCTGCCCCTCCCTGCCTCCAGCCGGGGGGAAGGAGCTGGCGCCCTTGGCCACGGGGCTGCACGCACACCGGGCGAGGAAGCAGGGGCATCGGAGATCTTGCGGCAGCTCAGGTCGCCCGGGGCCACTGCTGTCCCAGGGCAACAAGGTGTGCCGGAGGGTCGGTGCCACTGTGCGCGAGTGGCAGCAGCACCTGGTCTTGTGCCAGACTTCAGAGCGTGATGACTGTCTTCACTTCGCTTTCACCTCCTGGTACCTGCCCCAATTTTTCAAAAATAGTTTTTGTTCTTTTTTACGTTTATTTTACGTTTGTTTGTTATTTATTTATTTTGAGAGAGAGAGTGAGCCAGCATGAGCGGGGGAGGGGCAGAGAGGGAGGGAGAGTGAGAATCCCAAGCAGGCTCCGCACTATCAGCGCGGAGCCGGCCTCGGGGCTGGAACTCCTGAACCTCGAGACCTGGCCCCCAGCCGAAATCAAGAGACGGAGGCCTGAGCCGCCCAGGCGTCCCCTGACCCAATTTTCTGAGGCACTGGGAAGCTTTGCAGGTGGTAGCTTAGAAATCCTGCTGCTTTTATGGCGTAAGCTGTGCTTTGAGCACTTTCCAGAGGACGAGGTATCAGCGGCGGCTTCGGTTATCATAAAACGGCCGATTTCTACTTAAGAACCTTCAATGAAAAGCTATGCTTTTCTGTTTTGACCGGCAGTAAGCTGTATAGCCAGAACACGGCAAATAGCTCAACAGCCCACAGTTCACTTAAATTTATCATTTATTGGGGCGCCTGGGTGGCTCAGTCGGTTAAGCGGCCAACTTCGGCTCAGGTCATGATCTCACGGTCCGTGAGTTCGAGCCCCGTGTCGGGCTCTGTACTGACAGCTCCTTCGGATTTTGTATCTCCCTCCCCTGCTCACGCTCTCTCTCTCTCAAAAATAAATTAAAAAAAGAATTTATCTATCCTCTGGACACATTAAGTTGTAAGCAGGAAATATTTAGCTACCTTAGTTTTACACCTAAAAACTTCCTTATGAAACTGATTACTCTCTTTGAATCGAAAACTCTGGCGTTATGTTGAAGAACTAATCTTCTTGTGGTGCCAATAATATTAGCTAATACTGATTTAGGACTTGCTGTGCTAGGCACGAATTATGTTCCATGTATTATCTCATTTAATCCTCCCAGCACCTCCAGGCGATCAGTAGTATGATGGCTTCCGCTTAAAGATGAAGCAACTGGAGCCTAGAAAGGTGGTGATTTGTGTAAAGACACACGGTAGTAAGTTCCAGAGCCAGGGTTCACACCCAGCCTATATACACCACGGCACTACATTCGTACAAAAATTCATACCGATCAATAAGGAGACGCCACTTCAGCAAAAGATGTACAAACAGGAATCTTTAATGCAGCATCTTTTATAAGAGCTTAACATTTGAAAAAGCTTATATGTCTATCTTAGGGACTGATTAAGTTAATGAAGGTACATCCATTCAATACAATAGTTATGCATCTGTTACGAATTACATTGCAAAGAAGTGTGCACAGTGTGAACCAATTTTAATAAATACGGCGCTTTTTTTTTTTTACCAGGATACACATACATTAGAAAGTCTGGAAAATTATACAGCAAAAATACTCACAAGGATCATTTTGAAGTGGTAGGAACTCCAGGCAAATTAAAACATTAAGTTCTCCCAACTTCTCTTACAATAACCATACAATAAAAAATAGAATAAAATCTTTAAAAATCACACGACTGTCTTTTCACTGAGAGATACTGCGCTTCCCACTTGAGCTCCAGGCTGGAAATCAGCCCCAACGGCATTCAAGTGCTCTGTGACTTTGGACAAGTCACTTACCCTCTCTGGGCCTCTTGTTCTACGTAAATAATAATGAGAAGCTGGTTTCGTTTCAAAAGTTTCTTCCAGCTCTAACATTCTTTGACTTAGTCAATTTCATTCCTAGCGAAGTTCTTAAAAACAAAACCAAAACGGCACGTGGAGATTTAAATGTTGATAAAACGTCTCTTCACACCTTATCTGTTTTCTTTGGCATATGAAGTCATTCCCATTATTCCCTCCCCATCAGTCTTTCGAAAGGGGAAAGTTAATGCATTTCACCAAAAATGGGTCAAATCACTCTAGAAAAATAAGGGTCTTTTCCCAGAAAAACGATTTGGAACCTATACATTGACAGACAGATGCACACAGAAAAACCACTACATGCCCAAATAGCAGCCCCCCGCCCCCAATCCAAGCCAAAGAACAACAAAAGCAACCGTCCAAGCACAACCCCAGCTGCCAGCCCTACTGCACACAACGTTGGCTTCTCCCCGTGCGCATGGCTGTTAACCGCGAGCCTGTCCCTCACGGACACGCCAGCACGCTAGTGTCACAGACAAGCGCGGGCACCGCCGCCTCGAGACTAGTCTGGGCGGTGGGATGAGGCAAGACTGGGCCGATGCGAAGCCTATGGCGGTGATGGGGGGTGAAACGGAGCTGCGGTTGGGTGCGGATGGAGGGGTGGGGGCTGTGGTTGGAGGGGCGTGGGGAGTCGAAGCCACGTGCAGCCTGGAGGTCTGTGAGATGGGGGTGGAGCGTGCAGCTTGTGGGGTGCTGTCACCCCGACCTGCTCTCCCTGTGCGAACAGGGTCCTGGCACGGCCCGCGCCCCGACATCGCCTGCGCCCTCCTGCCCTCCTGCCCTCCACTCTGCTTAGGTAAGTGCTAGAATGCCCTTGGACAGCCGTTTCCCCATGGCCTTGTAAACCTGCTTCCTTCTGGGAAACTGAAAAATCTGCCCTTAGAGGAAAAGGCGCCCTATTTCCTATTTTCCTTCCCAGCCAGGGAAGGGACAGTCTTTCAGCGGTCTGTTTTATGAAAACAGAAGGTATTTTTTCAACAAATGTAAAATACTGAATATGCATCTTGCACATTCTCACCCCATCCCCCCACCCCCCAACACGCCTGGGGCCATCTCCCTGAGAGTCACTGGTCTGGAATCTTCTCACCTGCCAGCTCCACGCCCCTCCACCCCCCACCCCCCACCCCTACTTTCCATCCCCTTAGCAAATACTTTCCTAGATGGTATGTTCACCTAGGAACTGTAATTCTGAGGTCTCCTCCATTTCTGTCCCCTTGCTAGCTGTGTGGCAGCTGAAGTACTCTGAGCTAATAACATCAACCTCACAGAGCCCACTCATTTACTCCCGCATTCGACAGGTCACCTGAGCACCTCCTCCCGTCGGGGCCCGGGCTACGTGCTGGGAATACATCAGCGAACACGGCAGGTGCCTTCCTTACACTCATGAAATCTGCCACCCACCTGGGGATGCGGACAGTAAACTAATAAATCCACAGAGGGTGGTAAGCGTGTCCATGTAAGGAACACGGCACAAGGAGAGAGAATATAATAGATTCAGATTTAGGTTTGTGAGGTCAAGAAAGGCCACTCCGAGGGAGGGACATGAAAGCCTATCCTGAAGAATAAGTATGAAATACGCCAGGAGCGAGGCTTTGGGCAAAGATCCTGAGGTGGGGAGGGTTCATATTTTCTAGAAGAGGCCATGTGGCTGGATAGCGGGAGTGAGGAGGAGACTCCACACGAGTCTGGAGAATCAACCAGGCGGCTCTTAATGCTGTACATTCTATGGACTTGAACCAATGTACAGCGACACGCAGCCATCATCGAGGTGTCACACGGGGTCGCTGCACTGCCCGAAAAATCCAGTGCTCTGGCTGCTCCTCCTCCCCTGACCCGCGACCCTTGGCCACCACTGATCTTTTTCCCGTCTCCACGGTCTGGCCTTTTCCAGAATGTCCTATAGCTGGAAATCCTACAGCACGCAGCCTTTTCAGACTGGCCTTTTCACTCAGTGATAATGCATTTAAGGTTCGTCCATGTCTTCTCATGGTTTGGTAGCTCGTTTCTTTTTGATGCTAAATAATATTTCACCGTCTGGCCGTACCACAGCTTATTCACCCGTTCACCTGCTGAAGGACATCTTGGTTCCTTCCAGGTTTTGGCAATTCTGAACAAAGCATCACCGCGTTGGTCTGCTTTGAGGGAAGTTCACTTGTTGCCTTTTGGGACCCTCATGAGCAGGAACAACGGACTAGATCATACGTGAAGCACCATCAGGAAACCAGAGAACAAATTATTGGAGACTCCTGAGTGTGCTTCAGAGTCACTCACAGAAGCGATCGGAGATATTGTTAAGAAAAGCGACCTCCCTGCTTTTCTTCTAATACCAGAATATATGGCCTACCGGGGAAAGCATTTTCGTTCCGTTCTCAGTCCCCAGTCCCTAGAAAAAAATGGCAGGTAAACGGTAAATGCTCCACAGGCATTTTTAAAATATATGAACGGATTTATGCTCTCCATGGCATTATTCGGTCTTTTTAAAAATAACATTCTTTTTGAGGTACAATGCACATACCATGATGTTTCACCCTGTTACGATGTACGATGCAGGGGTTTCTAGTCGATTTGCAAATCTGTGCATCAATCCTCACTATTTCCAGAACCCTTTCTTCACCCCCAGGGGGAAATTCACAGCCCGCGGAGAGACGAAGTGGATAGCACAAAGTAAATGCACAAAGTGCAACCGGGCCAGAGGCAAACCGGGGAGCTCGCGTCAGGAAGCTGAGCATGTCAGCTCGGTCAACCGGCAAGATGCAAACAGCCTCTGGCTTTATCAAAAGCTTCGAGTACAGAGACCCTAGGAGATGATATCAACGGCTAGAATAAGTGAACACTGCGCCCCATCTGACTTCCACAATCAGACTGTGACAGTCTTTGATGGTGAAAAGCACGATCCTGTTTTCCAGTGTCTGCATTATCTCATAACTGTACATGTCCCGAGAAATCTCTGATACTCTGTTAAACATAGCGTTCACGCTGGCACTCGCTGTGGGGCTTAGTGGCCTAAGGAGGGAGAGCCTGTTCCAAAAAAGGAACTTCCTATATCATCTGAAAGGGACAGATGGGAATTTCTGACCCTGGAAAGCCCACTGGTCACTCTGAGCGCAAGATGAAGGTTAATTCCTGACAGTGGCCTGCAAGAACCAATGCGGTCTGAGCCCTTCCCCTTCGCCACTGTTATGGCTTCGACTCCACCTACCTTCTCCCTTTTTACCTTCTTCACTCCAGCCACACTCCTCCCCCTGCTGTTCCTCGACTGTCGCGCCCAGCTGCGCATCAGGGCCTTTGCACGTGCTGCTCCCTCTGCCTGGAAGGCTCTTCCCTGAGATATTCTCATGGCTCGCCTTTTGACCACCCTTCGGATCTTTGCTAAAATGCCATCTGCTTATTCAGGTGGTCTAAAATCTAACGACGCCACTCTTCCTTCCCTGCTTTATTTGTCCCTTTGCACTGCCCGAGACCCTAGTGCTTAGCTATTTATCTTACTGCTTTTCTTCTAATACCAGAATATACTGTCCAGGAGGGGAAAGACTTTTTTTAAGCTTATTTACTGATTTATTTTTAACTCATCTCTACACCCAGTGCAGGGCTCGAACTCACGACCCCGAGATGAAGAGTCACGCACTCTTCAGACTGCACCTGCCAGGCCATGAGGGGAAGGACTTTTGTTCAATTCCTGGTCCCTGGTCCCTAGACAGGTCAGATAAGCAGTACATACTCCATAAATATTTTTTGAATACATGAACGCATTTATGCTCTCTATGGCATTACATTTTCCTTTAACACAACATTTTTTAATTGATATAATTCATATACCACGATGTTCACCCTGTTAAAATGTACAATTCAGTGGTTTTTAGTATACTGTATCTGCAAATTGGTGCCTCAATCCTCACTATCTGATTCCAGAACATTTTCCTCACCCCGAAAAGAAACTTCATACCCATTAGCAATCACTCACCACTTCCCCTTTCCCCAGCCACTGGCAACCACTCATCTACTTTCTGTCTATGGACTTCAATATTCTGGACATTCCTAACAAATGGGATCATAAAATATAAGGCCTATTCTGTGTGGCTTCTTTCCCTTAGCGTCATATTTTCAAGGTTCACCCATGTATCAGAACTTCAATTCTTGTTTATATTGACATATTTCACACATCATCTTAAAGTGCATAATTCAGTGGTTTTTAGTATATTCACAAGGCTGTGCCACTCATCAACGCTAATTTCAGAAGGTTTCTTCATGCTCAGAAGAAATCCGACTTGTTAGCAACTACTCCCCATTCTTCCTACCCCCCAGGTCCATTATAATCCATAGTCTACAGGATTATGTGTACTCCCTTTCAGTATAGGAAGGAGCAGAGTGGTCTTCTTTTAAAGCCTCATTCCCCCCAAATATTCATTATTTAACCTAATGGATCACTGGAAGACCTTCCTCCAAAGACTCGTCTTTATTTGAACTGACTAGGAGTTCCTCTAATGCTAAAAAAAAAAATAAATAAAAAAAAAATAAAAATCTCTTCTTGAGGGCACTGGCCAAAAACATTCACTGGAAAGTGTTTGGGGCGGGGGATGCCTAAGGCGAAAGGTAACCTTTGAGGGAAGTTTACCAGACTAACCACAAAGCTTAACAGAATCGGTTGGGCCACCACAGTCCACAGGAGCTTCGAAAAGTTCTGACATATTCCTGGGAATCTAGAAGGCCAAGTACACGTTTAGGGCATTGTGCATGCTCAAGAAAGTGTGAGGAAGCCCTAACTTCCCAACCCTGGCTGACCTTGAGGCTAGTGAAAGTTACTACAGACTTGTAAACTGCCTGACTGAATGATGAAAGCCACACACACACTGAGTCTCTCAGAAATGACCGGGAGATTGATGCATTCCAGGCACTGAAGGAAATCTCTGCCCACCATTTGCCGACCACTAACTAAGCTAAGCCTTCAGTGGCCATATACAAAAAATAGTCTTTGCAGAATTAATTCAGAGAAGTCCTAAATAAACGATAACTACAACAGGCAGCGACAACGGAGCCTGCCAGGAGGGGAATCTGATTTCCAGAGTTGCCACATTATGATATTCACAATGTCCAGTTTTCAGTAAAATTTTACGAGGCACGTGAAGAATCTAGAATGTATGGCCCATATATGGTGGGGGGGGGGGGGGGGGCGGGGGGCAATCAAGAGAAACTGTCCCTAAGGAAGCACAGGCATGGGATTACTAAAGACTTTTACCAGATATGTCCGTAGAGCTAAGGAAATAATGTCTAAAACGCAAAGGAAAGACTCGACTCGAACACGTAAAGTGCTTGCAACTCATCACCCACCTTCACAACGAGGAAAACAGAACCAGTGACTCTTTCTGGATATATCACAGAACTGAGCTCATGGGACAAACCACACCCCAAACCTGAAGGAGCTGGGGATTCTAGAAACCACAGGTTACCATGAATGCAACTCAGCAAACCCGAGGCAGTAACTTACATGGCAGCTTCCCTGACCTGCTTGGGGGGGGGGGGGTTGGTGCTGAGCATGGACTGGCCTGAGAGAACTCCTGGCAGGGGGGCCATCTAAGGTACCCCTTCCCTCCACCATCATGGTGTTTGCCTCTAGAATCCTCACCAGGTTTTCTTGGTAACGATCAGAGCAAAATTGCCTCCTGTTGGGCCAGGGAGAGGTGAGAGGTAACCATTTTGAAAGAAGCCAAGAGCATTCTCCACAAGAAAGGCCTACCCAGCAAGGGAGAAGCCTCCCTGGACTTGGGGTGAGGGAAATCCCCAAACTTCAGGCCCCCTATAGCCTTCCTTCTTCACATAAGGTGGGGGAAAAAAGCTGAGAAACACCGGAGAAGATCCCAGCCCAGGGGGACAGGTACACTGAACGACTGAGACCCAATCCCAGGATTACAGGATGCTTCTCAGTCCAGACCTGAGCAAACATCAACAGGGCTCCTGCCTAATAGCAGTGGATTACTGCTCAGAGAGCGCCAAGGCTCAGATTCTACTTAAGAAGGGTTGTCTAGGGAAACGAAAGATGCTGGGGGACAAAAAACAAAGACACTCGTGGAAACTGAATCCTCTGACACTACAGGTACAGAAAAGAGTTAAATACAGCAGATCTCCTAGCCAGATAAAAATAACTCTCATATGAACGGCCAATTTACTCCCTAACACCTGATAATTCATGACTGGCTTTCAACAACAACAAAAGTTACATGGCATGACACAAGGGAAGAAGAAACGATCTGAAGGGACAAAGTGGGTGTCAGAACCAGGTTCAGTCAGATACGGCAGAGATTGTGAAATCATCAGATGGGAAATTAAAGAAGTAGGATTCATGTGCTTTAATGGAAAAAGTGGACAACATGCAAGAACAGATAGTGTACATATAATAATGGAGAGACAGAAACCCTAAGAAAGAATATAAAGGAAATACAAGAAACAGAAAACACCATAACAGAAATAGTCTACATCATCTGATGGACGCGTCAGGTGATCGGAAAGGGCTGGGGATAGAATCCGAGCACTTGAAGATAGGTCAATAGAAACTTCCCAAACTGAGTTGTAAAGAGAAAAAATAATAAAAATTGGGACAGACTATCTATTAACTGTGAGGCAATCACCAAAATACAGCACATGTATAAGGAGACTGTCAAAAGCAGAGGAAAGAGAAAAAGCAACTATTTGACATAATAATGGCTGGGATTTTTTCTAAAATCCGTGACGGAAACCACAGCACAAATCGAGGAATCTCATAGAACGCCAAACAGAATAAATGCCAATACACACACGCACACAGACAGGCACGCGCGCACTCACACACCTAGGCAGATCATATTCAAATTGCATAAAGCCAAGGAAAAGTCTTTTAAAAAGTCAGAGGAGAAAAACATCTTACCTAGAGGGGAACAAAGGTAAGAATTCTATCGGACTTGCTTCAAAAATCATGCAAGCAAGGAGGGTAGCATGAAATATTTAAAGGGTTGGAAAAAAAAAAAACCCCACCAACCAAGGAGTCTATATCCAGAAAAACCATCCTTCAGAAGTAAGGGAAGATAAAGACTTTGTTGGTGTAGTAGTCTGCTAGGGCCGCCAAAACAAAATACCACAAACTGGGGGCTTACACAACAAAATTATTTTCTCTCAGTTCTGGAGCCTGAAAGTCAAAGATCGAGGTGCTTTGATCAAGGTGCAAAGATCAGTGCTGCCTTTTCGGAGGCCTCTCCACTTGGCTTGGAGATGGCTGTCTTCTCACATGGCCTCACCTCTGTGTAAGTGCCCATCCCTGGCGTCTCTTCCTTTTCTTACGAGGACGCCAGTCATACCGCAGCCGGGCTCCACCCTTAGCACCACGGTGGACATTCATCACCTCTCTAAAGGCCCTGTCTCCAAACACAGTCATGCTGGGAGTCACGGCTTCCACATATCAACTTTGGAGGGGAACACAATTCAGTCCATAACGTTCAGGCTAACGGAACTGAGAGAACTGTCGTTGCGGGTAAGCGTTAAAAGCTGCTCTTCAGAGAGAAGGAACATGGCGTTGGTCAGAAATTTGGATCTACGTAAACGAAAGGGAAGGGGTCACGGAAGGAACACGTGAGGATCAAAATCGCGTATTTTATTTTTCTTAGTCTTACTTAATCTAATGGACGACTGTTCAAAGGAATACCGGCCACAACAGACTGCGCGGCGATAGCAGGTAGGTTAGTGCAACAAACGTAGCAGTGTTAGTAAGGGATGGGGTGAGAGGCTGCGAAGTCCGTTACGCCCACGCTGCAGTGTCATCTGAAGGCGGACCTGGACTGGTTGGAGACTTACGTCGCGCAGTCCAGGTCTAGGGAAACCACCAAGAAGTTAAAGAGAAATATAACTGATACGCTGAGCGAGAAGAGAAAATGGAACAATAAAAAATGCTCAATTAGAAGAGAGGGCAGAAACAGGAAGATTAGAAAGAACACAAAGAATAAGTGCAGCAGGTACAAAATTTTCACGAACATGGTGGATGTAAATCCAACTGTGTCAGTAATCACTTCAAAAGGGAGTGGTCTAGATACGCCAATTGCAAGAAGAGACCGTAAGGGGAGATGCAAAACAAGACCCGGCTATATGCTGTCCACAAGAAACCCAATTTAAATATAAAAACACATATGCATTAAAAGTAAAAGAGTAGGGAAAGGTGAACCGAGCCGGCACGAGTCAAAAGAAAGCTGGAGTAGCTACGTGAATTTCAGACGAAAAAAAGGCACTGGAACAAGAAACTTAGCAGGGGTAAAGAGGGTATTACATAACAAGGGAGTCGATTCTCCAAGAAGACACAATAATCTCTGAAATATACGCACTTTACAACAAAGCGTCAAAATACAAGAGGCAAAAACTGATAAAAATGCAGAAATAGATAATCCACTATTAATGTGAGGGATTTCAACACTCCCTCTATTAGTAGCCGACAGATCCAGTAGGCAGACAAGCAGTAAAGAGATAGTTCAGCTCAACAGAACCATCAATGGATGGATCTGACACTATTTTTAATTTTTCCCAGCTTTAATTATAATGGACAAATAATATTGCATATACTTAAAGTGTGCAATACGATTTGATATACGTAGACACTGTGAAACGATGACCACAATTAAGTTAATTTGAACGCATCCGTCACCTCACACAGTTACCTTTTCCGTGTGTAGCAAGAAGGCTTCAGATCTATTCTCTGGGCACCTGCGCCTTGCAGATTCGTTCTTCCCTCCTTCCAGACCCTAGGCGTCTGCCACCACCACGTTCCGCCAGATCTTCCAAGATGTTCCGAGAAGCAGCCAAGCCTGATCCCTCTCTTCGTATTTAGTGGAGCTAGAGGTACTGGGGCAGCGCTGTAGGTCTGGCGCCTGATATTTATTCAACCCAGAAACCTGGAGCAAACTGGGTCGCAATAATCAATACAGGTTCTATTCTGTGAACGTAGATCACGGCAAGCTGAAGGAAGAAGGTGCAGACTTCGAAATGAAATGTTTCACCATAAAGCTGCTTACAACGAAGGTCTTCCAGAAGACATCTGCACAATTTGCCACTTATCCAGGAAATATGTCCCCTCTAAATGCACAGAATCACTAAATATCTGAAACCTGAAAAAAAGAAAATTATACTCTCTTAGCGAATGTCAAGTATACAATACAGTATTATTAACTGCAGTCACCACACCAAACCTTACATCCCCAGAACTTCTTTATCTTTTGACCAACATCCCCTGATTCCCCGCCCCGCCCCCCCCGCCCCCGGCAACCACCATTCAACTGTTTCTGTGAGTTTGACTTAATTTTTTTACATTCTACATATGAATGAGATCATATAGTATTTGTCTTTCTCTGTCTGGCTTATTTCACATAGCATAATGTCCTCCAGTTTTACCCATGTTGTCACAGATGACAGCAGATATATATATCTCACATTATACATCTCTCTCACGTTACATATATACATGTACATATATATATATATATGTCGGACGTCTGTAGATGGATGAATTCTCTTTATCTATTCATCCATCTACAGATGCTTAGGTTATTTCCATGTTCTGACTACTGTGAATAATGCTGAAATGAACACAGAGTGCAGATATCTCTTCCAAATACTGATTCCATTTCCTTCAGATATATACCCAGAAGTGGGATTGTTAGATCATATAGTAGTTCAATTTCTGATTTTGGGGGGAACCTCCATACTGTTTTCCACAGGGGCTGCACCAATTGACATTCCCACCCACAGTGCACGAGGGGGCCCTTTTCTCCACATCCTCACCGCCTGTTCTCTCTCGTCTATTTGATAGTAGCCATCCCCACAGGTGTGAGGTTGTTGGAGAAAGGGAAATCTCCCCCTTCACCTCTGAGTTCTTTTGGCTGGTTGGCCGAATAATCAAAATGACACAAGATAGAGCAATCGGAGAAAACCGAGTTTAATTATATACCTACGGGGAATCCACATAAACATAAGAGATTCCAAAGATGGGCAAAATGACGTACGTACGTCATCCTGAACGAAGGAGAAAGGGGTAGGGGTCTGAGACTTCTAAGGGAAGGAAAGCCATTCACGGGAAAATGAAAAAAAATAAATGGGAAACAAATGTTTCCTGAGCCATAAAGACACAACAGGAAGCACAGAGGAATTTTAACAAACACTTTGCTAGGTCTCTCCCTATCTACCACACCGACTTTGCATTACACTGTAATTATAGGGATGGTATAGCTCTTTTCTTGGACGAAGTCCTCTATCTAAATTCTTTTAGGCAGTTCAAAAAGAGGTAAAAAGAAAAAGCTCCTGGGTCTTCTGTTCCTTAAAACTAATCAGCCTAAATTAATCCTCATGCCGGAGAGACAAGACACATTTTGGGGTGGCAAATTTTGCTCCCCTAGAAGGTGGTATCTCATTGTGGTTTCGATTTGCATTTCCTTGATGATGACTGATGTTGAGAACCTGTTCATGCACCTGTTCTCCGGGAAACTGTCTATCCAGGTCTTCTTCTTCTTCTTCTTCTTCTTCTTCTTCTTCTTCTTCTTTTTTTTGAGAGAGAGAGTGAGACCACAAGTGGGGAAGGGGCAGAGAGAGAGAGAGGGAGACAGAGAATCCCAAGTGGGCTCTGTCCTGTCAGCACAGAGCCCCCAACATGGGGCTTGAACTCACAAACCGTGAGATCACGACCTGAGCCGAAATCAAGAGTCGGACGCCGACTGAGCCACTCTGGCGCCCTGGCCCAATTTTTAACCAGTTACTGGTTTGTTCACTATTGAATTATGTAAGTTCCTTACATATTTTAGACGTTAACCTCTTATCAGATATATGGTTTGCAAATATTTTCTCCTTTTCATTCTGTTGATGGTTCCCTTCACTGTGCAGAAGCTTTTTGGTTTGATGTAGTCCCCCTTGTTTATACCTGCTTTGTTGAATGTGCTTTTTGTGTTGTGGTAGCGTCCCTTCCCTAAGGAAAGAAAAAAAACCTCACGGCAACCTGGCTATGTGCATACGTGACACTATCGCTCATGACCTTGTAACATGAGATCACTTAATCGGACTGCATGTTTGTGTGTTACCATATATGGAAGACAAAGGAGTAAAACATATATATATAGAACTATGCCATGTGGTGTTCGGGGCTCAGTTCTTCGGGTACCAACCTGAGTGGTGCCGGCACGAATAAAGTTGCTTCCTGGAAAGAAAAGCCTCGGGGTCATGATTCTCTGTGAGAGAATCCTGCTCTATTACTTGGGGGCTCACCCGGGATTCGGAGCTGGTGCATTTCCACCTCCTTCGCCACCGGGATACGAACCTCAGAGTGCCGGGAGAGGTGCCTCGCTGGGGCGCGGGCCCCATGTGCGCCAACGGAACCCGTGAGGCCCAGGAACCAGCTTAAGGAGCGCCACCCGTCAGGCTGGTAAGAACCCGGGTTCGTTTGGGCAGACCTGCCCCTAAGAGGCAGAAGGGGAGCCTGATCACCTCCGAGTTGCCCTGGCAGTTCTACAAGGGACGAGGAACGACGCTGCAACTCTAAGGCGCTGGGCACTGGGTGGCAGGTTGGAGGCGGTGGGATGTTGCCATGTGACTGTGTGTGGGGACTTGTCTCTCGTTCGTTTCCTGGGTCAGTGACTACGATAATTAGAGCCAACTGTCTCTGGTTGGTCTACCTCAGAACGGGGACTTTAAGGAACATTCCCAAGCAGCTGCGAAACTCCCCTTGTTTCGGGGAAATCCCCTGACTTTTCCGAACCGACACGGACTGCCTAATTCCACTAGCGGAGAACAAAACAAAACAAAAGAAACCTGGAGTCTGCTGCTCTGTCTGAGCGGACAAGATTTAAAGCTGGGAATTCTCTTTCTCTGCCTTCTGCTGGCACCTCGCCTCTTCTGCCTTCTCTTCCCCCCTCCTGTTTCTGCACCACCTGGGGGGCGGCCTGCACGACTGGCTCCTCAATGCGTCAGACACCATCAGCTCCCCCTGCCCCCCTAGATGTCCTGGAGCCAAGATCACCAACTTCAGATTACCCTACCAACTGGTCCAGGTAAAAATTAACCATGGGGAGCAAACGGTCTTAAGTGGACCCAAGTAAAATGTATTGTGTTTAAGCTAATTTAAGTCTGTTGGTTTGAGACAGTGTTTGTCAACATTTAAAAAAACAACCACTTTTATTCTACCTAGATTTGCTGAAGGTCAAATAAGCTCATGTTATCTCTGTTCCAATTTGTTAGCAAAAAGATGACTTAAAGTAATGGTTAACTTTATCTGTCTCATAGCTTTCATGGGTAATTGTTAAGATAGCTTTCAAAGTCTTTGGTAATCTAAAACATTGAAGTTTTTGCTTGCATAACAAATTGGGATTAAATTCATTGGATATCTAACAAGAGGCTAGAGCACTAATCACTAGATGCAGGTCTGTGCTTTTGACTTGTTGTGGAAATACCAAGGCTATTTGGATCTGTTGAAAAACTGCTTTGTGCTTAATTGATTCATAAGTTTGCCATCTAAGAAATTCTAATGTAACAGTTCACAGTTGGTTACTACTTAGTTTTCACTGGAGACTAAGGTTTCTAAGAGTTAAAATTCTGCTAAATGTAGTTAAGAATAAAATTTTTTAAAAAAAGAATAAAATTTAAAAACAACTCTACGTGTAAAGGAGTAGATATATAAAAAATATAAGAAATGGAAATATTTTTTTTGTTAAAGGTTAAAAAAAAAGGAGGAATTTTGTCCTAAATGAGACTGGTTGTTTAAAAAAAAAAGGCTTAGGTCAAAATCTAAAAGCAAAGGAAAGTTGTTAAAAGTATGCCAAAAAAAAAAATCTTAAAAAAAAACTTTATATATGGTCGGGAGGTCTAAGGTAAACCTTTAAATTACACTGGTCTCACCACTATCTTCAGATACAAAATAAAACCCCGGTGGCCTTCCTGGAAAGGTTAAGGGAGGCTCTCATTAAATATATGGTTATCTCCCCTAACACCCTGAGGCTGAGAGGATTCTAAAAGACAAATCTGTCACTTGATGGGCCCCAGATATTCAGAGAAAACTGTAAAAACTGGCTGTTGGTCCGGAAGGGACCCTGGAGGAGCTCTTACGAGCTGCCAATTGAGTATATTACAACCAAGATCAAGAGGAGAATAAGAATAAAAAAACCCACACAAACAGAAAAGCAGGCTTAAAAAAATCTGAGGCCTTAGTTGTGTCAGACTGGACTTCCGGAGGTCCTGGCACCAAGTGCCATTTATATGGCTGTTCAGAGCACTAAAATGAGCATGCCCTCAGAGGGGACAACCAAAACGAAAACCTCATAAGCCGTGCCCCCTTGTGTGGAGACAGTGACTGGAGATCTGAATGCCCTCGGAGACCTCTATCTGTGAGGGCTCAGATAACCAATGTCCCTGGAAGGGACTGACGGGGCCTCGGGCTCTTCACGGTGGCTCCCCTAAACCAACTGTCTATCAGAAACCCAGAGCCTCGGGTAACTCTAAGTATAGAAGGAAAACTGGTTGATTTCCTTCTTAACACCAGAGCTACCTTTTCTGTCCTCCTTTCCTCTCCAGGCCAACCGTCCAAACGCAGCATGACGATTAGAGGCATCTCCGGAAAACTTCTAAGTTTTTCTCTCAGCCCCTGGGATACATACGGGAAATTTTTTTCATTCTTTCTTGATAATACCAGAGAGCCTTACTCCCCTGCTAGGAAGGGACGTTATCACTAAATCAGAGACTACAGGACTACTAATTCCAGAACAAATAAACAATTGTATTATGAGTTTTGGAAAATTACTGGATATTGCCTTAAGGTTAGACTGCCCATCTCATTTAGGCTGTAGATACCAGGGTTCAGGAAAACAGTTTCCCTGCTACATCAATTATTAACGGAGACTCAATCCCACCTACTCTCCCCCCCAAAATAAACTGGGGTCTGACTCCTAGACACTGTCTCCCTCCCTTGAAATGGTTACAAACAGAGCAGGGCAATTACTATTACCAAGTTCACAGAGCTTGAAAAAAGATCATTAGAACACAACATTAGGCCTTTCGTTTAAGGAGGGACAAAACTTATCAAATGGCCCAAAGGATGTTTGCTGGAAAAAAAATCTGTCAAGGACAGTTATGCCAAGTAGTATCAGCCTGTGAAGTATGTCTTAAAAACCATCCTTTCAACCACAAGCTTGCTCTCCCAGGCAATCCAGGAACTGGAGACTGTCCAGGAAAGACTAACAAGTAGGTTTCACTCATGTGCCAAGGTCAGAGGAATCCCAACATCTGTGGGTACGGATTGATACTTTTACGAATGGAGTAAAGGCCTTCTCCTCCAAGACAGAAAAGGCACGAAAAGTAATACAAGTTCTGCTTTATAAAATAAAGGTTTTGGCTTACCTAAAAATTTGCAAATGAATAATGGTAAATGGCTGCCTTGACGCTTTCTCTAGAACTCCTAGCTCTTGGAAAAGTTTTACACCCCAAAATAAAGCAGACCGTCTGCTTATACTCAGCAAAACGCTAAATAACACCTCACAAGCATTAGATGCTTGAAAAAACATTTTTTTAAATTAAGTTAGGGCCGAACTCTTGGAAGCAGAGCCACCGCGGACTACTTACTGCTCCCGCTCCTCCATCACCTGGGTTATGAGAGATGCCCTGACGTACGTTATTTACAAAGCAGGGTCTCTCCTGGATTGTCTGACAGGTTTGGAAACTGGGGACATCATCTTAAGATGCCACCTCGTTGGCGAGTATAACCTTGACGTTTTTTCTCTTGGTGCCTGCTAATGTTTATGCCGCCTCATGCCTGCCAGCCTCCCTGTAGAACCATACCGTGGGCCACTTGACCGACCCTCGGGCAGACTCTGAGTGCTGTGCCCCCACACCGTCCCTTCTCAGCTTGAAGAAGTCAGAGCGGTCATCGTCCCTGTTCCCTAACAGCAGTTACAGGCCCTGTTCCAGGGGAGGAATGACTAGGGAAAGGGGTGACATTAGGCAGGGGGAGGTAAGGGACCTTCGGGGGGGCAGACTGCAGCTGCAGGCGGGAGGCTGAAGAGGCAGACGGGGTTCTCCCTTTATAAAATCCTTTATGGGTGCCGTCCCCCCATTATCAACGGCATGTGGGGGGCGTCTAAATGAGATGGGCAGTCTAACCTTAAGGCAACAGATGGCGGGGCCCTTGGCTCTACCCTAACCACCTTTCACCGCTGGGTTAGGGAGCGATTACCTGCGAGTCTGACCACAGACGCTCATCCTTATAAACCAGGAGACGCAATATGGATAAAGGAGTGGAACGCCCAACCCCTAAAACCCCTCCGGAGGGGCCCGATCACTGTCATTCTGTCCACCCCTACTGCAGTAAAGGTAACAGAGGTGGGTCCCTGGATTCATCACGGCAGAGTGAAGCCGGCATCTCGAAACTGGGAGTGCGTTCCTGATCCATGGGTGCCGTGCAAGCTGACAGTACGGAAGAAGCAATCTGCAGCTCCAGAGGCCTGGGGACACTGCAGCCCTGCTTCAGTCACTCCGGAAGCTGACTAATCTATGCACGGCAGAAGCTTGGGGAATCGATGGTCCGGTGGAACAAACAGACTGTCCTTGTTTTCTGTATCTGTTTCCTTACTGTGATGCACTGCCGCCCCTTGTCTGTCACTGTTAGTGTGATTCTTGCTCTACTCTTTGCCATAGGATAGGTAGACGCCGCCCCGGCTGGCTGGAAGTGTGGTGAGGGGTTTCTGTTAGCACTCACCTTCCTTTTGGGGATAGGATGCTTCGTGGTACCGACATGGGGAAACAATGGCCATAAGAGACTAGAAAATTAGATCCTCACCAACCTTATAGTAAAACAAAATACCCCAGTTCTACTATCAGAGCTTGGGTCCTCAAAAAACCCAAACCCTTGCCTGGTGGGGAAAAAGTTCATCGTCATCTCTGTTAAAAACTTGCCATGCCTAGGCCAAAGATATTGTAACTCAACCACCTGGAAAACCCAGGGGTGGGGGACCCCAGAGCACCTTGAGCCAGATCCCCACCCCTTGTCCGACTTCTCTCATCTCTGAGAGGCCTGGGACAGTGTCCACGCAGCCATCAAATGGCAGGCCGCAGGGGGACTAGACTGGATATGTGGAAGGACAGCCTATACAGCACTTCCCTCAGGCTGGTCACGGTCATGGGTGCTGGGAACTCGTCGTCCATCTTTTTTCCTGCTCCCACTTGCCAGAGGGAAACAATTGGGAGTCCACGTGCATGGGGACAGGGAGACAAAAAAAGTGGTGTGCCTTACAAATTGGCAATTAAAAAGATGATAAATGCCCCCCCCCCCCGCAGCATATAATCCAACATTAT
Source organism: Prionailurus bengalensis (assembly GCF_016509475.1). Taxonomy (NCBI): domain Eukaryota; kingdom Metazoa; phylum Chordata; class Mammalia; order Carnivora; family Felidae; genus Prionailurus; species Prionailurus bengalensis. The sequence goes on along the minus strand of NC_057361.1, from coordinate 99,215,295 downwards.
GGCCCTGCCAGCTGGGCAGAGGTTGGGTCCTGGGGCTACCGCACTCCCATTTACATGCTAAACCGCATCATCAGACTGCAAGCGGTTATAATAATTATAACCAATAAAACTGCCAGAGCTCTTAACTTACTAGCCAAGCAGAAAACCAAAATACACAATGCTATCTATCAAAATCACTTGGCCTTAGATCACCTGCTTACTTCGGAGGGAGAAGTTTATAAAAAGTTTAACCTAGGCAACTGCTGCCTACAGGTAAACAATAATTTAAAAAGTCATAGAAGAGATCACAAATCAAATGAAAAGAATTGCTCATGTCCCCGTCCAGACCTGGAATGGTTAAAACCCCAGGGAGTTATTTGGAAGATGGTTTTCAACTTTTTGGGGGGGGGGTCAAAACTCTCATAAAAATTATCCTCCTCCTAATTCTGGAAGGTTGCTTAATCCTACCCTGCTTAGCTCCCCTGGTTGTACAGTCTCTCCAGTCTCACTGAGGCCATAATTTAAAAAAAATACGGCCACTCATGTAATGACGTTATAAAAATATAAACCTCTAAACCAAGATGATGCTCTTTGACCCAAAATAGAGGGGTCTGAGCACCGAAGCGGGGAGTGTGGTAGGATCCCCTCCCTAAGGAAAGAAAAAAACCCTCAAGGCAACCTGGCTATACATGGACTTGACAACATCCCTCACGACCTTGTAACATGAGACCACTTAATCAGACTGCATGTTTGTGTGTAACCATATATGGGAGACAAAGAAGTAAAAAATATATAAAAAACTATGCCTCGTGGCATTTGGGGCTCAGTTCTTCAGGTACAAACCCAACTGAGCAGTGCCGGCATGAATAAAGTTGCTTCCTGGAAAGAAAAGCCTCGGGGTCCCGACTCTCTGTGCAAGAACCCTGCTACAGTGTTACATGCAATAAATCACTGTCAGAACCAACATCAAGGAGTTTCTTCCCTATGTTTTCTTCTGACAGCTGTGGCAGTCCACGCACGTAGGCCCGGTCTAGGATGGTTTCTGACGTGGGGCCAAGGACAGGCCACCCCGAAATGTGCCACTTTGGCATACTGATAATTTAACATAAAAGTTAAGAAACTGCCGACGCGAGGACACTCAAACCGTCCTGTCCCCAGGAAAGCAGGAAACCAATCTCCCCTATGAAAAATACCCTCCTTGTCCTAAGAGGTAAAAAAAAAAAAACATCATTAGGACCAGAGATAGAGACTTTAAAGCTGAGAAAGCTATAGAAACAAACCCTGGGGTTTTTTCCTAATCTACTACCTCAGCCTAAATTCTGCTTAGAATTCCCTACTAATTAAAAATTTTTTTAAATGTTTATTTTTGAGGCAGAGAGAGAGAGAGAGAGAGAGACTGAGAGTGAATGGGGGAGGAGGAGAGAGGGAGGCACAGAATCCGAAGCAGGCTCCAGGCTCCGAGCTGTCAGCACAGAGCCTGACGCAGGGCTCGAACTCCTGAGCTGTGAAATCGTGACCTGAGCTGAAGTCAGCACTCAACCGATTGAGCCACCCAGGCGCCCCAGAAGTCCCTACTAATTAAAGTTCCTAACACCTGCTTTCTTTATCCTGTCAATTCCTCACAAGTTTCTTGTCTCTTTGTCTAAATAGTAGAAATACTGCCTGCCTTGGTCATTTCTTGATGTCTCAATTTCATTACTGGGCCTCTGTGCCCACATAATGACACTGGCTTTTTCTCCCATTAATCTGTCTTATGAAATTTAATTTAGTCTTGCTGGAAGACCTTGAAGGGCAGCAGAGAAAGAATTTTTCCTTCCCTACACTGAATTCCCACTCGGCCATCCTCCTGTGGACCCCAGAGGCACATCTGCCTGCTCTGGAGTAAATGAGACACTTCAGTCTCCATGTTTAGTTGACCGGCACAGTCTGCTCGTTTGTGATGTTCCCCCTTGTCAGCGTAGGGGTCTTTCTGGCGAGCATCCACATGAATCCCAAGAAGCAGAACTGATTTTTACCCAAATGCCTTGCCCCCACGGGGAGGCTCGCTCCACACGCCAATCTGAGTCTTGCCAGAGGCCTGAAAAAATGTCAAGGCCATTAGCCACATTACATCAGTCGGTGGAAACACAGCAAGCCTCCTTTGTTGAGGTGGCCTGGATAGCCAGCCATTCACCCTGCACGAAGCTCTGCCCGTTATACTGAGCAACCTTTACCGCACCCGGCCAGGGGAGAGGTCTCCCTCAGCCTGGATGGCAGCTGCACCCCGTTCCTGCTGGTTAGGAGTTAACCAGGAGGAGCGGACAGTGAGCCAGGCCCATTGTGGTCCAGGAAGCCTTCACACGTGGGTCCTCACTGGGCCATGCTCCTGTGATATTATCTTGGAGTTAGGAGACCTCATCTGGGCTGAGTTTTGTTCATCCCAGTATGTACCGTTTGTACTTTAGTTCGGAAGACTCTGGAACCACCTCCACCAGGTGATTTGAGATATCTGCTAGATCTGTGATACGAGTGGGATTTCTGGTCTTAAGATTACTTCACAGCCATCGATCATGTGCTCAGTGTCCACCAAAACCCAATAGCAGGTCAATAATTCTGTCCTGAACTAAGACACTAAGACGCAGGGCTCTCTGATTCATCTCCTGATTCACCAGGAGAGGCAGAGGGCCATCACCATACAGACCATAGTGGGACCATCTATCAAGTCCCCCAGGACCCGGTACCGGCCCAGAGTTCCTTAGCGGGCAGCAGACCAATCTCCTCCTTTGAGGACTGAGTGACCAGGCCCAGAGCGATCTTTGGTAAAAGCCTTTCCTATTTTTGCAGCAGCCACTTTTTCAGTGCCCAGACATTTCTCAGTAAAGATCCAGACTGTGTTTGTTGTTGACCAACTGACCTAACCACATTTGAGGTTTCACTGGGTGGAGGTTTTTTCTTAATTAATTAATTGTTTAATTTACATCCAAGTTAGTTAGCATATCGGGCAACAATGATTTCAGGAGTAGATTCCTTTGTGCCCCTTACCCGTTTAGCCCATCCCCCCTCCCATGACCCCTCCAGTAACCCTCAGTTTGTTCCCCATATTTATGAGTCTCTTCTGTTTTGTCCCCCTCCCTGTTTTTATATTATTTTTGTTTCCCTTCTTTTATGTTCATCTGTTTTGTCTCTTAAAGTCCTCACATGAGTGAAGTCGTGTGATATTTGTCTTTCTCTGACTAAAACAATATGGAACGCTTCACGAATTTGTGTGTCATCTTTGTGCAGGGGCCATGCTAATCTTCTCCGTAACATTCCAATTTTAGTCTATGTGCTGCCGAAGCGAGCACTGGGTGCAGGTTTAATTGGGTTTGATAATTTGTACATGCGGGAGCAGCATGTACAAACCTAAAAATCTTTGTCTGGTGAACAATCTCATCACATATGGCTCCCATTCCCTCACTGTAGACCCAGGGACAACCGGGGTGGGTTACGGGGCCTCCACACCTTCTGCGAGGCTGCTGCACATGAGTTTTTTATTAAGCGTACTCATCACATGTGGGCCACGTCTGTCAGAGCCCAAAGAGTACCCGGCTGAGGAAGAAGAGGGTCTCTGGTATTCCTACCCTCTCATCTCTCCCTTCTTCCTCCTCTTGAGGCAAGTGGCTACCGTCAAGGCGCTCTGGAGGAGGGGGTCGTAGCGAAGCACCTCGGTAGGAGCCGCCTTCCCTCAAGTTTACCAAGATTACCTCTTTCATCACGGAGGCAAACTGGTCAAGTTACTAAGGTCTCCTCAGATCCCTGGACACAGCAATCTCAAAGAGCTCGACATCCTTTCTTAGAGGAAGCAGGAGTCTCAACAGCACAACGCACAGCAGGCTGTCCGCTGGCACCAGGGCTCTGCTTAGATCTGAGAACAGTCACTGGGTGCAACTGAGTTTGCAGAGTCTCTGACAACTTCAGCTCCACGCGACAGAGAACAGTAAACGCTGGTCAGGGAATCGCTTCCCTGGCTTTCTCATAGTCCCTCTGTCCGCTTAATGTGATCCACCCACCAATTTCGGCCGGGGTGTCAGGAGCTAAAGAGAAGGACCAATGGTCCACGTTGGAACCCAAATGCTTGTATAACGTGGTAGCAAGTCCATCAGCAAGAGTCAGAGGATCGCACGGGGCACCTGGGCCGTGGGTGTCAGGAGACGGCAGCAGAAGCCACGGGGCATTTTGGGAGGACAGCAAATTGTTTATATAAGCCTTCTGGTTCCAACGTGGGCCCCTTCCAGTGTCCCTACTTCTTTATTCTGTCTGTTGTGGGCAGTCTCTTAATCGTCATGACTAGGCTGACTAATGTTTACTGAAGACCTACGGCACGCCAGGCCCCGTTCTGGGTGCTCAACATGCATGAATCTTCATTTCGCCTGGTTTTCGGCCTTGTGAACTCCCATTAAGAGCCATGGTACAGGGGCGCCTGGGTGGCGCAGTCGGTTAAGCGTCCGACTTCAGCCAGGTCATGATCTTGCGGTCCGTGAGTTCGAGCCCCGCGTCAGGCTCTGGGCTGATGGCTCAGGGCCTGGAGCCTGTTTCCGATTCTGTGTCTCCCTCTCTCTCTGCCCCTCCCCCATTCATGCTCTGTCTCTCTCTGTCCCAAAAATAAATAAATGTTGAAAAAAAAAATTAAAAAAAAAAAGAGCCATGGTACAGATGACGCCTCAGCTGCAGTCACAAAGCCAGTAGGTGGCAGATCTGGGGTCCGAAACCCTCGGAGTCCAAAGTGCGTCTTCTCCCCGGGGAGCCACACTGCCTTCCACACCTCCTCCCCGCTCCCCTGTTCTTACCTCTCTAGGCCGCCTCCGCAGCGCAGTCTCTGCGAGGCAGTCCCAGGGGGTGTGGTGTCCTCCGGGCAGCGAGCTCAGCATTTCTTCCTGAACAGAGAGGACATTTAGTGAAGTACTCTCCTTTCTTTGTTGGGACTGAGACCAGACGTTTCAACACGAGAATTCCACCATTCCACATACAAAGCACAGTGGTTAAGGGCAGGGGCTCCCAGCCGTGGAGATTTCACGGACTAAATGGTAAGATTGGGTTCTGACATAGATCGTGATCTTTTTATTTCACCAACAAAGACCATTTAAAAGAATATCAGTTATACTCCTTCTACTACTAACAAACAACAGGAATAACATCTAAACCTCAAAGACAAAGGCTACAATGTGCCAGGTACTGTTCTCAATCTTAAAATGAACTATTTGATTTAATCCTCAGAAAAGTCCTATTCAATAGGCATTATTGCTATCTCCATTTTATAGGCAAGGAAATTTGAGGGGAAAAAAAAGGCACTACATATGGGGCGCCTGGGTGGCTCAGTCCGTTAAGCATCTGACTCTTGATCTCAGCTCCGGTCTTGATCTCAGGGTTGTGAGTTCAAGCCTTGCATTGGGCTCCACACTAGGCATGGAGCGTACTTTAAAAAAAAAAAAAAAAAAAGCGCTTTGTAAATTGCTCCTGATTCCACACTGATAATCGTTACAGTATGCTCTCATCAGCTGTGTTTCATAAAAGGTATCTTTAAGTTTTTTTAATAGACTTTACTTTTGGGGGGGTGCCTGGGTGGCTAGTCGGTTAAGCATTTAACTCTTGACTTGGGCTCAAGTCACGATCTCACAGTTTGTGAGACTGAGCCCCACGCTGGGCTCTGCGCTAACAGCACGGAGCCTGCTTGGGATTCTCTCTCTCTCCCTCTCTCTCTCAAAATAAATAAACCTTTTTTAAAAATAGACTTTTTTTTTTTTTTAAAGTAGGCTCCCTGCCCAATGCAGGGCTTGAACTCACGACCCCGAGAGCAAGCATCGCATGCTCTATCGACTGAGCCAGCCAGGTACCTCTGGCTTTAAAGGAAACCGCCAAGCACCCAACGGGGGCCCTGATCTCAGAATCTAGGAATAACCAAGCAAAAGCACAGAAGCTCTGGGTTTGCGTCTTGGCCAAGTTAATGCTCTTCATCCCTGTTTTCTGAAATTTAATATGAAACTATTGATGTCTGTTGTGAGAAGTAAATGGCCTATCACATACTGAGCCCTTAACCCAGTGGCCGGCAAACAGCTAGGACCCCCAATACATACCAGCTGCGAGGCTTATCCCTTCTCCTCTTCATCTCGGCACAGCCCTGAAGGCTCACCTCCTGCTGGAAAGAAACAGAGCATGAACACTATAGACTGGTCCTGTTACTGAAGTCAGATACCGGGACTGACCGTACTCTCCTTCCTGCAACAGTCTCCCATTCCCCGCCCCCCCCCACCCCCACCCCCGGGGCAGAGCAGAAGCAGGCAGAAATGTTTCGGTTCTACTTTCCATTGGTTGAAGATGGTTACTAAGCAGCACGCACAAACTCTCCTTCTGGGAACTCTGGGGAACACAGGCTGAAAGATTTCTTCCGAGGCTTCTGTAGCAGCTCCCAGCAAACATGTGGTCACTCAGGTATCAGGGACTGTTAGGAGAGCGGTGCTGCACGGCAAGGCCCTGCGGTGCATCCCCTCCCGCCACCCCGCTGACCACCCGGACCCGAGACTTTCCCACAGTCCTGACAGTTCCCGCCCGCTCTGCCCAGCTAGCCTGTTGTTAGGAAGGCAAAGGGACAAAGGAACTAGGAAAGGTCACGAAAAGGGAAACTCCAGGTGACGATAAAATCCCAGAATTCTCATGATAAAGCACTGCTTTCCGTGAAGTTCTACAGCAGCACTTTCAACAATGGCCAAGTTATGGAAAGAGCCTAAATGTCCATCAACTGATGAATGGATAAAGAAATTGTGGTTTAGGAAACCAATTTCACAATAAATTTCATATATTAAAAAAAAATTGTGGTTTATATATACAATGGAGTACTATGTGGCAATGAGAAAGAATGAAATATGGCCTTAGGTAGCAACGTGGATGGAACTGGAGAGTGTGATGCTAAGTGAAATAAGTCCATACAAAGAAAGACAGATACCATATGTTTTCACTCTTATGTGGATCTGGAGAAACTTAACAGAAGACCATGGGGGAGGGGAAGGAAAAAAAAAAAAGGTTACAGAGGGAGGGAGCCAAAACATAAAAGACTCTTAAAAACTGAGAACAAGGGGCCCCTGGGTGGCTCAGTCGGTTGAGCGACCGACTTCGGCTCAGGTCATGATCTAACACTTTGTGAGTTCAAACCCCGCATCGGGCTCTGTGCTGACAGCTCAGAGCCTGGAGCCTGCTTCGGATTCTGTGTCTCCCTCTCTCTGACCCTCCCCCGTTCATGCTCTGTCTCTCTCTGTCTCTCAAAAATAAATAAATGTAAAAAAATAATAAAATCTTAGAAAAAATATGTGATATATCATCCACAAAAAAGAATGGTATCTTACCATTCATTCCCGACAAAATGGATGGAACTAGAGAGTATCATTATAAGTTAAATAAGTTATCCATAGAAAGACAAATATTAGGGGCACCTGCATGGTTCAGTTGGTTAAGCATATGACTTTGGCTCAGGTCATGATCTCCCAGTTGGTGAGTTCAAGCCCTGCATCGGGTTCTGTGCTGACAGCTCAGAGCCTGGAGCCTGCTTCGGATTCTGTGTCTCCCTCTCTCTCTGCCCCTCCCCCACTCATGCTCTGTCTCTCTCTGTCTCAGAATTAAATAAACATTAAAAAAAATTAAAAAAAAAACCTGAGAACAAACTGAGGGTTGATGGGGGGTGGGAGGGAGGGGAGGGTGGGTGCTGGGCATGGAGGAGGGCACCTGTTGGGATGAGCACTGGGTGTTGTATGGAAACCAATCTGACAATAAATCTCATATTAAAAAAAATAAAAATAAAAATAAAGAAATAAAGAGGATCTTTCAGTGGATAACGGTCCCACCTCATTTGCTTGGTGCTAGAAGTCACGGACTTGGCTCCAAGCCAACTCACTGTACCAACAGCCAAGTCACAGAGCGACCAAGCAAACAAGCGGGCCATTCTTTGAAGGATCGACTTACCGTATGACTAATTCATCAAAGCTCGCCAAATTTGCCAATGAGCCAAAAATTTTGTTTTCTTTCAGTTTCGCTGAAGTATGCTCAGTCATAAAAATCGCACATATTTGAAGCATACGTTTCGACGAGTTTGGACATACGCACACACCGCAATGTTGCTTTTATTTTTATATTTTAAAAATATTCATTTTTGAGACAGAGAGGGCCCATGAGTAAGAGAGGGGCGGAGGGAGGGGAGAGAGAATCCCAGGCAGACCCATGCCCAGCGCAGAGCCCAACTTGGAGCTCAATCTCACGACCTGGGGATCCCGACCTGAGCTGAAATCGAGCATCAGACACTCAGCCAACTGTGCCACCCAGGCGTCCCTGCCATGTGGTTTTTAAATAGAGTCTATTGCCATTTTGTTTGGGCAAATGGGCATGACAAAGGGTGTGGAGAACCAGTTCTAGAAGGTTTTGTGCCTCCAGACATGTCCCCTCTCCCCGTTCTTTAGTCTCTCCTCAGTCTGGGATGAGCAGCCTGGCAAGACTGTTCTACCCTCAGGAGATGACCGTCTCCTCCACCCTCAACTAACAGCTGCAGCAACAGGAACTTAGCTGAGGGGTGAGGGCTTTCCCACCGTGTCCTTTCTTCCGTGTGTGTGTGTGTGTGTGTGTGTGTGTGTGTAGAGATCAAACTTTCCCATGTCTCTCCTTTTCCTTTGTTTTAATCTTTTTCTTTTTAAAGTTTCTTCATTTTTGAGAGAAACAGAGACAGCATGAATGGGGGAGGGATAGAAGATCCGAAGCAGGTTCTGTGCTGCTGACACAGAGCCTGACATGGGGCTCGAACTCACAAAACCATGAGATCATGACCTCAGCTGAAACTGAGAGTCGGGCACTTAATAGACTGAGCCACCCAGGTGCCCCTTTAGATATATAAAGATATAAATTATCTTTATATCTTCTTATAAAGATAATAATCCTATTGGATCAGGACTCCATCCTTTGACCTCTTTTAACCTAAATTAACTCCTTATAGGCCTTATATCCAAATACAGACCAATTGAGGGTTAGGGCTTGCTGTGTCCCCTTTATCCTCTTTATTTATTTAAAAAAAATTTTTTTTTACATGTTTCTTTACTTTTGAGAGAGAAACAGAGTGTGAGTGGGGAGGAACAGAGTGAGAGGGAGACACAGAATCAGAAGCAGGCTCCAGGCTCTGAGCTGCCAGCACAGAGCCCGACGCGGGGCTCGAACTCACAGACCATGAGATCATGACCTGAGCCGTAGTCAGACGCTTAATCAACTGAGCCACCCACACACCCCAGCTGTGTCCCCTTTAAATTCGTATTTTGAAGCCCTTATCCCCGATGTGATGATACTTGAAGATGGAGACTTTGGGAATTAGGTTTAATGAAGACATAAGGGTGGGGTGCCCACCCTCATGATGTGATTAGTGCCCTTAAGAAAGAGATACCAGAAAGCTCAAGCTCTCTCTCCCTCCGCCCCTCCCCCCACCCCTGCACCGTGTGTGGCCACGCAAGCAGACAGCCACCTACAAGCCACGAGAGAGCATTCACCAGAAGCTGATCACGCTCGCACCTTGATCACAGACTTGCAGACTCCAGCAGTGTGAGAAATACATTTCTACTGTTTAAAGCCACCCAGTCTGTGGTATGTTGTGGCGGCCCTAGATGACAAGTAAGACAAGGCCTCAACACCTGAATTTGGGGAAAACACGATCCAGTCCACAGCGCACACGTGAACTAAAAGCAAGTGATTCAAGGTGGTTGAAAGTCTGGTTGAAAAGTCTTTGGATGCTCTGAAAATCTAATGAGTCTGATCCCGAGAGTGGGAAAATGTGAGAGCAACTTCAAGCTTCCCCAACCCCCCGGGGTTTTTTTTTCCCTTTTTTTTTTTTAACCTTTTCTGAGCATCTCCTGAAACCCAAGAGCTTTAGGGATGCTAGCGGAAGGACAAAAACGGGTGAGCAGGAGTGGACGGAGTGATACCAACTCTATTTCGGTATGCAAAATAGAAAGGAACTTATTTTCAGAAACAGAAGCAACTTATTTTCAGAAAGCTGTCTTCTAAGTTCCAGACGTCAGAAAGAAAGGGACCAAGACCAGGCCTCCTAACCTTTACTGGCCTCACAGAAAGAAGGTTAAAGGCAGAGCGAAACGAGGTCAGTGTAAAGAGAAGCTTCTGGACAACTTTCACTTAGCTACTGAGTGGTACAAAGAGAGTTGAACCCCACTGCTAAGGAGAGATGAGGGGCCACTGAGAGATTTTAGGAGTACTGGCAGAATGCGTAAGATTGAGGTGTTATTTGCAAAAGGATCCATCGCAGATATGCTCTTGGACGGGTAGATTAGATCAGCAGATATGTAACATATGACAATTTGCTCCAAGTAATTTTCTTTTTTTTTTTTTTTTTATAAATTTTTTTTTTCAACTTTTATTTATTTTTGGGACAGAGAGAGACAGAGCATGAACGGGGAAGGGGCAGAGAGAGAGGGAGACACAGAATCGGAAACAGGCTCCAGGCTCCGAGCCATCAGCCCAGAGCCCGACGCGGGGCTCAAACTCACGGACCGCGAGATCGTGACCTGGCTGAAGTCGGATGCTTAACCGACTGCGCCACCCAGGCGCCCCTAATTTTCTGATTTTAACACAGTTTCAATTCAAATGGAAAAATAAGTAAGAAAGCAAAAGAACAGTCAAATAAGTGTGTAAGTAGGAGATTCAACGTGACCCCATATTTATCAGAACAAGCTACAAAAACACTAATCGTTTAGACTATTGCTGGCTCAAAGGGGAAATACTTATCAGTAAACAGAGGGGATATATTAGAGTAGCTACTGGCCTACATGACATTAACGAATGCCAATATGTATCATAAGATGTTGCGGAAATTTTTTTTTTTACTTTTGATTTTTTTAATCATTTATTATTTAAAAAAAATTTTATTCCAGTATAGTTAACATACAGTGTTACAATAGTTTCACGTGTACAATACAGTGATTCAACGATTCTACACATTACTCAGTGCTCATCATAAGCATACTCTCAATCCCCTTCACCCGTTTGACCTATCCCCCATCCCCTTCCCTCTTATAACCATCTCTTTGTTCTCTATAGTTAAGAATCTGTGTTTTGGTTTGTCTCTTTTTTTCTTTGTTCATTTGGTTTCTTATATTACACATATGAGTGAAATCCTATGGTATCTGTCTTTCTCTGACTTATTTCACTTAGCATAATACCTTCTGGTTCTATCCATGTTGTCACATGTGGCAAGATTTCATTATATTTTATGGCTGAATAATACTCCATTGTGTGTGTGTGTGTGTGTGTGTGTCACACACTCACACACAAAACATCTCCTTTTTTACATTAAAAATTTTTTTTAAGCTTATTTATTTATCTTGAGATAGAGCACGAGTGGGGAAGGGGCAGAGAGAGGGAGGGAGAGAATCCCAAGCAGGGGATTCGATGAGGGGCTCAATCTCAGGAACCACAAGATCATGACCTGAGCTACAATCAAGAGTTGGTCGCTCAAACGACTGAGCCATCCAGGCACCCCTTGTCTTGCTTTTTAGTGTATAAGACTTCTAAACTGCAATGATATTGTGTGTCCAGACTGACTACCATTCACTCAGGAAAGGGAGATGGCCTTCTCTTTTTTTTTTTTAAATTAATTTCCATCTTCCTTATTGTATGATGTTTATCTTATATGTTCCCTTACATTCTAAGACAGACACTAAATAGATGGGTCGAAGATTTGGAAAGAAAAAAGAGCAGCTTGAAGCATAGAAAAGGGAATGGATTTTTTTTAATTTTTAAAAATTTTTTTTAAATTTATTTTTGGGAGAGACACAGAGAGAGAGCACAAGCGGGAGAGGAGCAGAGAGAGAGGGAGACACAGAATCCAAAGCGGGCTCCAGGCTCTGAGCTGTCAGCACAGAGCTCCACATGGGGCTTGAACTCACGAACAGCAAGATCATGACCTGAGTCAAAGTTGGATGCTTAACCGACTGAGCCACTCAGGGGCCCCAAAGGGACTCTATTTAAATGATGCAAATAGAAGAACAAAAGAAAAATCTCTAGCACATGCCCAATGGTTTATTCCGCTAAATTTTTATCCACAAATATTGCATGGTTATACAGGCATACCTCCTTTTATTGCACTTTGCAGTTGTGTGTGTGTGTGTGTGTGTGTGTGTTTTTAACATATTAAAGGTTTATGGCAACCTTATGTTGAGCAAGTCTACTGGCACCGTTTTTTCCAACAGCATTTGTTCACTTTGTGTCTCTGTGTCACATTTTGGTAATTCTCACAATCCTTCAAACCTTTTTATTATTATTATATCTGTTATGGTGATCTATGATTAGTGATTATGACTTGCTGAAAGCTCAGATCATGGTCAGCAGTTTTTAGCCATAAAGTATTTTTTAATTAAGATATGTACATTTTTTAGACATGACGTTACTGCACAGTTAATAGACTACAGTATAGACTACATATAACTTTTATATGCACTGGGAAGCCACAAAATTAATTTGACTTGCTTCATTGTGATATTTGCTTCATTGCAGTGGTCTGGAACTGAACCCACGATATCTCCAAGGTATGCTTGTATATTTAAAGTGTATCCTTAATTCCACAGAATGCTCCAGAAATAGGTTTACTCTGGCTGATGAAATGTTCTAAAGAACAGGAAATAAACAAGAAAACCATGCTGTCACTTATCTTCTCATTTTCTATTGAAGAGATACGTGAAAATATGCATGCAGCCATTTTCTTCTCAAATGGAGTCCAGTGGACTGAGCGGAACGTACGATGAGTATATTCCACTGTGCCCTTTGTCAGCTGTGTGATCTGGACAAATGATTAACCTCTCCCTGTCTTTGTTTTCTCATCTGCAAAACAGCAAATACTCCTAACTCACGCATATTGCTCAGCGCAGTACTTGGCCCGCAGTAGGCCTGCCAAGCATCCGAGCTGCTGCTCTCATCGCTGCTCGTTTTTTACTCCATGTAAAGCACCACCCTAGCTTCGGTGAGGAAACAAGTAGGACACCCGATCCGAAAATTCAAGCGTTCGCGGTGCAGGCAGGGAACCTCAGAACGCCACCCACAAAACCGTTCTCGGTGGGAAGCCGAAGTCACAGCTGCTGTCTCTCAACGAGTGATCCACGCTTCGGGACCACAGGCTGGGGCAGGGGGAGACGACTGGCCAGGTGAGGTTGAGAAAGAAGAAAGAAGAAGGAGGTGAGTGAAAGGAGACAGAAAATGCGAAGAGGAAACGAGGCAAGACCCAAATGCTGAAGCCCGATGAGGAAGGGGTTGGGATGGGAACAGCGCAAGCAAAGGCAGAGGGTCAGAAATGAGTCCAGCGTGTTGAGATCAAACTTCACTGCCATGATTGTAGTTGAAAAAGATAAAGGTTATGAGGCTGAATGTGTGCTGACCCCCGGGACTGCCTCTAAGCAGATGCATAAAACACAACACAACGCAAACAGCGGCTTAAAAAAGAAAAAGACTCAGCAAAGTAAAAGTGATTTTTGTGGCTATTTGCCTTTTCCTGCAATAAGTACATGATCCTGATGAACCGAAGTTCTCCTCTAATGCGATTCTAGCGAACTGAGGCATCGCTGTACAATATCACAAGGCTACCAGTTATGAGAGGGAATAAGCCAGTTTGTGTATGGTGCCTGAAAGTATCGGGAGGGTATGAACAGAGTTATTGAAAGCATCATTTTTATTCTGCCTACGGAGTGAGTCTTTCCCATGTTTCACAAGGTGAAGAAAAGCACGGTGAGGTGAACGGACCATGACTTACGGACTTGGCTGTGGTTGCTGCTCTGGGATAGCAACTCAGGGACTATGGAGATGACCTCCTCATCCCTTCCCATCCCACACGTCGACCAGGGTTCACAGCTGGTAGCTAGCCTCCTTGCTTCCAGTTCAGAACGAATGAACACCGAACACTCCCTTGAGTGGAGACTTCGGCAAAGTTTTGAGACTATAGAATCTACCCACCTAACAATTTGGCCATGGTGAGAGTCCAATGTCTAAGTTTTTATATCAAAAATTTTTTAATGTTTTGAGAGAGAGAGAGAGAGAGAGAGGGGGGGGGGGAGAGAGAGAGAAGCAGAGAGAGAAGGAGATACAGAACTCGAAGCAGGCTCCAGGTTCCAAGCTGTCAGCAGAGAGCCTAACACGGGGCTCAAACCCACGAACCAAAAGATCATGACCTGAGCTGAAGCCTGACGCTCAACCGACTGAGCCACCCAGGCGCCTGAAGTTTTATATTATTAAATACCAAAAGAACCAATTTAGCCTCTATTTACAATATTTCTGTCTGACTCCCTATTGGAGATGAGATTTTGACGTGGCTCCATGGAACTCGTGAGACATCCTTGGGAATTTCTCCTGATTAGGTGAAGAAATAGAACCATCTTTTGTGTTTCTTGGGGTGTTAGGGTTGAGGACCTAGGCCAGGGAAAATCACACTGTAAAACCTCCTCTGAGGGGAGTCTGGGGGGCTCAGTCGGTTGAGCGTCCGACTTTGGCTCAGGTCATGATCTCCTGGTTTGTGAGTTCAAGCCCCACCTTGGGCTCTCAGCCCTGTTCTCCTCTCTCAGCCCCTCCCCTGCTCGCATTCTCTGTCTCTCTCAAAAATAAACATTAAAAAAAAAACCCAACTTCCTCTCAGTCCTGACTTTCCTTCATTCTTCATAAATATTTTAATCCAACCGAAACCTCTTACTTAGGATGACCAGTTGAGTACCCTATTGCCTGGCTTTGTGATGGGAACTGTGAAAGATGTTAGGGGCCAATTTACATATTAATCTGAATTTACACACGGATCGACAGATTTACATATGAATCTGTTTCCTATCGCAGGTTTTCTTTCGTAAAGCCCAGCAGGCTAGAGCTACCCACTTGTGCCCCACTGGCTTCCTCCCGGGGGTGGTACCCACCTGTCAGCCCCCACTTGCCACCTTTGTTCCCACACCCCAAGGGAAGGTCTGGGCTCGGCCATTGCCATGGGTTTCTTTCTGCCCTAGGTCTCACAACCTTCTTTTCAACTTCGGAGTTCAAAACATCCCTTGTTTCATTTTCTTTGGCCCCCCTTATTCAAGGGGTACCAGACAGAGACTCCTCCTTGTTCTCTGCCTTATCTCTATTATTTTCCCCAGACAAAGATTCTTGGCCTTGAAAGAGAAAATTATGATCCAACTCTGCCGTTCTCATAAGGGCCCTAATTCTGTCTGGGGGCTGTGCTTTGGAGGGAGACAAGGACACCAATTATGCCATCTATGCCGGAATCTGAAATCTCTTGTTATCTCTTTGTGTAACCTGACCGAACGTGCTTTCAGAAGGAGTGCTTTGTTTTTCTGGAGTCTAAAATATTGGTAGAACAGTTTCCAAGCCGTGGGCCTGTTGTTCTCAGAATGTTAATTCACTCTAAGTGCATAGCTGGTTGTTGCTCAAGTGTGGTACTGCCCGTTGATAGGCACATATTTGTAAGAAGATTGGGAGGAATGAGGGTTGTAATGGAATCACACTTGGCCTTTTGGAAGAAGAGTCTAAATTGCAACACTCTGTCAAGGCCTGCAAAAACACCCTTGAGAAGGTTGTTTACGTTTCTGAGAGGCAAACCGGTCTAGTGCCAGGGTTTGGGGAGGGGCCTTGTGTCTTCAACCCTTTAAGTAAAAGAGTTCTGGGCAGGATGGTGTGGGAAGTGCTTAGGGTATGAACCCGGCTGGTGTGTGTTGCCCATAAGTGAATGATCTCGGACACAGAAAGGAGGACAAGGCCCTCCCCCCCGCCCCAGAGGCCGGCCTTCTCTGGGTAGAGCTCTCGGGGCTCCCTCGAACAGGCTGCTCCACTGCTCTGGGCCTGCAGTCCTCATCTGACCAATGAAGGGACCGGCCCGGCCCCCTGAAGTGCGGGGTAAAGGACAGGGTCCAGAGCACATCACCGCAACAACTCATTTCAAGGGAATTCAAATGTACCGCTGGCCAAATACCCACTACGAGTTGTGTCACAGGTCATCATCAGGGCCAGACCCCCAGAAGACAGGCCTATTATATCTGCAAAAGCTCTGTGTGTGTGGGAGGCGGGGGGGTAGATAGCATCTGTTAAGTTTCTTCGAGAAATTCATGCTGTAGAGTTTGGAAATCGAAGATAAATTCTTTCTTTTCACCTTTTTTTTCTTTCCTTATGGCTCATCTCCCTTCCAGGACTCAACTGAGGACGAGGTAAATCCAGACAAGGAGAAGAGGCAACTCACCAAACTTTAAGATGCCTTCTCACAACCCCCAGCCCCTGGTGCACGTACACCCTCCCCCCACACCAGTACACTAAATGCCTTCAGAAGAGGTTGCTCACTTCTTTTTCTTAAGGAAAAATGGCCCAGGGCTGAGGCTTAGAGCAGAGCCTGGTCTCCCTCTGAAGGAAAGAGCTCTGGGTAGGGCGGAGGGCGGAGGCACCAAGCAGCTGCATCTGGGATAGCTGCACTGTCTGCATCTGGGACTGGGGCCCAGGGGAGGGCATGGCCACTCGGGAGGCTGGCCTCCAGAATGCCTTCTGCATGCCCTCTTTTACAGGCCATTTCTCTGCTGCAGTCCTGGGTTCCCTCGTCTGTAAAGTGAAAGGAATAAGCTTGATACCCCCAAAAGTCCTCTCCAGTGCTAAGGCAACACCTCCTCCAGGAAGGACTCCCTAGTCAACACAGACAAGATGGGGCAGTAAAGTGTGGGTTCATCCCCTTAGACGACTATCGCCCAGCAGACATATTTACCTTGGGGGCAGGAAACATGCCTGGTTCATCTTTGTGACCAGCAAGCCCAGCCAGAGGATGGGCACAGAGCAGGGGTCTCTAACAATGTGTGGGATATGTAAATGAGAAGCAGTCTAGGTAAGTAATTTTGACCAACCCTCTAGCAGACCTCTGCTATTCTTTTCCAACCTCTCCATTCACGGAACCAACCAGCGGCTAAGAACGTGGAATTTGTCATCAGATGACCCTGAGCTCAAATCACGGCCCCTCTGTCATGTCACCTTAGCAGGTCGTCTAGAGCAGCTGATGTGCGTGTCCTACCACACCTCCTCGGCCATATGCGCTTGGCCCAAAGTCCAACCGCCTCATGTTTCTTCCGCGGTCCGAAGCCCCTCTGCCTGTGTGGAGAAGGCTGGCAACACTGGGGAACAGATGCTCCCAGGAACAGCCCCCAACCGATGACCATGGGGAGTTGGTGTATACATGGTCCGCCTGATGCAGTCAGACAGCACTCCAAGTGCTCAAAAAACCCACAAAACTGCCAACAGGAATCCTACATCCAGCAAAGCAATCTTTCAGAAATTAAGGCAAAGATCTTCCCATTTAAACAAAAATGGAGGGGCGCCTGGGTGGCGCAGTTGGTTAAGCGTCCGACTTCAGCCAGGTCACGATCTCGCGGTCCGTGAGTTCGAGCCCCGTGTCGGGCTCTGGGCTGATGGCTCGGAGTCTGGAGCCTGTTTCCGATTCTGTGTCTCCCTCTCTCTCTGCCCCTCCCCCGTTCATGCTCTGTCTCTCTCTGTCCCCAAAATAAATAAATGTTGAAAAAAAAAATTAAAAAAAAAAAAGAAAAAGAAAAAAATAAATAAACAAAAATGGAGAGAATTAGTTGCTTTCAGACTGAGTGTCCTTGGGGCATAATGGCCTCTCGGGTTCTCGGTGCACTGCTCTCTGCAATGAGAAGAAATGTCTGAAGAACTGGCTGTGATATCCCCAAGACTGGGGGAGCACAAGGGTGAGGCAAGAGATTGCTAGAACTTTATGAATTCAGGCAGTTACTGCCTCTTTCGGCAACTCAATATACTACTTGCGAAATGAGAGTGTTTGTCCTCTGTAAGGATTTCAGACCCAAGGTGCTCAGGGGCCTTATGGGAAGAAAAGGAATCCTGAGCCTTTCCTAAGACTGCTGGAAGATAGTAACGGAGTACTTACGACGTGCCAGGCACTGTTTAAGTACTGAGCGCTGTCAGCTAGGAGGGAGACAGAGATTCAACAAGACCGCAAACAACCAAACACGGTGGGGATGAGGGCTTTTGGCTCAGGGGCTCAGAGAGGGCTTTACAGGAGGTGGCATCTAAGCAGAGTTATCAGGCTGTGAAGAAGGCATCCATACAGAGACCTGTAGAAAGAGCATTCCAGGCAGAGAGAACAGCCAGTGAAAAGGACCCAAGGTGGCAATGAACTTGGTGTGTATTTGTTTGTTTGTTTACTTATTTACTTGCGAGAGAGAGAGAGAGAGAGAGCATGAGCGAGGAAGAGAGGCAGAAGGAGGGAGGGAGGAAGGGGAACAGAGGGAGAAGGAGAGAGTAGGGGAGAGAGGGGAGGGGGAGAGGGAAGGGGAGAGGGAAAGGGAGAGGGAGAGGGAGAGGGAGAGGGAGAGAGAGAGAGAGAGAGGGAGAAGGAGAGAGAGAGAGAGAGAGAGAGAATCTTAAGCAGGTTCCACACTAAGCACAGAGCTCAACACAGGGCTCAATCCCACAACCCTGGGATCATGACCTGAGTCAAAATCAAGAGTCAGATATTTAACCAACTGAGTCACCCAGGCACCCGGAGCTTGGTGTGTTTTGAAGGCCCACGTGACCAGAACCCAAGGGAGCAGGGAGCAGGAGCCAAAGAGGCTGGAAGTAAAGGCAGAACTGGTCTATAGGGAGTTGTTTGATCCTTGACCTCCCAATCCCAGAAATCTAAATGGTAATCAGCTCATTTACTTGTCTGTACTGGGGACTAGGCAATCCAGGAGGGTAGGGCCTGGCTGGTCTCACCGTTGCTGTACCCCCAGCGTCTAGCACAGTACCTGGCACACGATAGATATGCAAACAATGCCTGATGAATAAATAAATGGATGAATGAGTTAATGCATGTATCTAGCTATGTCCTTAACTCACAGTTTGACCTTGGCCAAGTGTATTTTCCTATCTGGACTTCAATTTTACTACCTCTACGATGCCTTGCAATGCCTGTTGAGTATTAATTCTCTAAAATCCGAACCTTCCCATTAATGGGATGGCTGGCATGGAGAAGGCCCTCTTTGAAACTGGCTCATTCCTCTGCCCCACGGACCGCCAGGAAAGCATCCAGATCACTTCCTCTGGGCATGATGCAAACACGTGTGCGCTTAAGTGGGGCAGTCAGCAGCTACCTGGTATCCCACAGGCTTTGACCACTATGCAGGGCCTCCCGGGAAGTGCTCCCTATACTCACCTCTCCCCATTTCCTCCCTTTTCTTTTCCCTCTACGCTCAACCCTGTGAAACCTATTTGCTCAGATGAGCATCATGCTCCAACCACAGCCCCTGAGACTCTGGCAGCTCAAGGTACAAGGTACAAGGAACCCACTATCTGCTGTGCTGGGCAGGTGGCAGCCCCTGGAAGGGGAGCACAAGAGTCCCAACCCAGGCTCCTGACTCCTGCAGTGACTGGCCACCGTCAGACCGTGTCCTGCCCCATCTGATTCTCCAGGCCCTACAGGTCCCCGGCCCAACCCACTGGCTTCCAATTCAGGGAATGGCCACCTCTGCCTCCAGGGTAGGGGTGCTGGCTTGGAGGAGGAGGGCACTGAGCGGAGGCAGAAGTAGAGGAGGAAGAACAGCGAAGACGAGTCAGCATGTGTTCAGTGTGCACCTTGGTTTCCCAGCCTCTATGGATGGAGAAGCAGAAGGATGAAGAAGTAGAGTATCTGAAAGACCTATAAGAAGTAAAGTGAGTGGGGTGCCTGGGTGCCTTAGTAGGTTGAGCATCCAACTCTTTATTTAGACTCAGGTCATGATCCCAGGGTCGTGGGATCAAGCCCTGCGTCAGGCTCCACGTGGAGCCTGCTTGAGATTCTCCTTCTCTCTCCCTCTCCCCCACTCATGTGCTCTCTCTTTCTCCTAAAACACACACACACACACACACACACACACACACACACACACAAAGTAAAGAGAGTGATGGGGGGCCTAGCTGGCTCAGTCCAGAGAGCATTTGACTCTTGATCTCAGGGTTGTGAGTTCAAGCCTCAAGCCCCATGTTGGGTGTAGAGATTACTTTAAAAAAAATTTTTTTAAAGAAAGAAAGGAAAAAGAAGACAGTCAATTAAATGAATTAATAACAAAGAAAACTTCAATAATGAAAAGCCCAGAACCAGGTTGATCAATACCAAATCTTCATAAATTCTACCATAAAATAGAAAGGAGGGTACACATTCCAACTCATTCTATGAGGACAGTATTACCTCAATACCAACCCCAGACCAAGATATCTAAAGTAAAGAACTCTACAAACCAATATCTCTTATTAATATAGATACAAAAATCCTCATCAAAATGCTGACATGTTGAATCCACCAATATATAAAAAGGGTTGTACACCATGACCAAGTAGGAATTTATCCCAGTAGTAATATAAGGTTAATAACGCAAGGTTACTAACGTATTATGTAATGCAAGGTTAGTTTAGCATCTGAAAATTAATGTAATACAGCAAATCAATAGAAAAATGCATAAAAACCACATAATTTTCTTCAGTAGATGCAGAAAAAGCATTTGGCAGAATTCAGCAGCCCTTCATAGTAAAAACATACAACAAACTAGGAATAAAAAAAAGGATTTCCTTGGGGTGCCTGGCTGGCTCAGTTGGAAGAGCATGCGACTCTTGATCTCAGGTTTGTGAGTTTGAGCCCCATTGTTGGCTTGGGTGTGGATATTTCTTAAAAAAAAAAAAAAAAAAAAAGAAATCTCTTCAACATGTTAAAGGGCATCTACCAAAATCCCACAACGAACATCAAACTTACTGGTGAATGACTGAATGCTTATCCAATAAGGCCAAAACGAAGACAAGGATGCTCACTCTTGTCACTTCTTTTCAACAGTGTGATGGAGATTGACAAGAAAGAAGTAAATGGGGTAAGAAAAGAAGTAAAAAGCATCCAGGTGGGAAAGGAAGAAGTAAAACTATCTCTACTTGCAGATGACATTATTTTCTAATTTCCTTTGTATTTTCTAATTTGACCCATTGTTTGTTTAAGTATGTGTTTTTTATTTTCCACACAGTAGTGGCCAAGGGTAGGCCACCCCAAGATGTGCCTCTTCGGCAGGAAGATTATTTTGTGCTGAAAATAATCAAGACCCAAAAGACTCAGGAAGAAAATTTGACCTTCCCCCTAACTGCCTAAAAAAAATTAGAGGATTCCTTCAGAAAGAGAGAATAACCAATACAGTCAACTACATTCTATGACAGACAGGGACGAACCTAGCAAGACCTGTTTGATCAAAGTTCTCTCTGTGACCCATTATTTCTAGATGGTCCAACAAACATTTGTTCACCAAATATTTACTCTTTTTCATCTTCCTGTGAATTGCTTTCCTTCACTTTCAAGTTCCAGACCCCATCCCCTTCTCCTTAGTTCTGGATGACACATTTACCTCATTTTGCCTGACTATCTGGAATTTCATGTCTGTGTGGATTCCCTGTATGTTTGTAATTAAATTTGATTTTGTCCTTTTTTTTATTAAAATTTTTTTAACATTTATTTATTTTCGAGACAGACACACACACACACACACACACACACACACACACACAGAGCACGAGTGGGGGAGGGGCAGAGAGAGAGAGAGGGAGACACAGAATCCAAAGCAGGCTCCAGGCTCTGAGCTGTCAGCACAGAGCCCGACTTGGGGCCCGAACTCATGGACAGTGAGATCATAAACTGAAGTCAGATGCTTAACCAACTGAGCCACCCAGGTGCCCCAATTTTTTCCTGTTAATATGTCTCATGTCAATTTAATTGTTAGACCAACTAGAAGACCCATGAAGGGTAGAGTAAATTTTACCCTTGGCAGGACAAGCTTCCACTGGATATTTGCTCCCAAAATTCCGCAGCTTAGAGATCTTGGGCAACTGATATACGGCCGGTAGAAGGTAAGATTTCTTACCACGTCAGCCTCCTGGAATCTCCATCTGTGGAGTCCAGTGAAGCAAGAGTGATGAGAGTCATATATATATATATATATATATATATATATATATATATATTTAGGTTAGCAGGAAAACATATTTGTGGCTTAGGGACTCTACATTTGGTAGAGTGCTGATCCATTTCTTCCCAGATGATGGTCTTGGTTTTTCTTTGCCTTTGTCTGTTGTGTCATTTGTCTTAAGGAGGAAAAACCATAGGGTAAGAATGCAGGCATAGACCCTAATAAGCCTGCCATTTGAGGCAGGCTCACAGACCAGTGAGTGCACATTTCTCTTTAGACAAACTCTGCTGTGGGTTAACGTGCACATGAAGTAAAGGCTGTTGCTAACGGACATCTTGAGAGTCAAAGCCGCAAAATTAGTGGCGTGGGTAAAGCACGTAAAAGATGTTAGAGTGCTTCCCACCCAACTCAAAGACTCCGATATTGGGAAGGGGGAGCTGGAGTCTGGCGCCTTAGAACATTCTGCCATCCTGACACTGTGAAAGACTCCTATATTAGGATAAATTAACCATGGAATGGGTTAGATTGACACTAGGTCACCCACCAACCTCAAGGAAATTTCCATGCAATGAGGTACACCATAAAACACAATCCCCAAGGCTTCAGCACATCCTTCTGAGGTTATTAGCTTGGCTCTGAAAGACCCAAGGCTTAGCTAAAACTATTATGTGTGTATGAGAAAAAACAGGAGGTTTTCCTTTCATTTTTTTCTATCTTCTGAGAGCTTGGCTTTATGACCAGTGAGAATATTCTCTCTCTGGTCTCTACCAACTGGAAAATGCATGTACCAGTATGTATCCGGCAGACAGCTGAAACGGCTGTAGATCTGAATTTAGGGAAATCTTTAAAAAAAAAAAGTGGGTGAACTTCTGCTTGGCAAGTCACCCTTTTCTACTCAAAAGGGGGTCAAATATGTAATTCCTTGTGTTTTGGAATAGCTGATTAAAAACATGGTACCTCATGCAGCCACTATGGAAAACAGTATGGAGGTTCCTCAAAAAATTAAAAATAGGGGCACCTGGGTGGCTCAGTCGGTTAAGCCTCTGACTTCGGCTCAGATCATGATCTTGTGGTTCAAGAGTTCGAGCCCCGTGTCAGACTCTGTGCTGACAGCTCAGAGCCTGGAGCTTGCTTTGGATTCTGTGTCTCCCTCTCTCTCTGCCCCTCCCCCACTCACACTCTGTCTCTGTCTCTCTCTCAAAAATAAATAAACATTAAAAAAATTAAAAATAGGGGCGCCTGGGTGGCTCAGTCGGTTAAGCATCCGACTTCGGCTCAGGTTATGATCTCACGGTCCATGAGTTCGAGCACTGCGTTAGGCTCTGTGCTGTTAGTTCAGAGCCTGGAGCCTGCTTCGGATTCTGTCTCCCTCTCTCTCTGTCCCTCCCCCCACTCACGCTCTGTCTCTCAAAAAATGAATAAACATAAAAAAACATTTTTAAATTAAAAACAGAAATACCCTATGATCCAGTAATCGTACCATTGAGTATTTACCCAAATACGAGAACACTAATTCAACAGGATATATGTATCCTTATGTTTACTGCAGCATGATTTACAAGAGCCAAATTATGGAAGCAGCCCCAGAAATGTGGTATGTATGCACAATGGAATATTATTCATTCATAAAGAAGAATGAAAAAAGCTTGCCGTTTGCAACAACATGGATGGAGCTAGAGAGTATAATGCTAAGCAAAATAAGCCCGTCAGTGAAAGACAAATACAACAGGATCTTACTCATACGTGGAATTTAAGAAATAAAACAAATTAACAAAGGGAAAAATTGAGACAAACCAAAAAAACAGACTCTGAACTATAGAGAACAAACTGATGGTTGCCAGAGGGGAGGGGAAGGGGGTGATGGGTGAAACAGGTGAAGCAGATTAAGAGTATACTCATCTTGATGAGCAATGAATAATATATAAAATTGTTGAATCGCTAGATTGTACACCTGAAACTAATACAACACTGTATGTTAACTACACTGGAATTAAAAATAAAAATAAATAAATAATAAATTTTAACTACAAATTAATCAAAAAACAGGCTTCCTTATAGTTCTTGCCCAACTGTGTCAGATCTCAGGGGAGTTTGTCGTAAGCGGTCCCAGCCCATAAGGAACCTCTGTTATTTCAACCTTCCTTGCTTGTTAGTACTGGAAAAGTCCCATTCCATTAGCACCTGCCCAGTGTCATCGATTAGTAGCTCTGTGACTGTAAGCATCTCACATTCCAGTGGGACACCAGAGATACTGTTTTCAATACAAGATCCTTACCACCTGTACAACGAGGGTTTTTGCTTTCTTACCCTAACGTGGGGAAGTGAACTTTCTGCACCTTGTTTGGGCTGTATTTTTTTTTTTTACACTGCCTTTGGGTATTCCTCTTACATCCCTTGTTGAGCCATAAAAAGGCTTTTTTGGTTTAAGTCACTATTAAGATTAATAGATCCGGGGCGCCTGGGTGGTGCAGTCGGTTAAGCGTCCGACTTCAGCCAGGTCACGATCTCGCAGTCCGTGAGTTCGAGCCCCGCGTCAGGCTCTGGGCTGATGGCTCGGAGCCTGGAGCCTGTTTCCGATTCTGTGTCTCCCTCTCTCTCTGCCCCTCCCCCGTTCATGCTCTGTCTCTCTCTGTCCCAAAAATAAATAAACGTTGAAAAAAAAATTAAAAAAAAAAAAAAGATTAATAGATCCTACTTGTCAATGACCAGACAATGGATCCTTGACATTGATTATATCTGAAAGAAAAAAAAATAAGGGCGTTTGGGTGGCTCAGTCGGTCAAGCCTCCGACTTTGGCTCAGGTCATGATTTCTCTGTCTGTGAGTCCGAGCCTCGCGTCGGGTTCTGTGCTGACAGCTCAGAGCCTGGAGGCTGCTTCAGATTCTGTGTCTCCCTCTCTCTCTGCCCCTCTCCTGCTTGTGCTCTGTCTCCCTCTCTCAAAAATAAATAAACATTAAAAAAATAATTTAAAAAAATTTTAAAAGAAAAATTACAGAGAACTCTCAATTGACTTATTAGTAGAACAGCTGGCCTTCGGGGCTCCCTTGACAAGATGAAAGAATAGAGATTAGACCTAGAATAAAAACTAATGTCTACATCCAACGTAAATTCCCATTGTTAAAATCCAGCCCCATCTTCCTATTTTAACTTCACTTCCCCTGCAAAATTTAGACAGCCACCAGCCTAAAGTCAAGACCCAAAGTATACAGGTTGCTCCTGTAAATGCTAAAAGCCAGGAAATGAATTCAACAAAAGCACTGGAGACTAGCAGCAAGGCTCACTTAGCTCCTATTTCCAGGGCTCTGTAGTCTTGGCTCGGCCTGCTTCAGGCATTCCCACGCAAACAATATCCTTTACAGATGCACCCTAGACCCCCACCGAAAAAATTTTCAGGTCCCCTGGAAGGCAGCAGACCTTTTAAATTATAAATCCCTTTAACCTCCACTTTGAGAAGATTCTACCAAATTTCGAGAGGAATTAGCTTAGTGGCCATTCACAACCCCCCACCCCACCCCATCATAGCGGAACAGAATTTCTCTTAGGCCAGCCTACAAATGATGAGCTAAAGGTCAATATTCAGGGGCTAATAGAGGCCGAAGCTGAATTGCATGCTCAAAAGAAGGTTTTTGTTAACATGCTTTATACAGATATCACGAAGGCATAAATCTCTTAATTCCCATTTTAGTTAAAAATCTCCCAGATGGGAGCAACTTTAGTTAAAGAAGTAGGTCAATGCCCTAGAGAGTCAGTCTGTAATCCAGTTCTTTGGGGGAATGAGAGACAACGGTCTTTCTCTTGCAAATCTGTACAAAACGGGAAATGCAACTCTTGAAACAAAACCCAAAACCTAGCCTATTCCTTTCAAAATACTTCTAGATAATATAAAGATACTATATTAGAATATTAGAACAAAAACTGTTCAGTACTTATGAAAAAAGAATGAAAATATTAAATAGCAATTACCTTGAAACTCTCAGAAGAGAATTTGCATTTTTTTCTCTGTCCCTTGAAATTATAGATCTTATTATGATTTTGAAATGTAAACACAACCCAGAATCACCTGAGACTGAAGAATACGGGGAAGAGAGAGGCCTTTTAAAAATAAAACTGTTAAAAAGGGCTCTTGGGCCCACATTCTAGCACCTCTGATAACAGGCAAATATGCTCCCCCCAAAAACTCCACCTTGGAGAAAACATGGATACTTTCTGTGCCTCTGTGATGTAAATTTCCTACCCCCATCTTCTCTAGGACCCAAGAGCCATTCTTTCAAATGCAAACTTAAGGCAGAAGTTTTTCAGCAGAAATAGAGAGATATTTGGAAATTGGGCCTAGAACGTCCTCTCCAAAGATACTGATGTGGTTTGAAGTGTTGGGGTTGGGAATCAACAGCCAAAAAGAATTCTTGACATGTCTTTGGTGCAAAAAGGTGGTTTTATTAAAGCACGGGGACAGGACCCATGGGCAGAAAAAGCTGCGCCGAGGTTGTGAAGAGTGACTGATTATATACCTTCAGTTTGGGAGGGGGTCAGGGACAGCATAAGTCTCTAATGTATTTTGGAGACAGTTTCCAGGACCTTGAGAGGCTAGGTGCTGTTAGGAAAAGGTCATGTATCTGTCACCGTTTACTAAAAACTCAGTCATGAGACCCTTCAGATGTGTATCAGGGGCCATAAGCTTGGAGGATGATTGCTAACATATATCTTGGGGGTGGGTAGAGATAAAGGAAGTTTCCAAGGGAATTTTTATATGTTAAAGTCGACATACAGGATCCTGGAGGTGAGGATAATGTTAAACTACGATTCCCTTTTGCCCCTAGCAAAAGGGAGCAACTGAGGCAGCTGAGCTCCCAGGGGAAGGACACTCTGCCTGTCTCAAGGACTTGTCAGTGGGCTAGAAGTTGTACGGGAAATTAATTTTTTTCTTCTGCCTTTGTTTCCCACATCAATACTAGTGCAAACAAAAGCTATATAATATCCTTGTATGTCTATTTATGTTGTCTGTCTATACACACACACACACACACAAATGATGTGAATGTGAAATATCTTTCTACCTCCCCATGGCATTGCTAAAATTAATTTGTAAAAGAACTCCATTTGGGGCGTTGGGTGGCTCAGTCAGTTACATCTGACTTCAGCTCAGGCCATGATCTCACAGTTCTCGAGTTCGAGCCCCACATCAGGCTCTGGAGCCTGCTTCAGATTCTCTGTGCCCCCCTCTCTCTGCCTCCCTCACACTCACAGGTGCACGCAAGCTCTCTCTCTTTCTCTCTCTCAAAAATGAACATTATAGAAAAACTATTTAATTGGTTTATAGAAAATTAAATGTTTATATAAATTTAGTATTCATAAAAATTCCCAACAATAAAATAAAAACATAATCCAAATGAATTTCAGGTTCATGTGATCTTGGAAAATATTCAGTACTAAAGCTAACTTAATGTTGTTGGTTTAATTAAAAGAGACATATCTTTAGAGTTATTAGCATTAAATATAAAACTTTTATTCTGCCTGAGTTTACTTAAAGGCAAATAAATTCAAGTTATCTCTGTTGCAAAATTTGTCAGCAAAAAATAATGGTCAACTTTGGCTCATGTCTAATGAAGTTTTTGCAGGTAATCTAACCGTGAGTGTTAAGAACAAATAAATTGACTTAGCATAAGACTCTCCAGTTCCATCCACGTTGCTACAAAAGGCCGTATTTCATTCTTTCTCATTGCCGCGTAGTATTCCATTGTGTACATAAACCACAATTTCTTTATCCATTCATCAGTTGATGGACATTTAGGAGCGCTATGCTAAGTGAAATAAGTCATACAGAGAAAGACAGATACCATATGTTTTCACTCTTATGTGGATCCTGAGAAACTTAACAGAAAACCATGGGGGAGGGGAAGGAAAGAAAAAGTTAGGGAGGGAGGGAGCCAAACCATAAGAGACTCTTAAAAACTGAGAACAATCTGAGGGTTGATGGGGGGTGGGAGGGAGGGGAGGGTGGGTGCTGGGCATGGAGGAGGGCACCTGTTGGGACGAGCACTGGGTGTTGTATGGAAACCAATTCGACAATAAATTTCATATTAAAAAAAAAGAACAAATAAACTGAGAAAGGTGTAAATAAAAAACAGGTTTGTAAATAAACTTTTTAAATAGTTTGCACAAACCATTTTGGTGACCTGAAATCCTAAACTTTTGATAAGTTAGGTTAAGTAAGGTGTTCAGTTAAATTCATTAAATATCTATATCATTTCCAGGGTGCCTGGGTGGCTCAGTCAGTTGGGGATCCCACTCGATTTCAGCCCAGGTCATGATCTCATGGTTTGCGAGTTCAAGCCCTGCATCAGGCTCCACGCTGATGGTGCAGAGTCGGCTTGTGATTCTCTCTCCCCCCCTCTCTCTCTGCCCCTTCAGTGCCCTTTCTCTCTCTGTCAAAATAAATAATCAAACTTAAAAAAAAATCTACATCATTTCCAAATAAGATAAAATAATAAAACATTCATTACTGAGCAGAGGTTTACCTGCCTTTGTCTTCTAATTACAGAGAAACTGAAGATAAATTTGGGCCTGTTAATGAATATTTTCATGCTTTATTGAAAGATTGTACTATAAAGAAGCACGTTTATAGAAATTATGAAACGTATTGATGAATTTGCCAATCTAAAGAATGCTGCTGTAACAAACAGTTCACATTTGCTTACTACTTTGTTTTCACTAGGAATAAAGGTTTCTAAGGGTTAAGAATTCCAATTAACATATGTGGTTAGGGGTGCATTGGTGCCTCAGTTGGTTAAGACTCCGACTCTTGATTCTTGCTCAGGTCATGACCTCACAGTCCTGAGATCCAGCACTGTGTTGGGCTCCATGCTGAACGTAGAGCCTGCTTAAGGTTCCCTCCCTCCCTCTCCCTCGGTCTCTCTTCCTCTTGCACGTGCAAGTGCACTCTCTCACAAAAAATAAAAATAAACAGGGGCACCTGGGTGGCTTAGTCAGTTCAGCGTCCAACTCTTGATTTCAGCTCAGGTCATGATCTCACAGTTCATGAGTTCAAGCCCCACATCAGCCTCTGAGCTGACAGTGCGGGGCCTGCTTGGGATTCTCTCTCTCTTTCTCTGCCCCTCCCCTGCTCTCTCTCTCTTTCTCTCTCAAAAAAAAAAAACATATATGAATAAAAAAGAAGGGGGAAACTGGGTGGCTCAGTCAGTTAAGTGTCCAACTCTTGACATTGGTTCAGGTCATGAGCTAGAAGTGGTTTGTGAGTTCGAGCCCTGCGTCGGGCTCTGCGCTAACAGCATGGAGCCTGCTTGAGATTCTCTCTCTCCCCCCCTCTCTCTCTCTGCCCCTCTCCTGCTCGTGCGCCCGTGTGCTTGCTCTCTCTCTCTCAAAATAAAATTTAAAAAATAAACAAATAAAAAGATTTTATTCTTCCAGGTTTAAGGAAATTTTTCTCTTAAGAAAACTATGACTTAACAACAATTTGATAAATTAGATTTTTGTAGGAAGAATTGAAACATTTATCCTTTTCTCCTTAATCTCTCCAGAACTCGGCAACTCTTGGTGAGTATTCTCATTTTTTTGTGTGGCAATATATTTATTTGCATAAACTAAATAAGAAATCTGTTCTCCTTGTAACATTACACAATTGGAAACATCAGTTCTGTTACCGATGCTTTGACTGGAATGTCCTATTTCAGAGGGGTGTACAAGGACTCACAGATGACTAGTAACTTTAGGGAACTAAGATAGACTTTATGGGCCAATAATAAAGCCCCTTGGAAAAACAGCCTGATATCCTCCTTACAGGGTTTCCCTGTAGCCTTACCAGGTGAATAAAGAACGTCACTTCCTGGCAGGTGCAGGAATCTCAGGAGTTTTGGAGGACCTTAAGAAGAAAGGAATTACCAAATCTATAGGTGCTGCAGGCATAGTCTGAAGATAAGTATTTGGCTTGGCTTCTTGGCCTCAAGAGGCTTTTAAAAGTCCAGTCTGCAGATTCCTTATGAAAAGTTCCAGCAAAGTGGGTTTAAAAGAGCCTATATCATCTACTGCTATTCTTGCTGTCTTTCTATAAATAATCAGGCCAGGTTTTGCAAACAAATGAATCTTAATTTGGCTGTCTTTGGAAAATGAGGGTGATTTTAGAGAGAAAAATTATGTTTTAGTAACACCCCTTTGTGAATATTAGTATCTAGTTCTGTTCATTGTCTTTGAGGTCTTGTTTTCTACTTGTAAACTAGACTAGATCCTGCATTCTTCTAGTTTCCGTCAATGTCTGGCTACAACTCTTCAAGCTAACATTTCCAATTTTCCCCATCCTGTTGTCATGGAATCATTTGAGAACTAAAATTGTCCTTTTTCCTGAAGCCCTGAAAATTGAGTATTAACAACTTGCTATAAACTTCAGAAAATCACCACGATAGCTCGTATACAGACCATCTCCATGCCTGTTGCTCTGTGGGCCACTCAAAAGATCACCAGAGACATTGGAAGTACAAACCAGGAAAGTCTATCAGAATGCTACTGCCTGCTTTCACTCTATCTAAAGATGCTTCGTCCCTAACATCTAGAAATGTTCTCAACTCAGAACCCAGAAACTGGCTTATAACTTGCTCCAGTCATTAACCACACTTTTCTGTTGTTTCCATAGAAATGCCTCTCATTTCATACATTATTACTTGAACCATAAGGCCTAACTGAGAATACATGCATCACTACCTCCCTGAAATGACTAACCGAAACGATCCGCTGTCAGGACTAAGAAAATGATTTACGGAAATGGAAGCACCTACCAGTGGAACCTTTTAATGTGTGAAACATCCAGGGAAGTTTCACAGAAGGGGACTGCAGGGACCAAGGGCAGGCCATCCTAAGATGTACCACTTTGGTACAAAGATTATTACAAACTGAAAACAATCAAGGCCCAAAAGACTGAGGAAGAAATTTTGACCTACCCCCTAACTGTCTAAAAGAATTCAGAAAGAGGCCCTCCTCCAGAAAAAGAATTATCATCATCGAAAACTACACTGTAGTATGAACTAGGTACGGTAGACAGGGAGGAACCTAGCAATGACTGTTTGATCCAAGTCCTCTCTATGCCCCATTTTCAAGGTTTCCTGCTATTTATAGCTGAAGGTCACCTTGCAATCATAATAGGAACCAATTAGGATAGTGCAACCAAATAGGA
The DNA here is from genome assembly GCF_016509475.1 of Prionailurus bengalensis. Lineage (NCBI taxonomy): Eukaryota > Metazoa > Chordata > Mammalia > Carnivora > Felidae > Prionailurus > Prionailurus bengalensis. Next base: position 99,184,167 of record NC_057361.1, on the reverse strand, counting down.
TGGTGCAAGAACAACACTGGTTATTGATAGACTGACACCAGCACAAAACAGTTGGTCGGAAGCACAGGTGACAACCTAGACTTATGTCGGAAGATGGGGGGGCTGTCTTGAGAGGTGGAACCCTTAACCTGTGAGATATGATGCTATCTCTGCATAGATAGTGTCTGAATTGATCTGAATTACAGAGCACTCAACTGGTGTCTGAGAATCGGTGGTGTGGGCACCCCCTGCCCCGTATCAGAATTAATTCAAGAATCTTTTACCTTTTCACCTGAATATGTCTTATCTTTCCAACTAGATGGCAAGTATATGATCATAGAAATATTGTTCTATTCAGCTTTGCTTGGTGTTAGAAGTCATGGATTTGGCTCCTGATCAATCAAAAATCAATTTGCCAGGGGTGTCCGGGTGGCTCAGTTGGTCGAGCATCTGACTTCCGCTCAGGTCGTGATCTCGTGGTTCACGGGTTCAAGCCTCACATCAGGCTGGCCGCTGTCAGCACAGTGCCCGCTTTGGATGCTCTGTCCCCCTCTCTCTCTCTGCCCCTCCCCCACTCACACTCTGTCTCAAAAGTGAATAAACATTAAAAAAAAATCAATTTTCCAAAAGCAAGCCACTTAATTGACCAAGTCAACAGGTGGTTAAAGGGTACAAATTTCCAGTTATAAGATCAGTAAATTCTGGGAACTCAATACGCAGCATGGTGACTACAGTTAACAATATGTTATTATACACCTAAAAGCTCATAATAAAATAGATCTTAAAATGTCCTCACCACAAAAAAAGAGGGAGGAGGTGAAATCAAGATGGAGAAGTAGGAGGATCCCAAGCTCAACCTCCTTCCACCAACACGCAAAGACTACAATTACATACAGAGTAACTCTCTCTGGGAACAAGCTCAAGGCTAGCAGAGAAAATTTTTCAAGGCTAGCAGAGAAATTTTTTCAAGGCTAGCAGAGAAATTTTTTCAAGGCTAGCAGAGAAAATTTTTCAAGGCTAGCAGAGAAATTTTTTCAAGGCTAGCAGAGAAAATTTTTCAAGGCTAGCAGAGAAAATTTTTCAAGGCTAGCAGAGAAAATTTTTCAAGGCTAGCAGAGAAAATTTTTCAAGGCTAGCAGAGAAAATTTTTCACAGCTAAAGATATAAAGAAAAAGCCACAGCAAAAAGGGTAGGAGGAACAGAGAATACGGTCAGATTAGGACACATACCCTAGTTCAGAAAACCGCAAAGAGGGATGTCACAGATGCACAGGTCCTCCATAGGGACTGAGGTAGTCAAGCTCCTTATCAGGCACCTGCCCCCTGCCCAGAGACCCTGCACCAGGAGGACAAGCCCCCATAATGTCTGCCTTTGAAAGACAGGGAAGCCTAAGAGGCTTAAATGCAGGAGCTTTGAAAATCACCAGGGTTTACCTCTGGGAGAGCCAGAGGGCTATAGAAAAGGAAACCTCTGCTCTTAAAAGTCTAGCACACTATCGATCACTCGGCCCAAAATAAAGCACACAGGCTACAGTTTGAAAAGCTCATATGACACACGTGCAGGAGATGTGACTAATTTGGGGGGATGGGCTGAAAGGGAAGGGATCTGTAGGAACTGTCTAAAGAAATGCAAGCCCTACAGGTACCATTTTTCTTGCCCTCCTTCTGCCTAGCCCTCCCGTGCCAGTGGGCGCCAGATCTGACAGCCTCCATCCACCTTGCTAGCACCGCTCCCCCCACCGCAACGTCCCCCTGATATGAAACATACACTCAGCAGAATCAACAGCAGACTAGAGGGGGCAGAAAAATGGATCCGTGATCTGGAACACAGGGCGGTGGTGTTCATCCCAGTTGAACAGCAAAAAGAAAAAAATAATTTTAAAAAATGAGGACAGGCTAAAGGGCCATCGGAACACCACCAAGTGTAATAACCTTCACGTTCTCTGGGTCCCCGAAGGTGAAAAGAGAAGGAAAAGGGCAGAAAGTTTATTTGAAGAAATAATAAGCGACCACTTCTTTAACCTAGGGAAGGGAAAAGAGCCCACACTGCGCTCGCTGCTGTCGGCCTGTCAGCGCAGAGCCCACTTCGGATCCTCTGTCCCCCTCTCTCTGCCCCTCCTCCGCTTGTGTTCTCCCAAAAGTAAATACGCATTTAAAAAATTGCTTTTAAAGAATTACTTTCAATGTAAATGAACTAAACTGTCCAATCAAAAGACAGAGCGTGACTAAACAGACAGAGAAACAAGATCTATCTATATGCTGCTTACAGATAGATACAGGTAGGACAGAAAACCCTAAACAAGATGAAGCAAAAGGGGTCCACCCCAAGACACAAGTAATTAAAAGGTCAAAATTTTAAGATAAGCAGAGAATGTTAAAAGCAGCAAGAGAAAGCAAATAGTTATATACCAGGGAGCCTGTGTAAAACTATCAGCTGTTTGTCAACAGAAAATTTACAGGCCAGAAAAGAGTGGCAGGATATATTCAGAGTGCTGAAAGGAAAAAAAAATCTGGACCAACAATACTCTCCCCAGCAAGGTTATCACTCACAAGTGAAGGAAAGAAAAAACAGTCTTCCAGACAAACAAATATTAAAGGAGTTCACCACCAAGAAACTACGCTTACAAAAAATGTTAAAGGGACTTCTTTAAGTGGAAAAGAAAGAAAAAGCCATAACTGGAAGTAAGAAAAATAGGAAAGTAGAGATCTCAATGATAAAAGAAAACATAAAGATGGTGGATCTACCTGAATTAAAATGCAATGCTTTTAGAATGTGTTCAGTGAAGCAACCATCAACTTAAAAGACTGCTGTGTGTACACATGGTAGGTTATGTATGAAACTCATGGCAACCACGAACCAACAACCTGTAACAGAGACCAAAAAATTAAAAAAAAAAAAAAGGAATCAAAACATAACACTAAATGAAGTCCAGAAACTACCAGCAAAGAGAACAAGATAATAAGAAAGGAACAGAAAACTACAAAAACAAAACCACACACAAAAAGAAGAAAACGATAAGAAAATGGCAATAAGTACATACCTATCAATAATTACTTATTTTTTTATTTTTATAAATTATTTATTTATCTTAGATGGGGGGAGGGGGCAGAGGGGCAGAGGGGGAGAGCGAGAGAGAGAGAGCGCATCTTAAGTGGGCCCCATACTCAGCGTGGAGCCCGATGTAGGGCTCAATCCCACGACCCTGGGATCATGACCTGAACAGAAATCAAGAGTCAGACACTTAACTGAGCCCCCCAGGCACCCCAATAATTACTTTCAATGTAAGGGCACCTGGGTGACTCAGTCGGTTGAGCATCTGCCATCAGCTCCCATCATGATCTCACAGTTCGTGAGTTCAAGCCCCACATCGGACTCGCTGCTGTCGGCCTGTCAGCGCAGAGCCCACTTCGGATCCTCTGTCCCCCTCTGTCTGCCCCTCCTCCGCTTGTGCTCTCCCAAAAGTAAATACTATTAAAAACATTTTTTTTGAGGGGCGCCTGGGTGGCGCAGTCGGTTAAGCGTCCGACTTCAGCCAGGTCACGATCTCGCGGTCCGTGAGTTCGAGCCCCGCGTCGGGCTCTGGGCTGATGGCTCAGAGCCTGGAGCCTGTTTCCGATTCTGAGTCTCCCTCTCTCTCTGCCCCTCCCCCGTTCATGCTCTGTCTCTCTCTGTCCCAAAAATAAATAAACGTTGAAAAAAAAATTAAAAAAAAACACAAAAAAACCATTTTTTTTGAAGAATTACTTTCAATGTAAGTGAACTAAACTGTCCAATCAAAAGACAGAGTGTGACTAAATAGACAGAAAAACAAGATCTATCTATACGCTGCTTACAAGACAGTCACTTCAGACCCAAAGACACATACAGACTGAAAGAAAAGTAACAGAAAAAGATATTCCATACAAATGAAAACAAAAGGAAAGCTGGGGTGGCAATACTTACATAACACAAAAATAGACTCGAAAACAAAGACTCATAAACAACAACAGAAAGGCATTATGTAAAGATAAAGGGATAAATCTAACACGAGGATACAACATTTGTAAATACCTACGTGCCCAACATAAGAGCACTAAATATATATAGCACATATTACCATACGTAAAGGGAGAAATTCATAACAATGCAATAATAGTAGAGAGCTTTAATTCCACCTGCATGAATAGATAGATCATCCAGACAGAAAATCAATATGGAATCAGCAGTCTTACACAACACATACACTTAGATAAACTTAACATATATGTACAGAACATACCATCCCCAAACAGCAAAATCTCACATTCTTTTCAAGTATACATGGAACATTCTCCAGGATAGATCACATGTTAGGACACAAAACAAGTCTCAATGAAGTTAAGAAGACCGAAATTGTATCAAGCATGATTTCTGACCAAAACGGTATGAAACTAGAAATCAATTACAAGAAAACGAAAAAACACACTCAGAGGCTAAACTTCAGGCTTCTAAACAAACAGTGGGTCACTGAATAACTCAAAAAAAAAATAAAAAAAATACCTGGAGACAAACGAAAAAAGAAATACAATATTCCAAAAATCTACAGAAAGCAACAAAAAAAGTTCTCAGAGGAAAGCTTATAGCTATACAAGCCCATCTCAAGAGACAAACAAAAAATCTCAAACAATCTAAGCTTACACCTAAAGAAACTAGAAAGAGAAGAGCAAAAACACCTAAAAGTTAGTAAGAGGAAGGAAATAATAAAAATCAGAGCAGAAATAAATGAAATAGTGAATAAAAAAATAATTAAAAAGATTCAAGAAACGAAGACCTGGTGCTTTAAAAAGACAAATAAAGCTGATAAACCTTTAGCCAGACTCATCAAGCAAGGAAAAAAAGAGGACTCAAATAAATTCATGAACGAAAGAGAAAGTTATAACTGACATTACAGCAATACAAAGGGTGTAAGAGACAATTATGAAAAATTACATGTGATAAATTTCTAGAAACACAACGTTCCAAGATGGAATGAGAAGTAGAGAATCTAAACAGAACAATTACAAGTAATAAAATCAGTAATTTGAATCAGTAATCAAAAACTCCCCACAAAGTTCAGGACCAGATGGTTTCACAGGCAAATTCTACAAAACATTTAAAGAAGAGTTAATACCCATCCTTCCCAAACCATTCCCAAAAACTAAAGAGAAAGAACACCTCCAAATTCATTCCACAGAGGAGTTATTACCTGATACCAAAACCAAAGACATTACCAAAAACACAATTAGAGGCAAACACCCCTTGTTAATAACATAGATGCAAAATTATTCCACAAAATATTAGGAAGTTGAATTAAAAGGACCTTATACCACAATCACATGGGATTTATTCCAGGGATGCAAAGATAACTCATATTCATATAAATCAATGTGATTCACGTTCATAAAATGAAAGATAAAAATCATACTATCATTTCAGCAGATGCAGAAAAAACATTTGTCAAAATTCAACATCCATTTATGATAATAATGCTTTTTGTTTGCTTTTGTTTTTCTGTGGGAAATTTATTACTAATATAAGCTCTTTACGTTTGTAAAATGTTTCATTTATTTATATTGAGAGAGAGAAAGAAAGAGAGACAGAGGGAGCAAGCAAGCAGGGGAGGAGCAGAGAGAGAGAGAGAGAATCCCAAGCCAGCACAACACAGGGCTTGAACCCACAAACTGTGAAATCATGACCTGAGCTGAAACCAGCAGTCGGCCACTTAACAGACTGAGCCACCCATCTGATCTCTTTACTTTTAATGTTTATTTATTTTGGGGGGGGGAGGGGCAGAGACAGAGGGAGACACACAGAATCTGAAGCAGGCTTCAGGCTCCACGCTGGCAGCACAGAGCCCGATGCAGGGCTCGAACCCAGGAACCACGAGGTCATAACCTGAGCTGAAGTTGGACACTTAACCCGACTGAGCCACCTGGGCACCCCTGATCTCTTTACTTTTAAAACATTCATTCAAATTTTCTGATTCTCCTTTAAACAGGATCAGTAGTTTGTGTCTTTTTATGAATTTGTTCATTTTATCTACGTTACCTAATTTGTTGGCATACAATTATTCATAGTATTCCCTCACTCTATTTCTGTAACATCTGTGGTGATGTCCCTCTTTTATTTTCAATTTTAGTGATTTGCATCTTTTCTTTGTCTTTACTGCTTATATGACAAAAAGCCTTAACAAAATGGTTATAAAGGTAACATAAATCAATGTAATAAAGGCCATAGGTAACAAACTCACAGGTAACATAATACTCAATGGCAAACTCAAAGCTTTTCTTCTAAGACCAGGAACAAAACAAGGATGCTAACTCTCACCATTTTTCTTCAACATATTACAAGTTCAAACCACACCGTAGGACAAAAAAAAAAAAAAAAAGAAAAGAAAAGAAAAGAAAAGAAAAGAAAAAGAAATAGAAGGCAACCAAATTAGTAAGGAAGAAGTAAAACTGTCACTATTTGCAAATGACATGATGATATATATAGAAAATACTAAAGACCCCACAAAAAAACTATTAAAACTAACTTTTAAAATTCAGTAAGGTTGCAGGATACAAAATCAATATAAAGAAATCTGTTCCAGGGGCACCTGGGTGGCTCAGTCAGTTGAGTGTCCGACTCTTTTTTTTTTTTTAATTTTTTTAATGTTTATTTATTTTTGAGAGAGAGAGTGAGACAGTGTGAGCGGGGGAGGGCCAGAGAGAGGGAGACACAGAATCTGAAGCAGGCCCCAGGCTCTGAGCTGTCAGCACAGAGCCCGACGCAGGGCTCGAACCACGAACCGTGAGAACATGACCTGAGCTGAAGTCGGACGCTTAACTGACTGAGCCACCCAGTCGCCCGAGTGTCCGACTCTTGATTTCATCTCAGGTCACAATCCCAGGGTCATGGGATCGGGCCTCGCATAGGGCTCCACCTGCTTAAGAGTCTCTCTCTCCCTCTGCCCCTCTTCCATGCTCATGCATTTTCTCTCTAAACTAAAAACATAGAAAACAAATTTTAAAAAATAAAAAGAGAAATCTGTTCCAGGGGTGCCTGGCTGGCTCAGTTGGTAGAGCATGTGACTCTTGATATCAGGGTTATGAGTTCAAGCACCACATTGGGCGTAGAGCTTACTTTAAAAATTAATTAAAGAAAAAAGAAATCAGTTCCATTTCTATACGGTAATAATGAAATAGCAGAAAGAGAAATTAAGAAAATAATCTCATTTACAATTATATCAAAAAGAATAAAATACCTAAGAATGAATGCAACCAAGGAGGCTAAAGATATGTAATCTGAAAACTATTAAGATACTGATGAAAGAAATTGAATACAAATGAAGAGAAAGATAAATCACACTCATGGATGGAAGAATTAATATTGTTAAAATGTTTATACTACCCAAAGCAATCTACCGATTCAATTCAATCCCTACCAAAATACAAATGTCATTTTTCACAGAATTAGAAGAAAATTTTCCTAAAATTTGTATAGAACCACAGAAGACCCCGAACAGCCACAGCACTCTTGAGAAAGAAGAACAAAGCTAGAAGTGACATACTCCCAGATTTCAAGCTATACCACGGAACTACAGTAATCAAAACAGTGCGGTACAGGCACACAAAAAAAAGCAGACACAGAGCTCAATGGAACAGAATAGGTAGCTCAGAAATAAACCCACATTTATAACACCAATTAATCTATGCAAAGGAAGTGATAGTATAAAATAGGGAAAAGGCAGTGTCCTCAATAAATGATGCTGGGAAAACGAGGCAGCTACATGCAAAAATGAAACTGGGCCACTTTCTAACATCAGGTCATGATCTCATGGTTTGTTCTCTGACAGGACGGAGCATGCTTGGGATTCTCTCTCTCTCTCTCTCTCTCTCTCTGCCTCTCCCCCGCTCACACACACACTCTCTCTCTCAAAATAAATAAATAAACATTAAAAAAAACATTTGCCAAAAAAACTACCAAAACTGAAAGAGGAAGAAAGAGAAAATATGAACAGGCCGATAACCAGCAAAGAAACTGAATCACATCAAAAAAACTCCCAACAAAAAAAAAATTCCAGTACCAGACAGCTTCACGTACGAATTCTACCACACGTTTAAAGAGTTAATACCTATTCTTCTCGAGCTATTCCAAAAATTAGAAGAGGAAAGAAAACTTCCAAATTAATTCTATGAGGTCAACATCACCCTGATACCAAAACCAGGTAAAAACACCACAAAAAAGAGAACTAGAAGCCAGTATCTCTGATAAACATAGATGCAAAAATCCTCAACAAGATACCACTAAACAGAATCCCAGAGTACCTTAAAAATCATTCACTATGATCAATTAGGATTCATTCCTGCGTTGCAAGGTTGGTTAAATACATGTACATCAGTCGTGATACATCACATCAGTAACAGAAAGGATAGGAACCACATGGTCATTTCAACATACACAGAAAAAGCACTGGACAAAGTACATCCGTTGATGATAAAAACCCTCAACAAAGTAGGTTTAGAGGCAACATACCTCGACATAATAAAGGCCATAGACGAAAAACCCACAGCCAACATCCTCCTTAATAAGAAAAACTGAGAGCTGTCCCCCTAAGGTCAGGAACTAGACCAGCATATCCACTCCCACCACTTTTATTCAACATAGTACTGAAGTCCTAGTGACAACAGACAGACAAAACAAGGAGATCAAAGGCATTCAAATCAGTAAGAAGAAGTAAAACTTTCACTATCTACAGATTAAATTTTTTTTCAACGTTTATTTATTTTTGGGACAGAGAGAGACAGAGCATGAACGGGGGAGGGGCAGAGAGAGAGGGAGACACAGAATCGGAAACAGGCTCCAGGCTCTGAGCCATCAGCCCAGAGCCCGACGCGGGGCTCGAACCCACGGACCGCGAGATCGTGACCTGGCTGAAGTCGGACGCTTAACTGACTGCGCCACCCAGGCGCCCCTCACTATCTACAGATTATACAGAGAAGACCTGAAAGACTCCACCAAACAAACTGCTCGAGGAGCGCCTGGGTGGCTCAGTCGGTTAAGAGTCCGACTTCGGCTCAGGTCATGATCTTGCAGTTCACGAGTTGGAGCCCAGTGTCGGGCTCTGTGCTGACAGCTGAGAGCATGCAGCCTGTTTCGGATTCTGCGTCTCCCTCTCTCTCTGCCCCTGCCCCGCTCATTCTCTGTCTCTGTCTCTCAAAAATAAATAAAACATTTGTAAAAATTTAAAAAAACTGCTAGAAATGTACAGAAATCTGTTACATTTCTATACACCAATAATAAATCAGAAGAAAGAGAAGTTAAGAAAACGATCCCATTTACAACTGCACCAAAAATAATAAGACACCCAGGAATAAACCTAACCAAAGAGGTGAAAGAATTGTACTCCAAAAACTATAAAACACTGACAAAAGAAATTGAAGATGACACAAAAAATGAAAAGATATTCCGTGCTCATGGATTAGAAGAACAAATACTGTTAAAGTGTCTATATTAGGGGGCACCTGGCTGGTACAGTCAGTAGAGGACGTGACTCTTAATCTTGGGGTTGTGAGATCAAGCCCTACATTAGGCGTAGAGCCTACTTAATAAAAAAAGTCTTTAATACCCAAAGCAATCCACATACTTAATGCAATGTCTATCAAAATACCAACAGCATTATTCACAGAACTAGAACAAATAATCCTAAAATCTGTATAGAACCACAAAAGACCCAGAATAGCCAAAGCAATCTTGAGAAAGAAAAGCAAAGGGATGCCTGATTGGCTTAGTCAGTAGAGCATGCAACTCTTGATCTCAGGGTTGTAAGTTCAAGCCCCATGGTAGGTATTACGATTACTTAAAAATAAATAAAATCTTTAGGAAAAAAAAAGAAAGAAAGAAAAGAAAAATAAAAAGCAAAGGCAGATGCATCACAATTCCAGACTTTGAATTATATTACAAAGCTGCAGAAATCAAAACAGTAGGGTAGCGGCACAAAAACAGGTACATATATCAGTGGAATAGAATAGAAAACCCAGAAATAAACCCACACTCTTATGGTCAATTAATCTAAGACAAAGTAGGCAAGAATATACAATGAGAAAAAGACAGTCTCTTCACCTAATGGCATTGGGAAAACTGAAAACCAACATCCAAAACAATGAAACTGGACCACTTTATTACACCATACACAAAAATAAATTTGAAATGGATTAAAGACCAGGGCTCCTGGGTGGCTCAGTCGGTTGGGCGTCTGACTTCAGCTCAGGTCATGATCTCACAGTCTGTGAGTTAGAGCCCCACGTCGGGCTCTGTGCTGACAGCTCAGAGCCTGGAGCCTGCTTCCGATTCTGTGCCTCCCTCTCTCTCTGCCCCTCCCCTGCTCATGCTCTGTCTCTGTCTCAAAAATAAATAAAAACATTTTTAAAAATTTGAAATGGATTAAAGACCTAAAACCATAAAAATCCTGTAAGAGCAGGCAGTAACTTATCTGACATTGGACATAGCACCTTTTTTCTAGGTAGGTCTACTGAGGCAAGGGAAACAAAAGTAAAACTAAACTATTGTGACTGCGTCAAAATAAAATGTTCTCCACAGCAAAGAAGATAATCAACAAAACTCTTGATTCTGGCTCTGGTCATGATCTCACGGTTTGTCAGTTTGGGCCCCACATCAGGCTCTCTGCTGGCAGTGCAGAGCCTGCTTGGGATTCTCTCGCCCTCCCTGTCTGTCTTCCTGTCCCCCACTTGCATTGTCTCTCTCTCGCAAATAGATAAAATTAAAAAAAAAAAGAACCAATCAGGCCTGAAGAATGCAATAACTGAACTGAAAAATATACTAGAGAGAAAATAAGCAGCAAGTTAGAGGATGCAGAAGAATGCATCAGCAAGCTGGAAGACGGGGTAATAGAAAGCAACCACACTGAGCAGCAAAAAGAAAACAGGATTTTTAAAACTGAGGATAGGTTAAGGAACCTTTGTGACAACATCAAGCATAGTAACATTTGCATGATGGGCCTCCTGGCAGGAGAAGAGAGGGAAGGGAGGCAGAAAACTACCTGGAAGAAATAATAGCTGAAAAACTTCTTAATCTGGGGAAGAAAACAGACATCAAGGTTCAGGAAGCACAGACAGCCCCAAACACGATGAACACAAGGTAGTCCACGCCAAGACATGCAATTAGTAAAAATGTCAAAATTAAAGAGAGAATCTTAAAGCAGCAAGAGAAAAGCAGTTACATGCAAGGGAAACCCATTGAGGCTATCAGCTGACTTTTCAGCAGTAACTGTGCAGGCCAAAAGACAGTGACAAGATATATTCCATGTGCTTAAAGGAAGAAAAAATCTACAACCGAAAATACTCTACTGGCAAGGTAGAGCATTCAGAATTGAAGGAGAGACAAAGAGTTTCATAGACAAACGAAGCTTAAAACAGCTCATCACTACTAAAAACAACTATTCAAGAAATGTTAAATGGACACATTTAAGCGTAAAACACAAAAGACCATAACTAGAAGACAATTATGAAAGGAAAAATTTCACTGGTGAAAGCAAACATATAGTAGAGATAGGAGGTCCATCATTTATTTAGAAAGCATGAAGGATAAAAAATAAAAGTCATAAAATCAATTATATCTGAACAATTAGTCAAGGAATACACAAAATAAAACCACAGAAAATATGACATCCTTCATATAAAACTTGGAAGGGGGGTACAAATGTTGTGCTTTCAGAATGTGTTCAAATTTAAGTGACCACCAACTTAATACAGATTGCTACATGCATAGAAAGTTATGAATGGACATCACGATAACCACAAACCAAAAACCTAGAATAGGCACACAATACATAAAGACAAAGGAATCCAAGCATTAACACTAAAGAAATTCATCAAACGTCAAGGGAGCAGAGCAAGAACAGAAAGAAAAGGCAACTACAGAAACAACCAGAAAACAATGAACAAAAGAGCAATAAGTAAATGAAGTAAATGCGCCAATGGAAAGACATACGGGGGGGAAAAAACCAGAGTGACTGAATTGATAAAAAAAAAAAAAAATCCATCTATATGGTGCCTACAAGAGACTCACTTCAGACCCAAAAAGAGACTGAAAGAGAAGGGATGGAAAAAGATATTCTATGCAAATGGAAGCAAAAAACAAACAAAACAAAACAAAACAAAAACCTGGGTAGCAATGGTAGCAATGATTATGTCAGAAGACTTAGATGTTAAAGACTGTAGCTCAACATCACTAAGTATCAGGGAAATGCAAATCAAAACCACAATGAGATCTATCACCTCAAACCTGTCAGGATTGCTAAAATCAAAAACGCAAGAAACAACAGATGTTGGCGAGGCTGTGGAGAAAAAGGAACCCTCGTGCACTGTTTGTGGGAATGCAAACTGGTGCGGCCACTATGGAAAACAGTATGTGGGTGCCTCAAAAAATTAAAAATAAAATTACTGTATGATTCAGAAACTCCACTACTGGGTATTTACCCAAAGAATACAAAAACACTTATCTGAAAAGATATACGTACCCCTTTGTTTATTGCAGCATTATTTACAATAGTCCAGCTATGGAAGCAGCCCAAGTGAACACCAATGGATGAATGGATTAAAAAGAAGTGGTGTCCGTCCGGATGCCCGGCTGGCTCAGTCAGTAGAGCATGTGACTCTTGATCGCCAGCTCATGAGTTCAAGCCCCACACTGGGTACAGAGATTACTTTAAAAACATATACATTATAGGGATGCCTGGGGGGCTCAGTCAGTTGCGTCCGACTTCAGCTCAGGCCACGATCTCACGGTTCAAGCCCTGCATCAGGCTCACTGCTAGCAGCACAGAGCTGGCTTCTGATTCTCTGTCCCCTTTCTCTCTGCTCCTCCCCGCTCATGCTCTCTCTGTTTCAAAACATAAACATTTAAGAAAAAAATATATATATGAACATATATAAAGTAGTGTACATACACAATGGAATATTACTCAGGCATGAAAAACCATGAAATCTTGCCATTTGCAACAATATTAATGGATCTACAGAGTATAATGCTAAATGAAGTAAGTTGGTAAGAGAAAGACAAATACTACATGATTTAATTCACATATGGAATTGGAGAAATAAAACAAAGAAAAAAAGACAAACCAAAAAACAGACTTTTACCTATAGAGAACAAACTGATGGTTACCAGAGGGGAGTTGGGTGGGGGAGATAGGTGAAACAGGTGAAGGGGATTAAAAGTACACGTACCGTGATGAGCAATGAGTAATGCATAGAACTGTTGGGTCACTATATTGTACACCTGAAACTACACTGGAATTTCAATCAATCAATCAATCAATCAAAGACTGTAGTAAGTGAGAAGGAAGGGCATTACATAACGATAAAGGCATAAATCCAACAGAAAGATATAACATTTGTAAATATCTGTATATCCAATATAGAAGCACCTAATTAAATAAGCAAATATTAACAGACATAAAGGGAGACATAGGCAGCAAACAATAATAAAAGACTTTAACATCCCACTTACATTGATGGATAGATCATCCAGACAGAAAATTGATAATGAAACAGTGGCGCTTTTTTTTTGACATTTTTTTTTGAGACAGAGAGAGACAGAGTGCGAGTGGGGGAGGGGCAGAGAGAGAGAGGGAGACACAGAATCCAAAGCAAGCTCCAGGCTCTGAGCTGTCAGCACAGAGCCCGACATGGGGCTTCAACTCACGAACACAAGATCACGACCTGAGCCAAAGTTGGGATGCTCAACCGACTGAGCCACCCAGGGGCCCCTGAAACTGTGGCTTTCTTTTTTTTTTTTTTTTAATTTTTTTTTTCAACGTTTTTTATTTATTTTTGGGACAGAGAGAGACAGAGCATGAACGGGGGAGGGGCAGAGAGAGAGGGAGACACAGAATCGGAAACAGGCTCCAGGCTCCGAGCCATCAGCCCAGAGCCCGATGCGGGGCTCAAACCCACGGACCGCGAGATCGTGACCTGGCTGAAGTCGGACGCTTAACCGACTGCGCCACCCAGGCGCCCCTGAAACTGTGGCTTTCAATGACACATTAAACGAGATGGACTTAACAGAGATATACAGAACATTCCATTCAAAACAGCTTGGGGCACCTGAGTGGCTCAGTGGGTTAAGCAGCTGACTCTCGATTTCGGCTCAGGTCATGATCTCATGGCTTATGGGTTCGAGCCCCACATTGGGCTCTGTGCCCACAATGCCAAGCCTGTTTCGGATCCTCTGTCTCCCTCTCTCTGCCCCTCCCTCCCTGTGTCCGCACGCACGCACACTCAAGCTCTCTCAAAAATAAATAAATAAATGTTTAAAAAGAAAAAGGCAGAATTCACTTTCAAGTGCACATGGAACATTCTCCAGGATAGATCTTGTGGTAGGCCACAAAATAAGTCTCAATAAATTTTAGAAGACTGAAATCATAGCAGAAGCATCTTTTAAAGATGGATCGCAAAGTTATGAAACAAAACCTGTTACAAAAAAAGACGCAGAAAAACAAAACATGTGGAAACTAAACAACATGCTACTAAACAACCAATGGGTCAATGAAGAAATCAAAAAGGAAAGATAAAAAATACTTAGAGATAAATGAAACTGAAAACACAACAATTCAAAACCTATGGGACACAGCAGAGTAGCTCTAAGAAGGAAGATTATGGCAATATAGGTCTACCTCAAGAAACAAGAAAAATCTCAAAAAAGTCTAACCATATATCTAACAGAGCTAGTAAAAGAGAAAATGAAGCTCAAATTTAGCAGAATAAATGAAATAATAAAGAGTGGAAATAAATGATCTAGAGGCCAAAAAGACAATATTAAAGATTAAGGAAATTAGGAAATGATGCTTTGAAAAGATAAAATTGATAAACCTTCCTCCAGTCTCATCAAGAAGAAAAAGACTCTTGATTTTGGCTCAGCTCATGATCTCACGGTTCTTGGGTTCGAGCCCCGCATTGGGCTCTGTGCTGACAGTGCAGAGCCTGTTTGAGATTCATTCTCTCTCTCTCTCTCTCTCTCTCTCTCTCTGCCCCTCCCCCCCATGTTCTTTCTCTCTTTCTCTAAATAAATAAACTTAAAAAAACGAAATGAAAGATGAAAACATAGGATCATCTCAATAGATGCAGAAAAAACATTGAATAAAATTCAGCATCCATTCATGAGGACCACTCCCAACAAAGCAGGTATAAAAGGAACATACCGCCACACAATAAAGGCCATGTATGACAAACAACGGACATTGTACTCAATATTAAAAAGCTGAAAGATTTTCTTCTAAGATCAGGAAGGCAAGGATCCTTTTAATTTAATACGGTATTATAAGTACTAGCACAGAAATCAGACAAAAAAAATACATAAATGGCATCCAAATTGGTAAGGAAGAAGTAAAACAGTCACTATTTGCAGATGATGTGACCCTATACACTATAGAGTATACTATGTATAAAAAAACCCCAAAAAACTACTAGAATTAATAAATAAATTCGATAAACATGCAGGACACAAAATCAATATACAGATATCTATTGTGTTTAGACACAATAATGACAAAATGTCAGAAAGAAAATTAAGAAAACAATCCCATTTCCAATTGCATCAGAAAAAAATTGCCTAGGAATAAATTTAACCAAGGAGTTGAAAGACCTATAATCTGAAAACCATAAAACACTGATTGAAAAAAAATTGAACACAACAGAAATAAACGGTAAGATATATTCCCTGCTCACTGATTAGAAAAATTAATATTGTTAAAGTGTCCATTACTACCCAAACCAATCTACAGATTCTGTGCAATGCCTATCAAAATATCAATAGTATTTGTCACAAAATTAGAAAAAATGATCCTAAAATTTGTATGGAACTACAAAAGACCCCGAATAGTCAAAGCAATCCTGAGAAAGAACAAAGCTGGACATATCACAATCCCAGATTTCAAGTTATACTGCAAAGCTATCGTAATTAAAACAGTACATTTTCCAAAAACCACATACAGATGGTAAATACTTAGCATCACTAGTTCTTAAGAAATGCAAATCAAAACAACATGAGATATCACTTCACACCAGTCAAAATACCTAATATCAAAAAGTCAAGAAATAACTGGTGGTGAGGGTGTAGAGAAAAGGAAACCCTTGCGCACTGTTTGCGGAAATGTAAATTGGTGCATCCACTGTGGAGAACACTATGAAAGTTCCTCAAAGAACTAAAAATAGAAAATAGGTATGATCCAGGGGCGCCCGGGCAGCTCAGTCAGTTAAGGGTCTGACTCTTGATTTCAGCTCAGGTCACAATCTCACAGTCTGTGAGATCGAGCCCCGCATCAGGCTCTGTGTTGACAGCACGGGGCCTGCTTGGGATTCTCTCTCTCCTCTCTCTGCCTCTCCCCCCTACTGGCACGCTCTCTCTCTCAAAATAAATAAATAAAGATTAAAAGAAAAAGAAAATACCGCATAATCCAATAATTCCATTGCTGGTATATACAAAAGAATGTAAAACCACTCATTCAAGAAGATATATGGATTCCTATCTTTACTGCAGGATTATTTACAGAGGCAAGATATTGAAGCAACTTGTGTCCACTGATAGATGAATAAAGAAGATGTGAAATACACATTTTAATGGAATATCACTCAGCCATAAAAAAGAATGAAATTGGGGTCCCTGGGTGGCTCAGTGGGTTAAACATCTGAGTCTTGATTTGGGATCAGGTAATGATCTCATGGTTCAGGAGATCAAGCCCTGAGTCAGGCTGTATGACAGCACAGAGTTTGCTTGGGATTCTCTCTCTCCCCCTCTCTCTGCCCCTCCCCTGCTCATGCCCACCCCCCCCCCCAGCTCTCTCTCTCTCTCTCTCTGAAAATAAATAAAAATTTTAAAAGAATGAATTCTTGCCACTCACAAAAATATGGGTGGACCTTATGGGTATTATGCTGCATAAGATAAGTCAGAGAAAGACAAATACCGTGTGATTTCACCTATATGTGGATTCTAAAAAACAAATTCATAAACAAACCCAAAGATAAACCAGAAACAGACTTATAAACCCAGAGAAAAAACTGGTGGTTGCCAGAGGAAAGGGGGTAAGGGATGGAATAGGCAAAATAGGTGAAGGGAATTAAGAGGAAGAAACTACTGGGCGCCTGGTTAAGCGCGTAACTTCGGCCCAGGTCATGATCTGGCGGTTCGTGAGTCTGAGCCCCACATTGAGCACTCTGCTGACAGCTGGGAGCCTGGAGCCTGCTTCAGATTCTGTGTCTCCTCCCTCTGCCCCTCCCCAGCTCACATTCCGTCTCTCTCTCTCTCTCTCTCTCAAAAATAAACATTTAAAAAATTTTAAAAAAGAGGAACTACCAGTTATAAAATAAATGTCACAGAGATGAAAGGTACAGCATAGAAAATATAGTCAATGATATTGTAATAATGTGTGGTGCCTGATGATAACTACACTTATGTGATGAGCATTACATAATGCATTATGTACAGAATTCTCCAATCACCAAGTTGTATACCTGAAACTAATAACATTGTATGTCAACTACTTCAATAAGCAAAAGGAAAAAAAATTTATGAAAAAAGAAATTGAAGATGAAACAAATAGAAAGATATACTATGATCAGAGATTGGAAGAATTAATATGATTAAAATGTCTACAATACACAAAGCAACCCACAGCTTTAATGCCAACACTATGAAAATACCATAGTGTGTTTTGTTAAGTTTTATTTTAATTCCAGTATAGTTAACATACAGTGTTCCGTTAGTTTCAGTTGTACAATATAATGATTCAACAATTACATACGCCACCCAGTGCTCAACGAGACAAGTGCAGTCTTTAATCCCCGTCACCTCTTTCACCCATCCCTCCACCCACCTCCCCTCTGGTAACCAACAGTTTGTTCTTTACAGTAAACGGTCCGTTTTTTGGCTTGTTTCCCTCTCTCTCTTTTTTACCTTTGCTCATTTGGTTTGCTTCTTAAATTCTGCATATGAGTGTATATATATATATAGCATTATGCTCCCCAGCTCCATCCATGTCATTGGGAATGGATTCACAGAATCAGAACAAATGAACCTAAAATTTCTTGGAACCACGAAAGAATCAGACTAGCCAAAGGAATCTTAAGAACGAATCTGGAGGTATCCCAATCCCAGATTTCAAACTATACTACAGAGCGATAGTAATTAAAGCAAAGTGGCAAAAACACAGGCACATAGGTCAATACAACATAACAGCCCAGAAATAAACCCAAGCTTATATGGTCAATTAATCGATCACAAAGGAGACAAGAACATACAACGGGGAAAAAACAGTCTCTTCAATAAATGGTGCTGGGAAAATGAAAAGCTACATGCAAAAGAATAAAACTGGACCACTCTCTTGCACAATACACAAACATAAACTCAAAATAAATTAAAGCCCTAAATCTAAGATCTGAAACCATAAAACTCCTTTAAAAAAACACAGTAAATTTACAGACGTCAGCCATAGCAGTATTTTTCTGGATATGTCTGTCTCCCCGGGCACCGGAAATAAAAGCAAAAATAAATAAATGGGACTACATCAAACTAAAAAGCTTTTGCACAGCAGTGGAAATCATCAACAACAAAAAAGGCAACCTCCAGAATACAGAAAATATTTGCAAATTGTATATCTCATAAGGGGTTAATATTCAAAATTTATAATCAACGCATATAACCCAACACCAAAACAAAAATCCAATCAAAAAAGGGAAGAGTGCCTAAATAAACATTTTTCTTAAGAAAAAAACATGACCAATGGATACATTAAAGGATGTTCAACATCACTAAATATCAGAGAAATGCAGTCAAAACCACAATATCGCCTACCACCAGTCAGAATGCCCAGTGTCGCAAGCAGAAAAAACAAGTGATACAGTGATACATGGGTATGTGTAGGGAAGGGAAGCCTTGTGCACTGTTGGTGAGAATGTAAATTGATGCAGCCTCTATGGGAAACAGTGTGGAGGTTCCTCAAACACTAAAAATGCAATACAGTAATTCTACTTCTGGGCATTTACCCAAAAGAAAACAAAAACACTAATATGAAAAAATATATTCACTATTATGTTTATTGCACTATTATTTACAATAACGAAGACAAGGAATCAATTTAAGTATCCCTCTATGGATGAATGGATAAAGAAAAGGTTGAATGCATACACAATGGAATATTTACTGAGCCATACTGAAGAATGAAACCTTACCAATTAGTGGCAACATGGATGGATGCAGAAGGTATTATGCTAAGTGAAATGTCACACAGAGAAACACAAATACCAAATTATTTCACTTTTAAGTGAAATCTTTAAAAAAAAATCCATGTACAAAACAAAGAGAATCAAAAATGTAGAGAACGAACGAAGTTGCTAGAAGGGAGGGGATGGGGGGATGGGCAAAATAGGTGAAGGGGAATAAGAGGTACAAACTTCCAGTTAAAAAATTAAATACGACTCCAGATGAAAAGTATAGATTATGAAATATACTTAATAATATGGCACTAATTTCGTATAGTGACAGATGGTTAACTACACCCCCATGGCTAGCATTTCCAAATGCGTATTATTGTCGAATCACTACGCTGTGAATGTGAAATTAATATTTTTTAGATCCAGTACAGTTCAATTAAAATTTTTTGAAATAAAAAACAAAAAATATACACTCAAAATTAAAATAATAAAGAAAAATAACGATAAAATAGAATATAAAATGCACTGCGAAATACAGTACACAATGCACAAAATGACTACAATATATAACAAAGGCAAAGACGTTAAAATAGAAAACTGTAAAATAGAATACTAATTAATACAATTTTAAAAATACCCAGTTTCCCTCCAGCGTCTGGCACTACTAAAATGCACAAATAAAAGAAATAGCGCGATTATCAACCAAGATACATACCAGAAGTGGTTTCAAAAATTGCTATTTACACGCAAGGATCCTGGGGTCAGAAACGACGATGGTGCCCAGACTGTTCCTGCAAACACACCTGCCCGGGGAGATGTAGGATGGGCTTGCGGAGCCTGGGTGGAGGGCCCACGGCTACAGACCCAGGCCGTCCAGGTCCCGGCAAGGAAGAAGAAGGTGAGTCACGGCGGCGGCTACGCAGACAGCCTGCGGCTTCGCAGCGCTGGGGGAGGGGCAGGGGGCGGGGGACCGGCCTCGAAGGGAGCCTACGCTTCCGCCAACCCGAGGCCACGGCCTGGAACCATCGCCACCGCGGGGGGGAGGGGGGGGCCCGGGGGGGGGGGGGTGGTGGCCCCCGATATCAGATCCGGGAGATCTGCGACGCCCCGGCTCACAGACCCCGCTGCGGCGCCACAACCCAAACCTGGGGGACGGGGGGAGACATTTTGGGTGCACCGGCAAAACTCGTCCCCGGGGCCGGGGTCGTCCTGGCAACGAGAAGGGCTGTGTGTGCCAGTGTAAACAACCCGATCGGGCACCAGGTACACGGTCTGGGTTCCGCAGGAGCCCCTCCGCCACCCCAAGTCCGAGGGGACAAAGACCCAGGTCCTTTCTCAGCTGCGGACTTGAAATGACCGCACGCGAGGACGGCGGGCCATAGGAAGGATTGCGCGGAAAGGTGCCGGGCAGCTGCGAGCTGGGGGCCGAGCGATGCCGGGCCCTGCACCCCTGGGGAGTGGGGGACAGGGGAGAGAGAGCGAGCCCAGCGCCGGCCTGGAAGGGGGTCTCGCCTCGCGGTGCCTCCGCAGGCGTCGGACCCTCCCGCTGGAAGGCCGCGCGGCCCGGTCTGGTCCGCCCGCGGGGCAGGCGCCGGACGCAACTTGGAGAGCACCAGATGCACACCCGGCTGCCGCTTCTCCGGGAGCTGTGAGTAGCCCCTTCCGAGTTTCCCTGCCAGTGCTCGGTTGTGCCCCAGCTCCTCGGGGCGACTGGGGCCCAGCCCCGCCCGGAAGCCCGCCGGTCCCTCCTTAGGGGCTGACGCCGCCCGGTCCTGCACCTCTGCGGGGTCGGGCTTGCGCGCGGGGCGGGAGGACGGGGTGGCCGAGGAGAGGGTGGGTCTCTGTAACCCTGCCCCGGGCACGTGGGCACCTTCGGGGATGTGCCTGGCCTGCCGATGGTGGCTCAGGGACAGTGCTGCGTGAGAGCAGGTGTCCTCGCCTTTCCCTATGAATGGCATTGCCCATGCAACTGACTGACCCCACACCACACGCAAAAGCAATTGTAGAGAATTCACAACTTTATTGAAAATGTAAAAAGTGCCCTAAAATAGAGGGTCAGTGAATTTGACTTCTCTTTAATACATTCAGCACACATTGAATGAACTATTCGTTATGGCAACAGATACAGAAACTTGAATCTGGCTCAAAAACACCTCGGAAAAAAACTGCCACAGATCCCATTCTTTGGGAAAAGGATTAAGGAAGAGCCACGGGTGGTACCGCACCAGGATGGGCCATAGGAGGACAGCCATAGCGAGGGAAAGGTGGAGGGCAGCCACAGTGATGAAACAGTGGAGGGCAGCCACAGGGAGGGAAAGGTGGATGCAACCAGGGAGGAGGAGGCAGGAACATAGGAGGAAAGGGTGGCATGGGCGGGCGAGGTGGCCCAGGCATCATTGGCTCCTGAGGCATCCACATACAATCTGGCCCCCGATTGAAGATGCCACGGTAGGGTCCACCCACGTTAAAGTTGAAAGGTGGGACCATGGCCATGGGGGGCATGTTTCTGTACCTCAGTGCCCTCTGCTGTCTTCTCAACTTGGCCCTCCTATTCTTAAACCAAACCTTCAATCAGAGAGAAAAAAAGGATCGTTTTAGTATGTTGAGCATTGAATGTCATACATGAAAAAAAAAAACAAAAACCCAGCAGGCTACTCTCTACACCCTCAGAGTTTTAAACTGCACCAGGGAAGCTACGTCCTTGTTGCTAAATTATCCTAGGAAAGTTAGCACCGAGGGGTCTCCCTTCAGCTCACCCTCAGACGGCACCCACTATGTGCCAGGCTGTGGCTCGGCTTATTGCTTTCACTCTGTCCTCCCACCTTGCGTACTATTTTTCCCCACCCTGACAAACAGGTGTAGCTGAGGAATGGCACTCCGTCCCTGCTGTTACTCTTCCACGTGCTGGGCTGTGTCCTGACAGCTGGCCCTCAGCTGTCCAGCTGCCACTGACTCCTAATCACTAGGCTAGTGTCACCCTGCTTGTGGGGAAGCTCAGCATAAAGTCCTGCTGGGGCGACAACCCCCAGTTTGCAAAGCCCGTCTTCAATGTGCAGTAAAGAATCCACAGGCACGTGTGGGATTTTGAAACCAAAGGTTTCTTTGAAGGATGGCTAAAGGCTCATTCATTTTCTGAAACCTCTTCGTAGTTGAAGGATGGTACTGTGAGCGAGGCTTGGGCTTGGAGGGCCCAGCAGCCTGTGGCTTGTCTTGCTGGGACACAAGTGAAGCTGAAGCACCGGACAGCACCTGGGTGTTTTACACTTCGGGGGCAACGAAGGTTTAGCCTGACTAGGACCACACTTACTCAAGTTCTCAAAATCTCTGCCCAGCCAACAGTTCGGGGGCAAAGAGGCACACCACCGTTGTCCACTCTGCACCCTCCACCCTGCCCCACCCTCCAGACTTCCCTGGGCTCAGCACCCGGTCAGCGCCCTCTGCTCTGGCTACAGTTCCAGGACCCTGGACAGGAGCCACTGCTGCCCAGCAGGGCAGGGCCCCCTAAGCCCCTCTCCTCCACCAGGAGAGCCCCATCCCATCCCTTCTTCTCCTTTTTTTTGAGTCGAAGCATAGCTGACAATACAATATTATAGTAGTTTCAGGTGGACAGCACAGTGATCCGTCATTCCTCTACCTTACAAAATGCTCACCACGATCAGTGTAATCACCATGATCACCATACAAAGTCACTGCTGTATTTTGACTATATTCCTTCTGCTGTACTTTTCATCACCGGGACTGATTTGCTACATGACTGGAACTTGGCGCCTCCTAATGCACTTCACTTATTTTGCCCGTCTCTCTCCCCCTACCCTGCAATCTCCAGTCTCCTCTGTATTACAGTCTGCTTCTGTTTTGTCTGTTCGGTAAGATTCCACACATAAGTGAAATCATATGGTATTCTTAAGGCAACCAGGCGAAACTGACACTTTAGGAAGACAGCTAAGCATGTGGGAGAGGAGTCGCAAAATGGCTCCTCCCGCCTCTCTGCCAGCTATGAACAGTACAAAAAACAAAACAAAACAAAACACCTGTCCTTTGGACTCCACTGTCCTTAATACGATGTCGTATTAATGGAATTCCTTTGTATTTAATATTTGTAGACATTCCCAGTTGGCAAAGGTTACTGGAGACTAAGGGCCTCTACTCTCTCTGTGGCCTCATTTACCCTCTCCCAGCTTAGTAGTTACTTGGTCTTTCTGCTGCTTGAATATGAAAAGTCTAAAGAAACCAGTGCTGGGAGCTCCTTTTGGGGGATCCAAGTTTACCAGAGGCCAAGTCTACACGAGTGCAAAGCAGCCTAACTGAGGTAGACGCCGATACTAGTTCCACATACCTAATACTGGGTTATCAAAACAGCTCTTAACTGTACTCGCAAAATGGTCGAGGGGACGCCCATTAAAATGTTCTTCACACAAACGCTTTATGTTCTCAGTTATATGTGGAATCTAAAAAAAAGCTCGACAAACTCATGGAGCAACATCGGATCTGTGAGTGCTAGAAGCGTGGGTGGAGGAAGGGCCTAGAGTCGGTCACAAGGTAAAAACTGCCACTTTTGAGATAAATACGTACCAGGAAGATAATGTAACATAACGACTAGACTTAACACTGCCACGTGGTACGTATGGCAGTTCAGAGATGCAATTTTCTTAATGTTTGTTTATTTTTGAGAGAGAGCGCGAGCAGGCGAGGCCGGAGAGGCAGACAGAGAGGGAGACAGAGGATCCCAAGAGGGCTCCACGCTGACAGCGGCAAGCTGGGAGCCCCCTTCCTGCTCTTGTGCCCCCTGTCTCTCCCTCTCTCAAAATAAATAAGCACACTTAAAAACAGAAAAAGAAGACCAAAATCTCAGGTGTCAGACAGTCCTCGAAGGACCATTCGCTAATGCGTTTGGTACTCTCACAAACTGGAACGTGAGTGATATCCCCAAAGAATTCTCCCCTTACCCTCCACCTCGTTAGACTGGCTTCCCCCTTTGTTGAGTTGATGCAACCTTGTTTGAAATTGTTGTTTGAGTTTATTTTGTCTTGGACAGATTTCAGAGGTTGCGACTCCCCCCTCCCACGTCTACCATAATGCACAATCTACTCTTTAACTATGTTTTCAGGCTGACAGATCAAAGAATTCTGGGAAATTAAAGTGGAGGCCTGCCACTCTCCACACCCCTTTACCAAACACTTAAAAGCAATAGCTCCAAATAGGAATTAATTAAATTTTAAAATGTTGAAATAAAATAATTTTTTCTTAAAAAATAAAACTGCCTTACTCCAAATCCTAGAGTAACAAATCATAGATGTTAAAAAACAAGCAAAACACAAAACAAAACAAAAGGAAACCAACAACAGGAGACCCAGGTACTTTAACTAAAAGCAGTAAGCAGTGAAAATAAAAAACATTTTTGAAAGTTTTAAATAAAATTTAAAAAATAAATCAAACGAATTTTATAATTAAAAAATAAAATTGCTTTAGTCTGGATCCTAGAGCAAAAGATCATATTCAAAAGGAAAACCACCACATAGGGCGCCTGGGTGGCTCAGTTGGTTAAGCGTCCAGCTCTTGATTTCTGCTCAGGTCATTATCTCAGGGTTCGGGAAATTTAGTCCCCATGTCAGGCTCTGTGCTAACAGCTCAGCACCTGCTTGGGATTCTCTCTCTGCCCCTCTCCTGCTCGCACAGACTCTCTCTCTCTCTCTCTCTCTCTCTCTCTCTCTCTCAAAATAAATAAACTCAAAAAAGGAATATACGTGCAATATACTACATATTTTTTATATGTACATTTATATATTAAGTGTATTTCTACTTTAGATAAATATAAGCATTATTCTATGAGTTAAATGTATTGTATATCTTATATAATTTATATTTACTACATTACACACATATTTTTGTATTTATAATCTATATAAAATACATATATAGTTATATTAGCACGTAAATATATATTGCACATAAAAATCAGTATACTATACATGTGACATATAGTTATAAAAATATGTGTATTATAAGTCTACTTTAGTGACCTATGAAAGTACATACAGTAAGGTGTAGCTTAGACAAAGGTGTATATATATGTGTATGCAAGGGATACTATACTATACCAATTTTTTCATTCCTTTAGGAAATCATGTTCCCTCTGGTAATGGGCAATTTCCAAAACCTGGGCTTTGTGTATCCCACCTTCCCCTCCGCAAGACCCAAAAGTTCAACACTTATTTCCCAAATCTAAAAAAGGCAACGAAAAAAGGTGCCCCAAATCCTGAAACAGGTTTAAAATGGCTCCCAGCAAAATTGTTTTTTTCGGGGTTACTGACCTGCACTCTGGCTACAGGCACATTCATGAATCTCGAAAGTTCCTGGCTGAGGGAGAAAAATCGCAAGGATCAGTATGTGGAGTTGGCGGTGAGTTAAAATACAGCATTTTTCATTCATCTTTTGAAAAATTGTTTTCGGGGAGATGTCAGTGACATTTTATGAACCAGTTTCTGCACTAGGAAAAGTCACGCCATTTCAGGATTTACAGTGAGGTTCCGTTGACAAAGAATTTAAGGGAAGCCAAGTCTTGGTGGGTAAAGGAGGCACAGTCCCCAAGAACACGTGACATTCTAATTCAGTTTCTTTTAGTGTTATCAACACCAAAATGAAAAAGAATCTGACTGAGGAACTATCTGTGTGGACTTTCAGTCATTGCTCTTACCCAATTTATGGGTTAAATTAGAGCCTTAAGGGGCGCCTGGGTGGCTCAGTTGGTTGGGTGTCCGACTTCGGCTCAGGTCATGATCTCGAGGTCTGTGAGTTCCAGCCCCGTGTCCGGCTCTGTGCTGACAGCTCAGAGCCCGGAGCCTGTTTCAGATTCTGTGTCTCCCTCTCTCTCTGACCCTCCCCCGTTCATGCTCTGTCTCTCTCTGTCTCAAAAATAAATAAACGTTAAAAAAAAAATTTTAATAAAAAAATAATGATAAATTAGAGCCCTAAAACAACATGCATTCTCTCTCTCCCCTCCCCTCCCATCCCATCCCCTCCCCCATCTCTCTTTATCAGTAATGAACCCAGTTAAGAGTACATGCCCACTAGAGGCTAAAGGATGGCACAAACTGCTGTTTATTCCTTGGTCGTGCTTTGTTACATTTTTCTGTCACTAACTTCCCCCCTGCCATCCACCATCCACCCCCCAACACACACACACACACACACACACACACACACACACTCTCCCCCCCCCACCCCCGCCCCCACTATTCTGTAAGGGGTAGCTTGAGGCTTCCTTTGAAGGCAGTTTTTCCGTCGGCACGATTTAATTTTAATTTTTTTCAATTTTATTATTTTTTTCTTTTCTTTTTTAAAAATATTTATATTTGAGACAGCGCCACGCGCAAGCGTGGAAGGGGTGAACAGGGAGGGAGACAGAATCCAAAGCATTTCAGGCAAAGTCAGAGGTGGGGCTGGAATCCCAGAACGCTGAGAGATCTCTCGACCTGACGAAGTGGGACGCTCAACCACTGAGCCACCCAGGCGCCGGATTTACGGTTTTCGTAAGTAGGCTACGGGTCCAAAATGGGGCTTGAACTCACGACTCGAGATCAAAATTCATATGCTCTACGGACTGAGCCAGCCGTGCCCCTTTTCTTCATTTTTAAATTTTAAATTATTTTTAAAGACCTCTAGCAAAGTTTAAGGGAATGCAGAACATTCACTACTCGAGACCGTTTTCCGGCGCACTATTTAAAAATATCCAAATCAGGGCAGGGCCGACTGGCGGGTTCGGTTGCAGGAGCCTGTGACTCTCGACGTCAAGGGTCATGAGTTCCAGCCCCACGTTGGGTGTATTTAAAATACATAAATTGGGATTACTTTAGTGAGTTGGGATTACCTCAAATACGTAAATAATTTAAAAATAACACTAAAATTTAAAAATAACACTAAAAACCGGTGCAGAAATAATCCACAACGAGCAGATTTATCACCATTTTAAGCAAAGGCGGGATCCTACTAGCCCGTTTGCTCCCGCGTCTCAGACTTCTCGCCCTCGCCCCTTCCCCCCCCGCCCCCCCCGCCGTCCCCCCCCCCCCCCCCCCCCCCGGTTCTAGTAGGACTTTCTAGGACTTTCTTCTATTAGCCGCAGCGGACAGTTTCCCGGCTCCAGATGTTCCACTCCACCTGAACGTCCCCCTTGGTCCCCACCCGCAGAGACCTCAGCTCCCGCCTAAACCAAGGGAGGCGCGGGACCGGCAGCCTCGAGGGCCCGGTAGGTTTTACTTCAGCCACGAGGGGAGAGACACGTGACAAGCCTCCGCGCCGCCCCCCCCCCCCCCCCCCCCCCCACTCGCCGTCCCGTTCCTGCCGTCGCTCCCCCGCCAGTCTCCGCCGCGGTCTCCCCCCGCCACAGACCCACCCCGTTCTTCCCGCCCCCCCCCGCGCCGTCCCCACCAACCCCAGCCACTCCCCCCGAACCCCGCACCGGCGCCCAGCGCAGAAGCCCACTTACCGCATGGTGGTGCTGGGATACTGGGTGTAGTTGAACAAGCTCTCCAGATGGCGCACCTGCAGCGGGGTGAACACGATGCGGGGGCCCGCCGGCTGCCTCCCTCCTGGAGCGGGGGCCGGAGCCGGAGCCGGAGCCGGAACCGGAACCGGAGCCGGAGCCGCGGCGGGGGGCAAGTGCTCCTCCTGCTTCGGCTCCACTGGCTCCAACTGCCGTGGGCTGCGGCCGCAGCCCACATCGCGGGTTTCGCCGCCCGGGGGCCACGGATATCCAGCGCCCACGTTGCCGGCCCCTTCTCTGCCATTGCTGTGGCCATAACCGGCACCGTCGTCGCCGCTGTCTTCTTCCTCCTTGATTTCGTATGCCTGCCGCCTGCTGCTCAGGTGCGAACTCGGCCTTGGCTTTCTCCGCCTCTCCGTTTCTGGTAAGCGACATCGCCACTTGCTTGCTTTCTGCAAGAGAAGAAATCCAGAGACAGATATCAGCATCAGAGCCCGGGCTGTGGGGAGGAGACCAGGGGAGGCATCTGAGGGGTGGCCAGACCGCTCCCCTCGCCCAGGGACCCTTCATTTCTGGGACGTGGCGAAGACGCTGGTCCCGACGGGCACAGACCACGCAGCTCTTCCCGGTCCTCGTCGACTCCCAGGCTGGGGAAGCCCGTGACTTCGCGCTTGAATTGGTTGAAAGGATCCATAGTATCCCTCTGCCGTCCTGTGTGGATCTGCGTCTGGATCTGCTGGATCGCTGGGTCACACGTGAAGCGGTGGCTACGCTGCCGTGCCGTCGAGTTCAGCTACCCAGCGTCCCGCTAGGCGCTTTATATATACCACCCTTCAGTGGGGGTTGGGCTCGCCGAGGTGCGCATGCGGCTGGGCTTGGGCACCAAGTGGGCGGGTGCTCCTGCCAAGAGGGCTCGGGTGGGGAGCACTTGCTCTAAGGCATCGGAGGGGACTACGGGTAACCAGAGCTGGCGGCTTCGGTTGTAGCTTAGCTCGTGTCCCCCAAACTGGCGGCATGTCTCCCCCACTCCCGAGCAAGGGGCTGTGCTGCATTGTGTTTGCCTATTTCCATAGGGTGAGAGACAGACCTCACCCTAGGTCTGGAGACCTGGCAGAAAAGTTGGGACAATCTCTCTTGGGCCAGCCCCACCCCATCCCCCAACCTCTGGACCTAGCAGCCGGTACAAAGCAGCGAATAGTCATCAAAT
The DNA here is from genome assembly GCF_016509475.1 of Prionailurus bengalensis. Classification (NCBI taxonomy): domain Eukaryota; kingdom Metazoa; phylum Chordata; class Mammalia; order Carnivora; family Felidae; genus Prionailurus; species Prionailurus bengalensis. The sequence continues at coordinate 99,155,297 of NC_057361.1, read as the reverse complement.
GAATGTGATCAGCTCTGAGGTGGCACACTCTGAGTTTTTTCAGCGAGATGCTGAAGTTAGAGCCCACCAAACTCCCGGGTACCCGGGAACAGGAGCTGGGGCTTGGGGTTGGTGATCGTGCCTGGTGCTCAGATGCACTATGCAAATAAAACCACACGTGCCCCTTGGGAAAGTCCGGTGCCTCCAGAATTTTAGTGATAAAGCTACATCTCGGTGCAGGGCTACAAACCTGCACAGTGCATTCAAGGCTGCTTAAAGTGCACAAAGCTCCTGCTTTTTTTTTTTTTGCAATTTTTCTTTTTCAAATATTTGTTTCTTTGTCTCATTGTAACCGCCTATCCTGAAGCATTCCTGCACAGCAGCTATGCCTCTGGGTATAGATTTCTCTATACAAGCATGCATATCCCTGAAGGGTTGGGACCTTTGGGACGCGGGTAATTTCCCGCCGCCATTTCTCCCTTCCTTCAGCCTCTCGGTTTTTCTAGAAAGATCTTCCTGAGCCCTCGCTGAGGGAATAAATGAAGTTTACTTCTTTTGTTTTTATTTATTTTGAGAGAGAGCACAAGCGGGGCGGGAGGGACAGAGGATCTCAAGGGGGCTCTGTGCTGAAGGCAGAGAGCCCGATGGGGGGCTGGACCTCAGGAACCCAAAGATCATGAAGTGAGCCAAAGCCAGATGCTTAACTGACTGAGCCACGCAGGCACCCCTAAATAAATTTCGTTTCTTGTTGGTTGTTTCCTTTTTCTTTTTCTTTTTCTTCTCCTTATTTATTTATTTATTTTTCTTACGGCAGGGATACATTTTTATTGGTCGGAGAGTTGAATTTATGTAGGGTTTTGGTTTCTCCAGGTGAGTACAGAAAAGAGACAAGGGACAAGAGATTTGGGGTATAGCAAGGAATCCGTGATAAAGAGTGACTCTACATAGTTTTATATAGTTTGTCAAAACTCAACAAATGTAAGTTTGAGATTTGTGCACTCTTTTGTATGTCACTTTTCCATCAACAGAGGAAACCTGTAAGCAAATACTGAACTCCACTTAATGGTATGCATGCTTATTTCTTGTCAAATAAAAGGGAGCAGACCAGATTGAGGGCTCTGTGGTTTTCCCCGCCAGAACTGTTTTATTGATGCTCCAAGACTCGTTAATATCCTAAATATTGAAAACAGCTTCCCACAGTGGGCCTTACGCTCGACAACGTGCTCGATTTATATCCCTCGTTTACCCCACGGCCATTCTCCTCACCCCCATTTGAATTCAGACACTCCATCATTTCTGTGGGTTCCTAAATGCATCGCGGGCCCTAGTCACCTCACCCGCTGAGTCTCAGGGATAAGTGCCCCTGCCTCATGCCCCTGGAGGATGGGTAAGAAACTAACTAAAAGAGGTTTGCGGACCAATTCGTTTTCAAAGAGGTGGTAAGGGATGCAAGGTGACTGCGTCCTCCTGACGACTTTAACCAGATGTTTCCTCCTCAGGGAGGCCCTTGTTGAATGCCGCAGGCACCTCCCCCGCCTCGGCCGGACACCCTATGCCCAGTTGCGACTTGACATTAGTTATTGCGTGAGCGGCCTACGAGGGCCTTCATTCTGTTTGTGCTGGACTGGCTGCGATTATCCGTGACCGCTGAGGGGGCGCGTTCTTTCGCGTCTCCCGTTCCCACGGAGCCTTCCCGTTGGCTCCGTCTCAGTCCCTCCCGTGTCCCGAGACAACTATTGCCCTACCTTGGCATCAGTTGTGGTAGTATTTTCTTCAGTGACTTCACACTTTGCAAACCTTAACAACCGAATGGAGCCTCGTCCTAAGCAAAAATAGCCACGACTGGGGTTCGATGTGCCGGGTTTATGGCCGTGGGCGCTCTGGAGCCAGCCTGCCGGGGTCCGCGTCGCGGCTTGCTCGCCCTGGCTAGCTGGCTAACCTGTTGAGTTGCTGAGTCTCAGTTTCCTCAGGTGTCCTCATCCGTATAACGAGGACAGCAACAGCCACCACCTCACCAGGGTGCTGCGGGAGTAATTGAGGTGACAAAAAGAAAATATTTCCGGTGGCCACACCACACCGTCTCACATTTCTGATTTCAGCCAATTTTGTGTCTCTTTATTCGCAAGGGTCCGCGAGAGAAGACAGGTGCTGGTTGTTCTCTGGCAGTTGACAACGAGGACGGCAAGTTTTCTTGTGACCGTCAGGTCTCCAGGGCTACACGTCATTTGGGGTCTTTGTTTTTTTAACTCTTTTTTTCAGTAATCTCTCCACCCAACGTGGGGCTCGAGCCCATGGCCCCGAGAGCGAGAGTCACACTCCCCCAACCGAGCCAGCCAGGCGCCCCGCTACATGTCTGTTTGTACCTACCTGGGCTCCAGTCACCAAACCTCGTGGCCTGCTGTGCTTCCAGGGCCCCGTGGCAGGTAGTGTGGGCAGTGCCTCCAGCGCAGACTCAGCCTTTGTGCCCTGGCTTCTCCCAGTCTGAGCAGAGAGATCAGCCCACATGAGAGAAAGACGCTGAAAATGACGGAGCCCCACCCCCACTAAGTGACCTGGGCTCTGTGGCCCAGGTAGATCAGCTGACATCCCTGTGCCTCCCGTGCCGCATCTGTACAAGGGGGGTCACGATGGTACCCCCTCTCCTGAGCTGCGAAGTGTACCAGGTAATGGAAGGAAGGCCCACAGGCCGGGCTCAGACGACCGGAGCTGATGCTGGAGGTAAGGGGTCAGGGCTGAGGGGGCTCAGGCTGTGCTTGGGCCCTCGCTGTGATCGAAGGTGCCGGACGTGGAGCATAAGCCCTGCCCCTGGCTGGATGGGCGAGCCTGTGGAGCGAACGCGGCCGTGCTTGCTCGTGCTGGTGACCTCACGTGAGTGCCGGTGGCGGCGCACCGGGGCCTGGCTGACGAAGCTCGCAGCTGTCCGCGGGGAGGGGAGGAGAGTGGTGCGAGGCGTCGCTGTTTCTTACTGAGGCAAGGCGACGGAGGCTTGGAGGGGTTGGGTGACCTTCCCGAGGTTATGCAGCTTGGTGGAAGTGGGCAAGGATCCGAACCTCTGAAGAGTGTTCCTGGCAGCCCCTGGTAGAAGCGGAGTTGGCTTTCGGGGAGTAGTGGGGCTTCCCTCACGTCTCAGAGTGAGCCAAAGTTTGGTAAATGCTAAGCAGGCTGTGCGCAGAACTGCAGTTAAAGCGGGGAGGAGAGGGGCGCCTGGGTGGCTCAGTCGCTTAAGCGACGGACTCTCGGTACTGGCTCAGGTCATGATGTCGTGGTTGTGAGATCAAGCCCCATATGGGGCTGCGGCCCAGCGTGGCTCCTGCTTGGGCTTCTCTGTCTCCGGCTCTCTGCCCCTACCCGACTCGTGCGTGCCTGCTCTCTAGATCAACAAACGTCCGTACCGACGAAGACAATAGGAGAGGGTATTACGAGCAACCCCAGGAAGGAAGAAGTAGAAAGCTGATCTCAGGAAACCCAGACACAGCCAGGGTGGCTGTCTCGAGGGTAGACCTCGAGAGGGAGCTAGAGAAGAGTCTGCAGAGAACTCCATATCCAGCAGGGAAATCAAGTTTCAATAGTACGTTGGGGTCGAATTCAAGGGAGGTGTTGGGATATGTGCATCTGGGAGGATGGAACCCTGTAAGTTTGGGGCAAGCGAGACTCATGAAAACAGTGTTTTAGGATGGGGTTCTTGGAGGGGAGTCCCAGATGGCTCTGGGTTCGGCTCACCGCAGTTACTGGGCTAGGGGATCAAGGTGGAGAGCCAGAGTCCCTGCTTGGAGGCCACATCGGCCCACAAGGTGCATGAGGCGTCCCCTCGAATTGGAATGTAAACGTCTGTGCATGTAGTGGCATTACGGGGATGTGTACACCTTTCATCAGCTAGAGGGGCGACCGCGCCCCTAACCCCCCCCTTCCGCCTTCATAAATATTATAGCAGAGAACAGGGGGCTGAGGAAAGCGAGCGGGCTCTGGAGTTGGGTGGAGCACACGTGTCTGGTTTCCGGGCACAGCCGTGTTCTTCTGCTTTCATGGTATAGTCTCACCTCATGACACTGGCCAGCCTTCCTGTCTCTGTGCCTCCGTTTCCCCAATTGGAAATAGGGCAACTCTTCCTATTACTACCACTGTTTACTAAACTAATGATGGTCAACTCACAGAATTCTTAGGAAGTCGGAATGAAGTATGGAAAAATAGTTTCCTTCTCTCTCTCCTTCTTCCTCTCCCTTCCTGTCTCCTTCCCTCCCTCCCTTCCCCTCCCCTACCTCCCTTCCATTTTCCTTCTCTCCCTACCTTTCCTCCTCTCTCCTTCCTTCCTCCATCTTCTCCTCCCTCCTTCTGTCCATTCTTTCCTTTTATCCTCCTCTCCTCCATTCATTCTTCTCTTCTTGCTGTGACAATTTCAAAGAAACTCAAGGGGTGCCTGGCTGGCTCAGTTGGTGGAGCATGCGACTCTTGATCTCAGGGTTGTGAGTTCGAGCTCCACATTGGGTGTAGAGATTACTTTAAAATTTTTTTATAAATCTTTTTTAAAAACTTAGGGGCACCTGGATAGCTCAGTCGGTTAAGCGTCAGACTTCAACTTCGGCTCAGGTCATGATCTCCCGGTTCATTGGTTTGAGCCCCGCATCGGGCTCTGTGCTGACAGCTCAGAGCCTGGAGCCTGCTTCGGATTCTGTGTCTCCCTCTCTCTCTGCCCCTCCCCTGCTCGTGCTCTGTCTCAAATAAAATAAACATTTTTTAAAAATTAAAAAAAAATCTTTAGGGACGCCTGGGTGGCTCAGTCGGTTAAGCGTCCAACTTCAGCTCAGGTCATAATCTTGTGGTCCGTGAGTTCGAGCCCCGTGTGGGCTCTGTGCTGACAGCTCAGAGCCTGGAGCCTGTTTCAGATTTTGGGTCTCCCTCTCTCTCTGCCCCTCCCCCGCTCATGCTCTGTTTCTCTCTGTCTCAAAAATAAACGTTAAAAAAATTTTTTTGTAAATAAAAATTTTAAAAATCTTCTAAAAAAATAAAAGAACCTCAAGACAATATGTGTTTTCATCTCTACATCTTTATTTGTATGGACTTTCCAAAAAAAGCATAGAAATTTCGGCTACATAAGCACAGTGACAACAATAATCTCTTGGAATCTTCGCCCAGTCGCCTACATTTAGATTTCCCTGATTACCTCAATAATTTTAGAACTTACACTTTGTTGCATCTGCAATGATGAAATAGAGATCCCAATGGAGTTATTTGCATATAGAATTCCAGCCTTAGAGAGAGGAGGAGGTGGGGTGCCTGGCTGACTCAGTGGGAAGAGCGTGTGACTCTTGATCTCCAGGTCATGAGTTTGAGCCCCACATTGGGTATAGAGAGTACTAAAAAAAAATAATAATAAACTTTAAAAAAAAAGAATGAAGAGGAGGAAGTTATAGACAGACCCGGGGTACCTGGGTGACTGAGTCGGTTCAGCCTTTGGCTCTTGATTTCAGCTCAGGTCAGGATCTCATGGTTTGTGAGTTGGAGTCCCGCATTCGCATTTGAGTCTCTGCTGTCAGCACAGAGCCGGCTTGGGATCCTCTGTCTCCCTCTCTCTCTGCCCCTCCCCCACTTATTCTCTCTCAAAAATAAAGATTTTTTTTTAAAAAGCTAAGCAGATTTTGTGTTCACTGCCCTATCTTGGGACACCATGGACTCTTCAGGTTTGTTCCAGGAAGCTGTATCATTTGCACATTAAATTCCAGTCTAGAGCCTGGTACACCGTGTCCCTCTGCTGTAATCTGGTGTTAAGGGTAAAATTCAATGAGTTTTCTTTCAATTGTGTCTGATATATTAGACCATTATGACCCAGAAACTTGTAGAATCACCACTGTTCATGGCTCCATGTGGTGAAATAAATAAATACGTGTGTGTGTGTGTGTGTGTGTGTGTGTGTGTGTGTGTGTGTGTAATGGTATATCATTTGGCCTTTAAAAATTAGGGAATGTCATTTACAACAACTTGGATGAACCTGGAGGACGTTATGCTAAATGAAATAAGCCAGGAGGCACCTGGGTGGCTCTGTCAGTTAAGCATCTGACTTCGGCTCAGGTCACGATCTCATGGTTCTCAAGTTCCAGCCCCGCATGAGACAAAGGTGCTGTCATCACCGAGCCCACATAGGATCCTCTGTTTCCATTGCTCTCTGCCCCTTCCCTGCTGGTTCTCTTTCTCTATCTCAAAATAAATAAATAAATTTTAAAAAGAAAGAAAGAAAGAAGCCAGACACAGAAAGATAAATACTGCATGATCTCACTTATATGTGGAATCTAAAAGAATTCACCTCATACAGAGATTAGAATGGTGGTTTTCAGAAGTTGAGGTTTGGGAAAGTGGGGAGATGTTGGACAAAGGGTGCAAAATTTTAATTATGCAAGATTAATAAGTTCTAGAGACCGTATGTACAGCATGGTGAGTACATTCACAATACCATATTGATACTTGAAATTTGGTAAGAGGGTAGACTGTTTTTTTTTAAGATATAAATGTCAGGAGCACCTGGGTGGCTCAGTCAGCTAAGCGTCTGACTCTGGATTTCAGCTCAGGCCATCATCTCCCGGTTCCTGAGTTTGAGCCCCAAGTCGGGCTCTGTGCTGACGGTACAGAGCCTGATTGGGATTCTCTCTCTATCTCCTTCTCTCTCTGCCCCTTCCCTGCTCGTGTTCTCTCTCTGTCTCTCAAAATAAATAAATAAACATTTTTTTTTTACAAAAAGATGTAGGGGGGCCTGGGTGGTTCAGTCAGTTAAGACTCCGGCTTCGGCTCAGGTTGTGATCTTGAAGTTCATGGGTTTGAGCCCTGCCTTGGGCTCTGTGCTGACAGTTCAGAACCTGGAGCCGGCTTTGGATTCCGTGTCTCCTTCCCTCTCTGCCCCTCCCCTGCTCACGCTCCGTGTGTGTGTCTCTCTCTCAAAAATAAATAAGCATTAGGGGCGCCTGGGTGGCTCAGTCGGTTAAGCGTCCGACTTCAGCTCAGGTCATGATCTCGCGGTCCATGGGTTCGAGCCCCGCGTCGGGCTCTAGGCTGACCGCTCAGAGCCTGGAGCCTGCTTCAGATTCTGTGTCTCCCTCTCTTTCTGCCCCTCTCCTGCTCCTGCTCTCTCTCTGTCTCAAAAATAAATTAAAACATTTAAAAAAGAAACATTAAAATTTTTTAAAAATACATAAATATGAATGTCAAATCCCTTTTTAAAATTTTTTTTTATTTTTTTAAATTTTTTTTAACATTTATTTATTTTGAGACAGAGAGAGAGACAGAGCATGAGCAGGGGAGGGGCAGAGAGAGAGGGAGACACAGAATCTGAAGCAGGCTCCAGGCTCTGAGCGGTCAGCCCAGAGCCCGACACGGGGCTCGAACTCACGGACCGCGAGATCATGACCTGAGTCGAAGTCAGATGCCCAACTGACTGAGCCACCCAGGCGCCCCAAATCCCTTTTTTTTTTAATGTTTATTTATTTTTGAGAGAGAGAGAGTTGGGGAGGGGCAGAGAGAGAGTGGGACAAAGGATCCCAAGCAGGCTCTGCATGGACAGCAGAAAGCCCGACGCAGGGTTCAAACCCACGAACTGAGCCAAAATCAAGAGTCTGACGCTTAAGTGCCTGAGCCACCCGGGCACCCCAAGAAGGCAGATCTTAAGTGTTCTTTCCAGAAATAGAAGGCAACTACGTGAGGTAACCGATATGTTAATTATCTTGATTTTGGCAATCATTTCACGATGTATACATACATATATCAGAATATCAAATTGTAAAAGAAAAAAAAAGAATATCAAGCTGTACTTCTTAAATATATGGAATTTTTATTTGTCCATTATACCTCAATAAAGCTGAAAAAATTCAGGTAGAATAAAACAGACACAGAAATAGAGGAGCGGGAAGAAGAAACTGGTAAAGAACACCAGGTAAGGACATTTAAAAGATCGGCATCTGCAACGACAATCATGGGAATAATAACTAACTGTTAGATAGGAATAATAGCTAAGTATTATAGAGCACTTAGAACGGTCTTCTTGCTTTCCTCTCCTACTTGTAACTCTTTTTCTCCACCCTCCCCAACTCCCAACAAAGAATTTGCACTTACAGATCTGTTATCATCTCAAACTAAAGCCGTTTGCTCATCATCCCCCAGGCAGCTGCTGAGTGCCTACCAAGTGTCAGGCCCTTGGAGTTCCGTGATGAATTCCAGAGTACTCCTGGATGTACTGACGTACGCCTAGACTGCACTCCCCATGATGAGCACTGGGTAATGTATAGAACTGTTGAATCGCTATATTGTATACCCGAAACTAATACAGCACTGTATGTTAACTATACTGGAATTAGAATTTAACACTTAAAAAAATGGGGCTCCTTCCTTCCATGCAGGAATCTAGCGGGGGAATAAAACACGGTGTCAAAAGGAAACATAAAACAAGTAAGTTCCTGCCCCGAAGGCGATCTGCACGGGGCCTCTCATCACCTCGCTGATCGTCAGGGCTGCTTCGCCTGACCTGGCTGGAAAAGTATTAACTAAAGCAAAATAAAATTAAAGTAAACAAGTAAATTCCAGTAGGTAGGAGGCGCTGGCTTTGTCGGCCCCAAGTCGGGAGGTGGAAAGGTGAGCGGGAGGCCAGGGCACCATATGAAGGGACTCGAGTAAGTGTGAGAATGTAAGGGAGTAGGATTTATAAGGGCTCGACTGGAAGGATTGAAGACAAGGATGAAAACGGGTGCAAGGAAGACAGAAAACGCTTCAATGGGATCGCTCCAGAGCGGGATGAACGATGAAGGGGACGCTAAAGGCAGGTGGGCTCCTCAAGGCAAAGGTGCGTCCGTCTCACTCACCTCCTCCCTCTCCTTGTCCCCAGAGGCCAGGCCATGGCTTGTTGCTCCCGCTCCGGCTGGGGGGCAGGGTGGGCGCGGGGAGCAGACTCGACAGAAGAGAAGGGGATGCCCCGTGGCACAGAGGGCACGTGCGGATCAGGAGAGGGATGGGTATGACTGGTTTCGGGAGCCTCGGTCAAGGCCAGCACGCTAATGGCTCAGACCATTCCAGTTACTGGATGGAGAGCAAGGGTGAGAGTGAGAGCGGCTGCCCCAAGGGGAGCGGGTGGACTTGGGGGGCTCCAGACTCTTTGACCAACTGTGACACTGCCCCCCTACCCCCGGAGCCCCAGGCCTCCCGCTCTTGGGGGTGCAAACCCGCCACTGGAGTCACTGTCGCCACGAATGGTGCCTTGGCTTCTGGAACGCGATGCCACGCACCTGCCCAAATCGGAGACTTGGAACCAGTTCCAGGGAAGTCGACAAAGCCCCTCCCGCGCCTAGAGTGGGGTCCTGCCCACGACGGAACGGGCTGTGCGCATCCAAGGAAATGAGCTTCGGAAGTACCCAGTTCCCTGCATCCTTCCAGTTCCTCGGAGATTGGAGTCTAAGCTGAATAAGAGACCATGTCCTTTCTCAGCCCGGTGCCTGAAACGACTGAAGGGAGAGGTGATGGGCCAGAAGGCATTTCACAGAGAGCCGGGCTTGACAGTACGGTCCATTCAGCTTGCATTAGGGTGTGTGTGTGTGTGTGTATCACATATTACATGATACAGGCTGTGTACTGTGTCCTATATCTCTAGGTATATACGTGTATATATAATACATGTGCAATAATATAGAAATGGCTCAAGTCAAAGCACATATACATTAAAAAATTTTTTTTCTTTTAACATTTATTCATTTTTGAGAGACAGAGAGTGACAGAGAATGAGTAGGGGAGGTGCAGAGAGAGAGGGAGACACAGAATCCAAAGAAGGCTCCAGGCTCTGAGCTGTCAGCACAGAGCCTGACACGGGGCTCGAACACACAGACCTCGATATCATGACCTGAGCTGAAGTCAGATGCTTAACCAACTGAGCCACCCAGGTGCCCCACATATATATATTTAAAATATTATTTATTTATTTTGAGAGAGAGAGAGAGAGAGAACAAGCGGGGAGGGGCAGCGAAAGAGGGAGAGAATCCCAAGCAGGCTCCACTCTCAGCACGAGCCTAACACAGTACCCAATCTCACCAACCGTGACATCGTGACCTGAGCCGAAATCAACAGTCCTATGCTTAACCAACTGAGCCACCCAGGCGCCCCTCAAAGCACATATTTTTTAATCTCTCCTGAATTAAAAGAAAAATGTGAATGGAATGGGAAAAAAAGTACAAAGTATTGAAAGTATTTTCTTTTTTTTTTTTTTCAAATTGGGGACAGAGAGAGACAGAGCATGAACAGGGGAGGGGCAGAGAGAGAGGGAGACACAGAATCGGAAACAGGCTCCAGGCTCTGAGCCATCAGCCCAGAGCCTGACGCGGGGCTCGAACTCACAGACCGCGAGATCGTGACCTGGCTGAAGTCGGATGCTCAACCGACTGCGCCACCCAGGCGCCCCGCTTTTGCTCTTTTATATAATATTTTATTTTAGTCATAAGGCATGATTGGCATTATGAAAATTCAAGGAATTCATAGAAGTCCAAAGCCGAAAGAACAAATCTACTCACATTTCATGAAGAAGAAATAATCAGAGTTGGTATTGGTGATATTCAATATTGCTTGATATTCTTACAGACATCCCTACACACACAAGGATGAAGAAGAAAGGGTGAATGCAGTGTGTATGCAGAGTGAATCTAATAAGACTGGAATCATACTACATATGTGGTAAACAAGATGAAAAATCTTAAATTTAAATTTTACTTCATTTAATAGAAGAAAAAGAAACACAGGAGATTGAAGGAACTGCTGAACCTCAGGAGATTGTTTTTGACCACAAGACATATAAGTTTCATGAAATCCCATTTTTCTTCTCCAGGGTACTCTGAACTTCCCAGCCTGTTGCCTTGTCTCTGAGGCACAGTATTTCCTGAGACTCTCCCAAAGACGCCCACTTATCATTAGGAACAGCTACAAAATGTTCCTGCGAGTATGATCAGGTCAAGTGGGGTCTGATTTATTACCGTAGGGCCTCCTGCCCTGGACACTCAGATGTCTTGGTCCTCGGTGGTCAGAAATTTGAGATCAGAACTAGGTAAGCAGAGTGAAGGACCGAGTGAGAGAAACACACAGTCACGGACAGAGAAGGAGAGAACAAAGCATGTGTAGGAGCAGGACTTGTAAACAGACGAGGGTAGAACAATGGCATCCTGGGATTGTTAGCTTTAGGGGTGCTTTCGATTACATTCTTCTGCCCCAGAGAATGAAAATTGTTGAATGTCAGCTTCTCAGGCAAAGGTTGCACATTGGCAGCTGCAGCCTGAATCTAATCTATTCTGCAGGCCTTTTTTAGATGGCCAGCACACTTCTTGATACATATTTCAGTTAGTTGCCAACATTGAAAAAAAATGTTTAACATTTATTCATTTTTGAGAGACAGAGTGTGAGTGGGGAGGGGCAGAAAGAGAGGGAGACGCAGACTCCGAAGCAGGCTCTGGGCTCTGAGCTGTCAGCATAGAGCCCGACGCGGGGCTCGAACTCACGAACCGCAAGATCATGACCCCAGCTAAGGTCAGACGCCCAACTGACTGAGCCACCCAGACGCCCCAGTTAGTTGCCAACATTTAAAGAATGGAAGGTTTCATATAAACATTTGGATTTGGGGCCAGTCTTAAAAAAAAAAAAAAACTGGAAAATCTAGTAGTCTTGGCCCAACATTCCCCCCAGTACACTCAGCTGGAGCTGAGTACTGGCCATCCCCTTTGAAAAAGATCTGTTCTTGGGGCGCCTGGGTGGCGCAGTCGGTTAAGCGTCCGACTTCAGCCAGGTCACGATCTCGCGGTCCGTGAGTTCGAGCCCCGCATCGGGCTCTGGGCTGATGGCTCAGAGCCTGGAGCCTGTTTCCGATTCTGTGTCTCCCTCTCTCTCTCTGCCCCTCCCCCGTTCATGCTCTGTCTCTCTCTGTCCCAAAAATAAATAAACGTTGGAAAAAAAAAATTAAAAAAAAAAAAAGATCTGTTCTTTCTCAGTTCACCTGTCTCCACTCTCCTTGCTGGTCTCCTGTCACCTGTGTCTGTCAGCATTTGAGTTTATAACCCTGATCATTTAAAAGCATGTTTTTTAGGGGCGCCTGGCTGGTTCAGTTGGAAGAGCATGTGACTTTAAAAAAAAATTTCTTAATGTTTATTTATTTTTGAAGGAGAGAGACACAGCGTGAGTGGGGGAGGGGCAGAGAGAGAGGGAGGCACAGAATCCGAAACAGGCTCCAGGCTCCGAGCTGTCAGCACAGGTCCCGATGCAGGGCTCGAACTCACAAGCTGTGAGATCATGACCTGAGCTGAAGTCGGGCACTCAACTGACTGAGCCACCTAGGCGCCCCTAGAGCATGTGACTTTTTGATCTTGGGGTCATGAGTTCAAGCCCCACGTTGGGTGCAGAGATTACTTAAGTAAATAAAAGTTAAAAAAAAAAACCATAAAAACATGTTTTTTATTATGTGAAATGTCAAGCGTACACAAAAGCAGAGAGAATCACAAGACATACTTTATGGACTAATCTCAGTCTCAACTTATTCACAGCCTGCCTTGTTTCATCAATACCCTAACCAGTTCAACATAATTATTTGGATGCAAATAGAGACACCACATCGTTGCATTCGTAGATATTTCAGTGTCTCTAAAAGAATGAGAATGTGGGGGCGCCTGGGTGGCGCAGTCGGTTAAGCGTCCGACTTCAGCCAGGTCACGATCTCGCGGTCGCGGAGTTCGAGCCCCGCGTTGGCTCTGGGCTGATGGCTCAGAGCCTGGAGCCTGTTTCCGATTCTGTGTCTCCCTCTCTCTCTGCCCCTCCCCCGTTCATGCTCTGTCTCTCTCTGTCCCAAAAATAAATAAACGTTGAAAAAAAAATTAAAAAAAAAAAGAATGAGAATGTGTAATTTCTTTTCTATAATTTTTAATTTTTTAACGTTTACTTATTTTGAGAGAGAGAGTACGCGAGTGTGTGTGTGCATACACACGTGCAGGGAAGAAGCGGAGGGAGAGGGAGAGGGAGAGAGAATCCCCAGTGGGGTCTAACAGCACGGAGCCCTATCTCCTGACAGTGAGATCATGACCTGAGCCGAAATCAGGAGTCAGATGCTCAACGAACTGAGCCCCCCAGGCGCCCAGAGAACGTGTCATTTCTAATCATGCCTTTTTCCATCATGCCACCTACACCGCGGGTTATGCTGTGGTAATAGGACGTGTTATGAAATAATAGTAGTGGGCATTTCTGAGGGCTTCTTCTGTGGCCAGACATTGTGCCAGGTACTTACATATGTTATGTCCTCTCACCAATTCTATGGCAGGGACATTGCTATCCCCCATCTTATAGAGGGTCTCCGCACAGAAGTCCACCCTAATTTATATATACATGCATATGCACATGCAAATACATGGTTTGGAGGCACCTGGGTGGCTCAGTCGTTTAAGTGTCTGACTCTTGATCTCAGCTCAGGTCTTGATCTCAGGGTCGTGAGTTCAAGTCCCACGTTGGGCTGCACGCTGGGTGTGAAGCCTACTAAAAAAAAAAAAAAAGGAGAAAATATGTATTTATATATAATATTTATATACCATTGATATATTATCCTTATTCATTAATATATTATCCTTATCGATAATAAACATAAGTAAATTAAATTAAATTTACACATTAAATATTACATATAAATATAAATACTAAAGTAAATAAACATTAAAGTAGATATAAATATAATAAATGTAGGTTGCATGCCCTTCCAACTGAGCCAGCCAGGTGACCCTCATTATTATTTTTTTTACTTTAAAGAAATCATATTCCTTCTGGTAATGGGAAAGTCCCATAAACCAGGGATTATATATCCCATTTTCCACTCACAAAGACCCAAGGTTCGAAACTTACTTTCCAGGGGCGCCTGGCTGGGTCAGCCCATGAGGCATGCGACTCTTGATCTCGGGTTTGTGGGTTTGAGCCCCACACTGGGTGTAGAGATTACTGAAAAATAAACTCCTTTTCAAAAAAACCTACTTTCCAAACATGGCTAATTATTTCTCACCACATACTTTTTTTCAGATATATTAGCCTGGGTGCTGGCTTTAGTCACATGCGTATGCATCTTGCAAGCTCCCTTCTGAGGTGAGCGAATCACAAACATTCAGTATGAGGAGTTGTAGAGGAAATGAAATACATCACATTCAGTTCATGCATGCTTTTTAAATACCTACTCCAGGGGCCCTGGGTGGCTCAGTCAGTTAAGCCTCCGACTCTTGGTTTTGGCTCAGGTCGTGATTTCACGGTTCGTGGGTTCAAGCCCCGAATCCGGCTCCTCACTGACAGTGCGGAACCTGCTTGGGATTCTCTCTCTGCCCCTCCCCCCATGCTTGCTCACTCTCTCTCCCAAAATAAATAAATAAACTTAAAACGAAATTAAAAAAAAAGAAAGAATTAAAATCCTTGTTAAAACTACATACCTACCTACCCACATACATACACACACGCCTATCCAGGGGTGTCTGGTTGGCTCAGTCAGTAAAGCATGCGACTCTTTTTTTTTAATTTTTTATTAATGTTTTTATTTATTTTTGAAGGAGCAAGAGAGACAGAGCATGAGCGGGGGAGGAACAGAGATAGAGGGAGACACAGAATTCGAAGCAGGCTCCAGGCTCTGAGCTGTCAGCACAGAGACCTATGCGGGGCTCGAGCCCACGAACCGTGAGATCATGACCGGAGCTGAAGTCGGACGCCTAACCGACTGAGCCACCCAGGCGCCCCAAGCATGTGGCTCTTGATCCACGATGCATGAGCTTAAGCCCCAAGTTGGGAGTAGAGTTTACTTACTTACATACATACCTATTCCACAACACCTCTCCCCCAGTACATTGTTCTGTAATATTCAGATTGAGTCCTTGCTTTAGGGATGTTTTTTTCCTCCACACTAAATTTAAAGGGCATCAAAAACTCCAGATTCCTGATAAATGATACCTGTTGCACAATTAAAAAAATAATTATTACTATGAACAAAGTGTCACAATTTTAAAGAAAGGCAGAATCTGACCCTTCGCTTAGACAGCTGGCCACCCCTTACTCTCCTCACCCTGATTTCACTCAAAGACTGTTTACAAAAACCTAGCTAGCATCGTGCTAACATTTCCTTGCTTGATTCATTTTATTTTATTTTTTTAAAGAGAGAAAGAGAGCGTGAGTGGGAGAGAGGGGCAGAGGGAGAGAGAGAGAGAGAGAGAGAGAGAGAGAGAGAGAGAATCTTGAGCAGGCTCCACGGTCACTGCAGAGCCCCACGTGGGGCTTGATCGCACAGCCCTGGGATCATAACCTGAACCAAAAGCGAGAATTGGATGCTCAACTGACTGAGCCACCCAGGTACCACCCACACTGCTTGATTCATTTTAATGCTGCATGAAAATATTTACCTTGGTGCCCAGGAAGCATTGCCTCCACCCTGGTGCCTGAGGTCAGGAGAGCCCTAGTGGCCTTGGCCCCCCCTAGCCTTTGGCTCAGGAAGGGAGAAAATGAGGCTCCCTGAGAGAGAATGAGGGTGGATCCAACCAGTGCTCCCCGGAAAGCAGATGCGGCCTGTGCATGCCGGTTACCGTGGCAACATGTGCAAGCGGGGAATTCATTGTAAAACGCCCTCCTGCTCCTGCAGCCGCAACGGGCTCAAAGTGGCATGGGAGTGGGGCTGCTGCCCGTCCCCAAGCTGCCTGAGCTTCAGCCCAGCACCCTCCGGGTCCTCTTTGTCCATGGGGCCAGGAGCTCCTGCACGGCCGTGGCCTTTTGCCGGCGCTGCTGCTCTTTCCTTAGGTTCACAGTGTATTTCCTCCTCATCTTCTGATGCAATTGCCAGGATCACAGGAGGGTTTGCATCTGGAGAGGAGGAAAGGCAAAGAGAGAGGTCGTGACATTGAATGCCCGGCTTCAAGGGCAGGAGGAGGCCCAGGGCCCCAAACTAAGAGCAGCAGATACAGCTCAATCCATCCTGCTGTCCCAGAGAAAGTTCGTTCCGTAGAGTTTGCTGAAGCACCTGTCACCATCCAGGCACTGACCATGCCGTCCTTCCTGGTCCTCCCTGACTCCTAAACGACCAGTTTCATCACTGCTGTGTCTGGGTGAAGGCTCCTTGTCCTCAGTGCTGTCGATGTAGCTGTGCTTCTCTGCAGACTGTGCTGGGGTCCCCGGGGATCTATGATCTGGTGGAGGTATAACTAGCAGCCGAGTAGGGTCCTCTTGGAGTATCTGGCCTCAGTGACGGTGTGTCGGCTTCAGGTTCAAAGCCTTCCGACTAACACGTAAGACGTTGACTATTGGCTTTCTCACCACCAGTTGTGGCAGATGGGACCCTGCTGGTGCACAAATGTCCAGGTGTGGCCACGAAATTATGTAAAATATTTACAAATACAAATTTTGCACAGTATTTGAGTGGCAAAGAATATATTGCCATTGGAAGTGTGTGTACTGAGGCGCCTGGGGGGCTCGGTTGGTTAAGCATCAAGCTCTTGATATCGGCTCAGGTCATGATCCCGTGGTTCGTGGGTTCGAGCCCCAAGTCAGGCTCTGGGCTGACAGCGAGGAGACTGCTTTGGATTCTCTCCCTCCCTCTCTCTCTGCCGCTCCCCCACTCATGAGTGCTTCCTCTCTCTCTTTCCCCAAACGAATAAATAAACATTAAAAAAAAAAAAAAGAATTGTGTGCACTAATAAGATATATCGAATGGCTTTCGGGGCGCCCGGATGGCTCGAATTTGTATTTGTAATGATGCTGAAGTCAAAGCCCTCCATGCTACCTAGAGCTCTGGGAGTAGGTGGAATCACGGGGCTGGGTTGGTCTGGCTCTCCGGGTGGTCATATGCACTCTGCAAGACACGCACTGTGCCACTTGAGAAGGCTTAAGTGCCCCAGAGTCTTAGTAATGAATTCATGTCAGAGTACAACTGCAGATTCCTGCCCAGTGCCTAGTGCCTCCAAAAACACTTACACTGCATGGGGTCCTTCCCAGTGAGTGTTGTAGTGAAGAAAAATCCGTTACTATTTGGAAAGTATTTGCAGTAATGTCTTGTACATAGTATGCGCAAATGTTAAAGAAATGTATGTGAAATGAACATTTGGGCCCAGAGCATGTTCAAAGATTTATCACTCTGGAAGAAAGGCATTTTAAACTCTTTTTTTTTTATATTTCTTTTTTTTTTTTATTATTTAAAAGGTTGGTTTGTTTTGAGAGAGCGAGCAAACACGACCTGGGGAGGGACAGAGAGAGAGAGGGAGACAGAAAATGCCAAGTAGGCTCTACGCTGTCAGTGCAGAGCCTGATGCAGGGCTGGAACTCATCACGAACCATAGAGTCTGATGCTTAATGGACTGAGCCACCCAGGGCTTTTTTAAAAAAATAATTAATTTATTTATTTTAATGTTTTTCAAAATTTATTTATGAGAGAGAGAGCGCGCGTGAGCAGGGTAGGGGCAGAAAGAGAGAGGGGGACAGAGGATTCAAAGCGGGCTCTGCACTGACAGCAGTGAGCCCAATGTGGGGCTTGAACTCACAGACCATGAGATCATGGCCTGAGCCAAAGTCGGGCGCTAAACTGACTGAGCCACCCAGGTACCCCTCTTTTTTTTTATTTGAGAGAGAGAGAGAGAGAGAGAGAGAGAGCACAAGCAGGGGAGAGGGGCAGAGGGAGAGAGAGAGAGAGAGAGAGAGAGAGAGAAAGAGACTTAAGCAGGCTCCACACTCAGCGTGGAGCTCCATGCAGGGCTCTATCTCGCAACCCCAGGGTCATGACCTGAGCCAAAATCAAGTCAGACACTCAACCGACTGAGCCACCCGGCCACCTCTGGACAAAAGACATTTTAATGATCTATGGGGGACAGCATTAATAAGATTATAGAAAAGGCTATTGTTTTTTTTCTTTTAAGGGAGCAAACTCATAGAAGCCTGATAAGCTTCTTTTGAGCATAGATCGATAGAATTGTGGAATTGCAAGCCTGCCTGGCAGATTCCTAAGAACGAGTCTTAATATCTGAACGTCCAAAATCTAAATATCTCCTCTTGCAGACGTGGGTCAACGTCCAGAAACATAAGGAAAAATAAGGGACTTCTCCAATACTCACTCACAGCTAGCTGCTGCCTGGCCCAGGTCTGCTGATTTTCAGAAAGCCTATCTTTGATTTCACACAATGTTGGAGGCTTTTGAATAAGTCAGAAGAATCTTCGGGTGAAAATAAACATGGGGCAGAATCTGCTAGTCCGAGATTGAGTATCTTTGCCTAGGCAGGAGAGACCCATACTCATGGTACAGCAGAGCGCTCTTAGGACAGGCAAACAGGGCTTCGAACACAAGATTGGAGCTAGTGAAAAAAAGAGTGGAGGGGGCAGTACCAGGAGAGTTCGGGTAAGGGCACACCTACTGCGAACACTCAAGATTCAGGATATCTACGAATATGCCGCTCACTCGACTTGGGTCCCCCTTTGGCACGATACAGACGCCGAATGATGTAGCCTCCCCCGCTCCTGCCCCCAATAGGCCAAATCACGAAGAAAAACCCTAGAGTCTGTCATGAGAAAGGATATGGAAACCCTTTCTGAGGGTTAACAGCTCACTAATCCTTTCTTTTTCTTTTTTTTTTAAGTTTTTATTTCTTTAAATAATCTCTACACCCAACGTGGGGCTCAAACTCATGACCCCAAGATCAAGAGCTGCACGCTTCTCGAACTGAGCCAGTCAGGCGCCCCACAAATCCTTTCTTTTTCTGAAAATCGTGTGAGTGTGCTCTGAAGTGATGCTATATTTTCTTTTACACTTTCTGTATGTGGGGCGCCTGGATGGCCCAGTGGGTTGAGCATCTGACTCTTGATTTTGGCTCAGGTCATGATCCCAGGTCGTGGGATCGAGTCCCATGTCGGGCTCCACATGGAGCCTGCTTGGGATTCCTCTCTCTCTCTCTCTCTCTCTCCCTCTGCCCCTCTCCCCCACGTGCAGTCTCTCTCTAAAAGGCAAAATAATAATAATACTTAAAAACTTAAGCTTTCCGAAATTAGTCAGTCAGAGAAAGACAAATATCATATGACTTCACTCATATGAGGATTTTAAGAGACAAAATAGATGAACACAAGGGAAGGGAAACAAAAATAATATAAAAACATGGGGCGCCTGGGTGGCGCAGTCGGTTAAGCGTCCGACTTCAGCCAGGTCACGATCTCGCAGTCCGTGAGTTCGAGCCCCGCGTCAGGCTCTGGGCTGATGGCTCGGAGCCTGGAGCCTGTTTCCGATTCTGTGTCTCCCTCTCTCTCTGCCCCTCCCCCGTTCATGCTCTGTCTCTCTCTGTCCCAAAAATAAATAAACGTTGAAAAAAAATTTAAAAAAAAATAATATAAAAACAGGGAGGGGGACAAAACAGAAGAGACTCGTAAATATAGAGAACAAACTGAGGGTTGCTGGAGGGGGTGTGGGAGGGGGGATGGGCTAAATGGGTCAGGGGCACTGAGGAATCTACTCCTGAAATCATTGTTGCCCTATATGCTAATCTGGATGTAAATTTTAAAAAAATTAAATAAAATGGAAAAAACCCTTAAGCTTTCTGTCTGCATTTACAAATATCGGTTGTTTTGTTTTGTTTTGTGTTTTTGGCACATTAACCAGAGAGACAGACCCACTGAGTCTGTGGCCCACCAACGTGGTCTTCGTGGTGATTCAGAACATGGAAAGGCCCTCAAGCCCTTTGCTGCATCTAGGGAATCCACAGGACGGGACTCGCTCACTTGCGTCTTTAACTATTTGACCCTCACTGGTCTCAGTGAGATCCCTGGGTTTTATCCTCAGTCAAGGGAGAAAGGAGGGAAAAAGTACTTAAAGAGCATAAGAAGAAAGGAAATAGGAAAAGAGGTGCATCGTGAGGAGCAGGAAAAGGCCACTAACGGGGCGCCTGGGTGGCTCAGTCAGTTGAGCATCCGACTTTGGCTCAGGTCATGATCTCACGGTCTGTGAGTTCGAGCCCCGCGTCGGGCTCTGTGCCGACAGTTCAGAGCCTGGAGCCTGCTTCGGATTCTGTGTCTCCCTCTCTCTCTGCCCCTCTCCTGCTCATGCTCTGTCTCTCTCTCTCTGTCAAAAATAAATAAACATTAAAAAAAAATTTTTTTTTAATTTTTTTTTCAACGTTTATTTATTTTTGGGACAGAGAGAGACAGAGCATGAACGGGGGAGGGGCAGAGAGAGAGGGAGACACAGAATCAGAAACAGGCTCCAGGCTCTGAGCCATCAGCCCAGAGCCTGACGCGGGGCTCGAACTCCCGGACCGCGAGATCGTGACCTGGCTGAAGTCGGTCGCTTAACCGACTGCGCCACCCAGGCGCCCCTAAAAAAATTTTTTTAAAAAAGGCCACTAATAACCAGGAAGAGACAGTTAAGAGTGCAGGTCCAAAGCCTGGCTCGCCGTGAATCCCGGGCCAATGCATGAGCCCGTCTCTCAGCTTCCTCACCTGAAAAACGGGGAGAATGACAGTGCCTACCTCACTGGGTTTTCGTGAGGGTCCAATGAGTGAATGCATGTAACCTCTTTCTTCCGCTCCAAGCCTCCAATCCATCAGCAAATCCTCTTAACTCCACCTGAAACACACATCCCCAAACCTTTCACTTTTCCCGAATGCCTTAACCCTAACCACTGTTATCTTAAAGCCTTAACCTTAACCACTGTTATCTTAAGGCAGAATGTTGCATTAGCCTCCTGGCTCCCTGCTTTCACCTTTTCTCTCCCATGACCATTCTACCCGAGGAAGCCAGGACGATCTGATGCTGAAAATATGAATTCGACCCTGTTGTGCCGGTGACTATAACTTCTATAGTGCTTGTCTTTCTGTTTGGCCTAGAATAGGCATTTAATGCATGGCCACTGTTATTACATTCTTCTTCTTCTTCTTTTAATACTTATTTATTTTTGAGAGAGAGCACATGCAGGTAGGGGAGAGGCAGAGAGAGGGAGACAGAAGATCCGAAGCAGGCTCCACGCTGACAGCAGAGAGCCCGATGTGGGGTCGAACTCCGGAACCGAGAGATCATGACCTGAGCCGAAGTCGGACACTTAACTGACTGAGCCACCCAGGTACCCCTGTCATTCCCATTTTAAAGATGATGAAACCAAGGCAAAGTAAGAATACGCAGCTCGCCAGATTAGCCAGAGAGCGCATGGCGAGCAAAGCCAGGATTTAGACCTCTGTAGTCTGGCTCCAGATTTGCTCTCATAAACCTGTCACACCAGATCATGATTCCTGGCTACTTTCGCTTACAATAGGGATCCCGTTGGGGCGCCTGAGTGGCTCAGTCGGTTGAGTCCCTGGCTTCGGCTCAGGTCATGATCTCGCGATTCACGGGTTCGAGCCCCACATTGGGCTCTGTGCTGACAGCTTGGAGCCTGCTTTGGATTTTCTGTCTCCCTCTCTTTCTGCCTCTCCCCTGCTTGCACTCTGTCCCTTTCTCTCTCTCAAAAATAAAGAAACATTAAAAATTAAAAAAAAAAGAATAGGGGCCCACCTGAAGTTTAAAATAAAAAGTAGATTAAATTTAGCTTAAAAATTGTAAATAAATACTAGCGTGGGTGGCATGGAGTTCGGGCAACGCTCCCCTGGGGTACACGAGGGACTGTGGGTTAGATGACGGGGGAGTACACTGCAGACAGAGATGTGCAAGAACACGTCTGAGACATCACAGCTGCTCTAGCTAGTCTAATGCAAGCCGTGAGGAAAACTCTTGTATTTCTCCCACATAACAACCGATCCAAGACTGAAAATTCATCATCGGGATCCTAGCCAAGGGAGGGAGAGGCCTGCATAATCCGGAAGAGTCAGCCTGAGGACGAAACATCTTGGTTAAAGTCAGAGAGAGGCCGTGGGATCGCCATCTCTTGACATCTTTTCTTCCTTTTTAAAAAAAAAAAAAAATTTTTTAAATGCTCATTTTATTTTTGGGGGAGAGAAGGAATTCCAAGCAGGCTCCATGCTGAAGCATGGCGCCTGACTCGAGGCTCAAACTCACAAACTGAGCCGAAATCAAGAGTCAGATGCTCAACTGACGGAGCCACTCAGGCGCGCCCCCCCCCGCAACCTCCTTAACATCTTTTCTAAACGTGACTTGGTCAATCACCATGTTTCAGCTGATTTCTGAGCCATCCTGCAGCGACGTTTATCCATTAGGCACGGTAGGCAAGGTGCATACGTCTTACAAAGGCCCCCACCAATTGTTTAATTTCTTTCACAGGATGATGCTGAAAACACTGATGGTTGCCATAGTAAAAAGAAGATGAATCATGTGTAATACGAAGCATAGGACTCATTATTAGAAATTGCTTGTAATGTTCAGGATATTAACACCTCCCAAAGCATCTGCAAAACACATGTTTGGTTTTTTTTTAAGTTTATTTATTTTGAGAGAGACCGAAGCAGTGTGAGTCGGGGAGGAACCCAGAGAGAGGGAGAGAATCCCAAGCAGGCTCCACCCTGAAAGCACAGAGCCCGATGCAGGGTTCCAGCCCACAAAGCGTGAGATCATGACCTGAGCTGAAATCAAGAGTCGGATGCTTAACCAACTGAGCCACGGAGGCACCCTATTACGAAACACATCTTGAAGAGAGAACCATAGAGCCCTCAATCTGGTATAGGGGCCAAGGGCAGACGACTCCAAAATGTGCCACTTTGGAATATTGATGATTTCATTTCATTTTTATTTATTTTTCAATGTTTATTTATTTTGAGGGAGCGAGAGAGCACTAGCGGGGGAGGCCAGAGAGAGAGCAAGAGAAAGAGAGGGGCGCCTGGGTGACTCAGTCGGTTAAGCATCCGACTTCGGCTCAGGTCATGATCTCTAGGTTCGTGGATTTGAGCCCATGCCGGGCTCTGTGCTGACAGCTCGGAGCCTGAAGCCTGCTTCGGATTCTGTCTCCTTCTCTCTCTGCTCCTCCCCCACTTGTGCTCTGTCTCTCTCAAAAATAAATAAACATTAAAAAATTAGAGAGAGAGGGAGAGAGAGAGAGAGAGAGAAAGAGAGAGAGAGAATCCCAATCAGGCTCTGAGCTCTCAGTGCAGAGCCTGATGCCAAGCTTGATCTCACAAACCATGAGATCATGACCAGAACTGAATTCAAGGGTCAGTTGTTTAACCGACTGAGCCACCCAGGCACCCTGGCATATTGATTATTTTAAATAAAAATTACTTAAGAAACAGCCAATACAGGGGCACCTGGGCGGCTCAGTCGGTTAAGCGTCCCGACTTTGGCTCAGGTCATGATCTCGCAGTCCGTGAGTTTGAGCCCCACGTTGGGCTCTGTGCTGACAGCTCAGAGCCTGGAGCCTGTTTCGGATTCTGTGTCTCCCTCTCTCTCTGACCCTCCCCCGCTCATGCTCTCTCTCTCTCTCTCTCTCTCTCTCTCTCTCTCTCTCTGTCTCAAAAATAAATAAATGTTAAAAAAAATAATAAAAAAAAAAGAAACAGCCAATACAAAAAGAACACCCCGAGCCCCCTTTGTCTCCAAAAAAGTAAGAAATAAATCGTGAAAGTTACCCTCCCTGTACCAGGAAGTAAAGAGACATCCTCCATAGAGCAGAGAAGGCTGTGTAAACACCCCTGGTCACCCTTTCCTAATTTACTACCCCAGCCCAAATTCTGTTTAGAATTCCTTCTGAATCGAAGCTCTCAAACACAAGTTTTCTTTGCCCTGCCAATTCCTCAGAGATGCCTTGGTTATTTCTTGAGGTGTCACTGTCATTATTTGGCCACTGTGTTCACGCAATAAAACTGTTTTTTTTCTCCTGTCAAACTGTCTCATGTCAATTTAATTCCTAAACCAGCTAGAAGACCTTGAAGGACGGAAGGAAAAAATCTTCCTCCCTTACACTGGCCTGGATCTCTTTTGACAATAAATACAATTTTATTTTTTCCAGAGCAAGAGATCATGATGATATTTTTAGGGAAAAAAAGGGAGCACGAGGGGAGAGGGAGCAGCAGGGGGAAAGGTGGAAACTGACCTGAGTTCATGCCAGGAGCCCAGCACAGGGGACGGCTGAGCTTGTATAGGGGACATGCTACCGCAGATGCGCGAGTGGAGGACCACCGAGGATGCATACTTCGCTGTGGCCTCCTAAGCCAGCAAAATGCAAGAGTTCTCGGTGCACTAAGCCCTGGGCTGGGGGGTCTACACTTGCACTCCGATGGGGCGTCATTACTAAAAATCCGGAGTACTTGAACTTTCTCATCGGGCACATTGGATTTCCTGTAGAGTGCATCTTACCCAGAATGTTCTACAAATCCGGCCCCAACATCCGACTCTCGGCACCCCGGAAACATGGTGGGCTCTGCTTTCTGTGTCCTTGCAGAAACTCGGTTCGTCATTTCACTTTACTTATTAGCCTGGCGTGTGTGCAGGTTGCCAAATATAGAGGGCTGGGCCATGAGACTTTCTCAAAACGTTTCCCAAAGGGCTCCTGTAGGTAGTGAGAAGTCTCGAAACTTCATCTCTCCCCGTCCCTGATTTGCCCCCCAAATCAGGTCGCATAATCCGGTACCATCCCGTCCTCAGACCACTCTGCTCAAGAGGGGCGTGGTAAACCGAACTTTCAGTTAGAGACCCGATTGTGCACAAACCCAAGCTCCCGCCTTGCCCCGCACAGCCCTTATTTTTTGGCCACGCCCCAGACACTTGCGTGTCGAAGCAAGTCCCACCCACCTCAGTTGGCGGAAAGGGAAAGCCAATAGCGATCGTCTAAAGGGGATCACGTACGCGTCGAACTTGCGCCAAACCTTTGAACTGGTACGAGGCGCCAAAAGAGGCCGGCTCTGGTCTCGATCACCACAGGGTGGGCGGAGGCGTTGGCCGTCCACCCCACCACAGCCATGGAGCCTCTGCCCAGCGGCGACTACTGTGACCTGGGTGCATACTGTGACCCCGACTACTACTGGCTGGGGATGCAAGAAGTGGAAATCAGTTCTGAACCTGTGCAGGACGCGGCCCCAGACGCCAAAGAAGACGGCCACATTGATGACGGCAGTCTAGTCCCCGTGGGCAACAATAACCCCCAGGGCGGTGTCAGCTATGCCAACTCTGGAGGCGACATCAACCGTGAAGGCGTGGCGAACCGTGACGGCGAAGGGAACCACGAGGCCAGCGGTGTCGTCCAGGCGCTGGGGCAGCAGCACGCTGAAGGGCCACCCCAAGTGGCAGCCGCTAGGGCTCGTCAGCCCCACCGCCGGCAGCAGGGAGCCCCGCGCTCTAAGTTCACGGCATTTCAGGTGCGGGAGCTGGAAAGCGTTTTCCAGCGCACTCAATACCTTGACGTGGCCACAAGGTAAGTGGCTTGCTCCGGCAAGTGCCGTTCGCCTCATTGCCAGGCATCTTCGTTTCCCTACCCCCTCCCGGCCCCCCTGCCCCTCCACCCCCACCCGTCCCCCCTCCCCCCCCGCCGACTTCCTTCTCCCCCTCCTAAACCAAAAAGGACTAGGGTTGGGGAGAATGCCTTCTGTGCATCAAGGGAAATATTTGTATACAGAAATTATATGAAACAAGTCTGTGGAAATCTGTGGTGGGTAGTCTTTTTGTTTTTTTTTAAATTGTGGTGGGGACGCCGGGCTGGCTCAGTTGGGAGAGCGTGGGATTCTTGATCTCTGAGGGTCGCGAGTTCGAGGTTCGAGCCCCACCTAGGCATAGAGATTACACAAACAAGCACAAACTTAAAGAAAAAAAGACTTAAGGGGAGCCTGGGTGGCTCAGTCGTTTAAGCGGTTAAGCGTCCAACTCTTGATTTGGGCTCAGGTCCTGATCTCCCGGTTCGTCAGTTCGAGCCCAGTCAAGCCCGCATCGGGCTCTGCGCTGAAGTGCTCTCGTGCGCGCGCTCTCTCTTTCTGTCTGTCTCTCTCTCAAAAAAAAAAACATTAAAAAAAGAAAAAAAGACTTATTAAAAAGCTGGTAAAATAGAGAGTCGTGGCTGGCTCAGAGGAGCATGCAGCTTTTGACCTCAGGGTCCTAAGTTTGGGCCATTTATCGGTGTAGAGATTACTAAAAAAAAATAAATTAAAAAAATTGTGGTAAAATATGTGTAAAGATAAAATATACGATCTTAACCATTTTTTTCAGTGTATAGTTCACTAAAGTGCATTCCTATTTTTTTTTTACAACGAATCTCCAGAACTCTTTCCACCTTGCAAAACTAAAAGGATGCACGCTGAACCACTCTCTGTTCCCCCATCTCCCCCAGCCCCTGGCGATCACCTTCCTACTTTGTGTTCTGATGAATTTGACTACTGTAGGTGCCTCATATAAGTGGGATTACACAGTATTTTTCTTTTTATGCCTGAAGTATTTCACTTACCATAATGTTATCGGGGTTCATCCACGATGTAGCGTGTCTCAGAATTCCCTTCCTTTTTTAGGGTTGAGTAATATTCCATTGCTTGTAAATACAGAATTTCATTGATCTATTCATTTTTAGTGGGCACTTGAGTGGCTTCTACCTTTTGGCTATTGTGAATAACGCTGTTATGAACATGGGCGTGCAAATAGCAGTTGGAGTCACTGTTTTCAATCATTTGGGGTAGATATCCAGAATTGCTAGATCGTTTGGTAAGCCTGTTTTTAATTTTTCAAGCAGCTACTGTGCCGTGTCCCTTAGTGGCTGCACGTGCACAAGGATTCCAATTTCTTCACATTCTTTTCTTTTTTTTTAATTTTTTTTTTAATTTTTTTTTTCAACGTTTATTTATTTTTGGGACAGAGCTGAAGTCGGACGCTTAACGGACTGCGCCACCCAGGCGCCCCTGATTTCTTCACATTCTTGTTAACACTTATTTGTTTATTTATTTAAAACATTTTATTTTTAGGTAATCTCTACACCCCAGGTGGGGCTTGAACTCACAAGCCCGAGATCAAGAGTCACACGCTCCACTGGCTGAGCCAGCCAGGCGCCCCTGTTTTTAATATTAGCCGTCTCGGGGCGCCTGGGTGGCGCAGTCGGTTAAGCGTCCGACTTCAGCCACGTCACGATCTCGCGGTCCGTGAGTTCGAGCCCCTCGTCGGGCCCTGGGCTGATGGCTCGGAGCCTGGAGCCTGTTTCCGATTCTGTGTCTCCCTCTCTCTCTGCCCCTCCCCCGTTCATGCTCTGTCTCTCTCTGTCCCAAAAATAAATAAACATTAAAAAAAAAAATTAAAAAAAAAATATATTAGCCGTCTCAATGGCTGTGAAGTGGTATTTCATTGTGGTTTTGATTTGTATTTCCGTATTGATTGGTGATGTTGAGGATCTTTTCATGGGCATATTCGAGCCCTGCACCCATTTTTACTCTCCGTAAGACTAATTTATTCATTTTTTTCCTGATTTCTTTATTTTGGTCAAATACTCGTAAAATGTACTGTCTTTGCCATTTTTCATTGTGCAGTTCAGTGGCATTACGTACATTTTTCTTATGTTACCATCACCACCGTTCATTTTCAGACATCTTCTCATATTGCAAACCTGAAACTATTACCATTACACAATAACACACCCCCCGATCCCCTGGTAACCACCATTATACTTCCTGTCTGTGATTTTGTCGTTTTGTGACCGGTTTATTTTACATAGCATACAGTCTTTTAATTTTTTGTAAGCTTTTTGGCTTTTTTATTGAAGTATAATTGACATACAGTGTTATATTGGTTTCAGGTGTACAACATAATGATTCAACGACTTTATACATTACTCAGTGCACACCACGATAAGTGTGGTCACCATCCGTCACCATAGAACATTATTACAAATTATTGACTATATTCCCTATATTGTATGTTCATTTTCATGACTTATTTATTTTATAACTAGAAGTTTGTACTTCTTAATCCCCTCAATTTCACCTGTCCCCCGACCCAATTCCCCTCTGGGAACCGTCAGTTTCTTCTCTGTATTACAGTCTGTCTTTTTGGTTGTCTATCTCTCTTTTGTTTTTTAGATTCTACCTATAGGGGTGGCTGGATGGCTCAGTGGGTTAAGAATCTGACTCTTGATCGAGAGAGGGAGACACGGAAGCCGAAGCAGGCTCCAGGCTCCAAGCTATCAGCACAGAGCCCGATGCGGAGCTTGAACTCACAAACCGGGAGAACATGACCTGAGCCGAAGTCGGACGCTTAACTGACTGAGCCACCCAGGCGCCCCTATCCACTTATTATTAATGAGCACTCGGGTTGCTTCCACTTTTTGGCTCTTGGGAATTACACTGCTAGGCACATAGGTGTCAAAATATCTTTCCAAGAGCCTGTGTTCAGTTCTTTCAGGTATATACTCAGAAATGGAATTGTCGGGTCATTTGGTAATTTCTATGTTTAAATTTTTGAGCAGCGCTCAAACCCACAAACTCGAACCCACAAACCATGAGATTATGACCTGAACCGAACTGTTTTTCTTAGCGGCTGCACAAGGGTTCCAATTTCCCCACATCCTCACCAGCACTTGTTATTTTCGGGTTTTTTGTTTTGTTTTGTTTTGTTTTGTTTTGTTTGTTTGATAGTATCCATTCTAACGGTATGAGGTAGCAGTGTGGTTTTGGTTTGAATTTCCTTAATGACTACTTAGTGATGTTGAGCATCTTTTCATGGCCATTTTAATATCATCTTTGGAGAAATGTCTATCCAAGGCCTTTGCCCAGTTCTTAACCGGTTGCTTGTTTATTTATTCAGTTGTAGTCGTTAATATATTGTGGATGTTAACTCCTTATCAGATATATGATTTGCACATATTTTCTCCATTTGAAGGGTTGCCTTGTCACTCTACTGATTTTTTTTTTGAAGTTTGAAAATTTATTTTGAGAGAGAGAGAGAGAGCCCACACGCACCTGAGTGCATATGTGCTAGTTGGAGAGGGGGAAGAGGGAGGGAGAGAATCCTAAGCACAATCCACACTCAACACAGAGCCTGACGTGGGACTCAACCCCACAAACCATGAGATCATAACCTGAGGCTAAATCAAGAGTCAGGCACTTAACTGACTGAGCCAGCCAGGTACCCCTCACTTTATTGATTTTGTACTTTGGTCTACAGAAGTTTTTAATTTTGATGTAGTATAATTTATACATTTTTTAATCTTCTGTGTTGGTAGCTTTTTGTAAATAAAATTTTATTGGAATCAGGCTAAGGAGAATAAGGTACTCTCCTGCAGCTAGCTGTAGGGCTGGATCCTTTCATTTACAATTTTGAGGCGGGCGCCTGGGTGGCTAGGTGGTTAAGCGTCCGATTTCGGCTCAGGTCATGATCTCGCGGTTCGTGAGTTCGAGGCCGGCGTCGGGCCCTGTGCTGACAGCTCAGAGCCTGGAGCCTGCTTCAGATTCGGTGTTTCCCTCTCTCTCTCTGCCCGTCCCCTGCTCACTCTCTGTCTGTCTGTCTCTCTCTCAAAAAACAAATCATAATAAACATTAAAACCTTTTTATAAATAAATAAAATTTTGAGGGAGGGGGTCACCTGGCTGGCTCAGTCAGAAGTGCGTGTGACTCTTGATCTCAGGGTCAAGACTTTGAACCCCACTTAGGACATAGAGCCTACTTAAAAAATTTTTAAATAAATTTTAAAAAGTTGGAGGGGCACCTGGCTGTCTCAGTCAGCAGAGCATGTGACTCTTGATCTCGGGGTTGTGAGTTCAAACCCCACGTTGGGCATAGAGCTTACTTAAAAAATAATAAATAAATAAATAAGTAAATAAAACTGTGATAATTTGTTGATCATATATTTGTTTGCATTAATTTTTTATTTTTTATTTAAAAGATTTTTTAGTGCTTATTTATTTTTGAGAGAGAGACAGAGTGCGAGTGGAGGAGGGAACAGAGAGAGAGGGAGACACAGAATCCAAAGCAGGTTCCAGGCTCTGAGCTGTCAGCACAGAGTCCAATGCGGGGCTCGAACCCACAAACCATGAGATCATGACCTGAACCGAAGTCGGATGCTTAACCAACTGAGCCACCCCGGAGCCCCGAATTTTTCTTTTTTTAAATAGTGCAATAAAATTATTTATCGTGACTACCAAGATGTTAATGCTACCTTAAATTTTGAGGGGAAACCGTAGCAAGCCTGGAACTGGGAATTACAGAAAAGTTTACTTGGGAGGTGGGCTCTTGAGAGGAGGGTGCACGTTTTAAAACAAGCATAAAAAGTATATCTGTACATTTCACTTTATCCACAGCTCTAAATACTAAACATTTGTGGTTTTCTCCCCGCAGAAGAGAACTTGCAAGATGCATGAATGTGACCGAAACCAGAGTGCAGGTCAGTAAACCTGAATGGCAGGGCAGCCATTCTGAAACCAGCTTTAGGACTTGTAACACTTCTGTTCCAGGGGTTCTCAACTTGGTATGTTTCGGTTTTCTTTTTTAACTTTGGCAAATAAATCGACTTTAGGAGTCTTTGTGGGTGAAAAATGGGGTATGTGAACTCCAGCTTACGGATGTTTCCCATTACCCGAGGGAACATGATTCCTTTCTCTTAAATTTTTTTAATGTTCATTTATTACTTAAAAAAAATTTTTTAAGGGTGAGCGGGGGAGGGGCAGAGAGAGAGGGAGACGCAGAATCCGAAGCAGGTTCCAGGCTCCGAGCTGTCAGCACAGAGCCGGCTGCAGGGCCGAACCCACCACCCAAAACACAGATATCCTTTGAAGAGTCACGTGTGGAGACATATTGGGGCTCGGGCTGACTGTGGAAGTATTCAAATTAATGCACAGAGGAGCAGGTTATGAGAGGGATTGGTTATACTAAGTTAAAGCCATGCATAAGCTCTTAGCGAAGTGGGTGAATTTATAAACTTTGGGGTGGGGGCGCCTGGGAGGCTCAGTTGGTTGAGCGTCCGACTTCGGCTCAGGTCATGATCTCGCAGTCCGTGGGTTCGAGCCCCGCGTCGGGCTCTGTGCTGACAGCTCAGAGCCTGGAGCCTGCTTCAGATTCTGTGTCTCCCTCTCTCTGTGCCCCTCCCCTGCTCGTGCTCTGTCTCTCTCTCTCTCTCAAAAATAAACATTAAAAAAAAACATTGGGGTGAGGGAGAAATGTATGCTCAGAACACGCTATATGAGTAACCAGTGTCTGTTTAGTGAAGCTAAGACTGATGGTGGAGGGACAGCTTCAAAGTTCGAGAACCCAGTCCTCTTGCTGTTGTTTTTAAGTGTTTGGTAAGGCAATGTGGGGAGTGAGAGCTCTACATTCTAATTTTCTGGAATATTTTGATGCATCAACCTGAAAACATTGCCGGGACAGTCACGTTACGGTGAGAATGGGGGAACGGTTTGCAGGCTTTGAAAATTTGCCTAAAGTATGAAACAAGCAAAAAAAAAAAAAAAACCACCCAGTACTGAATGAATATTAATTGACCTAAGAAGGGCGAAAAGGTTAGAGAAGAACTACAGGTCAGTCAAAATAGGCCTTCTGGGGGCGCCTGGGTGGCGCAGTCGGTTAAGCGTCCGACTTCAGCCAGGTCACGATCTCACGGTCCGTGAGTTCGAGCCCCGAGTCGGGCTCTGGGCTGATGGCTCGGAGCCTGGAGCCTGTCTCCGATTCTGTGTCTCCCTCTCTCTCTGCCCCTACCCCGTTCATGCTCTGTCTCTCTCTGTCCCAAAAATAAATAAACGTTGAAAAAAAAATTAAAAAAAAAATAGGCCTTCTGGGTACTACACAAATTCTTCAAATCTACTAAACACGTAAGCACATATTCTCTTGAGGATTTCTAACATTTTAAGAATTTTTTTCATGTTGGTGATGCCATTTTGAAGAGTTGAGTTTTGTGGAATTTGGTTGGTTGGGGGTTGGGTGGCCCTTATTTGGGGATAGAGTCATTGTGTTAATTTTAAATACTTTCATTCCCTCAGGCACTTTTGACTAATTTGTAGGTCATGCCGTAAAAAGGTGACCCCCCCCCCAAAAAAAACCCACTTAAGTTACAGCAAAGTGATATTTGCCCAAAAAAGAAAGGAAAGGAAATCAGGCTGGGTGTATCGGCTTTGCTGCAGAGTGCATGTGTGAGTGCATTGATGGAAAGGGGTTGCAGGGGCGCCTGGCTGGCTCGGTCGGAGGAGCATGTAACTCTTGATATCGGGTCGTGGGTTCGAGACCCATGCTGGGTGTAGAGATTACTAAAAAATGTAAATAAACTTTAAAAATTTTCTAAAAAAAGAACAGTTGCAGATCTGGTGGTAGGAGTACCTGAAAAGCAGCCCAACAGAGCTGACCGTTGAGTAGTGGCATCCCAACACCGCAGACTGGGGCCCCGGGCCTGGCTCAGACTGGAAAGGTTGGGAGCAGACTGGGATCGCTTTTTCAGGCTAAGGCGTATTGCAGAGGAAAAGAAAAACGTTAAGGTTTGGTGACTAGCTCTTTCTCCTTCCTGGGTTTCCTAATGCACTCTCAGTGGCATTCTGAAGGGGAAAGAAGCCACAAGAAACAAATCAGGGAGAAAACAGTGTTCTCACAGATTTCCCAACCAGACAGTTGAATTTCTCCAAGAAACTTAATACATGGTTTCCTCCTTTCTTTTGCAAACAGAACTGTTTTGTAAAGCCAATGTTGAGAATACAGCCCATATCAGGGCGCCCGGGTGGCTCAGTCGATGAAGCCTCTGACTCTTGGTTTCAGCTCAGGTCATGATCTTACTGTTTGTGAGTTTGAGCCCCTCATCAGGCTCTATGCTGACAGCATGGAGCCTGCTTGAGATTCTCTCTCCCTCTTTCTCTGCCCCTCCTCCACTTCCTTTCTATCTCTCTCTCTCTCAAAATAAGTAAATAAACATTTTTAAAAAATTTTAAGAAGAGGGCGCCTGGGTGGCTCAGTCGGTTGAGCGTCCGACTTCAGCTCAGGTCACGATCTCGCACTCCGTGAGTTCGAGCCCCGCGTCAGGCTCTGGGCTGACGGCTCAGAGCCTGGAGCCTGTTTCCGATTCTGTGTCTCCCTCTCTCTCTGCCCCTCCCCCGTTCATGCTCTGTCTCTCTCTGTCTCAAAAATAAATAAACGTCAAAAAAATTTTAAAAAAATTTTTTAAGAAGAGAGAATACAGCCCATACAACAGCCAGCTTTTGTTATCTTATGTTTATGGGTATTTGACCACTGGTATGTTCAGATCCCCACCCCCCCAACCCCGGAATGAGCTCGATCACACCGGCCTTGTTGAAGCTCTGTATTTATGCAGCAGAAATACCACAAATCTTAAAATAGGAGTGCAAGCATGAGGCCTCAGGCAGGGAGAGAAGGCCTTTTGTGCCACTCAAGATGCGTAGTTTGGAAACTTCTGAAGGGATTTCAATCTAATGTTAACCCCATTAACTAGGACACCGAGAAGATAGTCAAGTCTAACTGACCGTTTTGTTTGCTTGTTTGCAAAACTATCGGGCAGGTATTTAGGAAGAAGAAGCCATTTTATGACCCCTTTACCCTCATTGTTGTCAACCACCTTCCTAAAGTGCGGTTTCACCTTGCCTTAAGAAAAAGGGATGGGATTGGGACCTCCTGGTTGTGTAGCAGCTCCGAGGGGCCCTGCCCTGCCCTGCCCTGCCCTGTCCTGCCCTGCTGGACAACAGCGGCTCGGGTCCGGGATCCTGGAACTGTGGCCAGAGTGAGCTGACCTGGCCCTGAGCCCGGAAAGGTTTGTAGGGTGGGGCAAGTTGGAGCATGCAGAATTGACGACGGTGACGATGGTGTGCCTCTTTCCCCTAGACTCCTGGGCGGCCAAAGAGTCTTGAGCATTTTAGTTAATTTGGGTCAAGTTGGTCTCCACTTTCCTTAACACTACGGGTTGAAGTGTCAAGGCAGTGTGCCTGGCCCCCGCAACTCTCACGCCCCAGTGAGACGAGCCACAAACTCCATGGGACCCCATGACGAGGCCTCCCTTGCCAGACTGCTTTTTAACTCTCAAGAGGTTTTGGAGGAGTAATGACCCCTTAGACATCCTTGAAGGAAATCTGTCTGAAAACCCAATGCGTTTCTTCCTATTAATTATTTACTTTGCACCGAAGATAGGCTTGTCAAGTAGGAAGCTGTTCCCCTCAATATGACCTTAAATAGGGCCCCCTATTGACAATGCCCACATTATCCCCAAAACAAGGTGACACTGTCCCTAGTGAGGAGACGGCAGGAGGTAACTGGCGGTAACAGGTGGTCGTCAGCCGCCAGGATACAGACCCTTCTTTATCCTGTTACCAGGTAGTTGATCCGCAAGAAGCGGGTGCGACTCAGAAGTAGACCTGCACCCGATACCTGAAAAAACCATTTGAATCTTAAAATTGGGAAGAGAGGGACAAAGTGATAAGCCTACTCCGGAATTTGGCACATAGCTGGTGCTCACTAAGGGGGAGCTAAAGGGAGGGGGTGTGCTGGTAACTTCCTTGAGCAAACAGCTTCCCTTGGCGTGGCATGAAATCTCAGTGGTGCACACACTTGCACGTAGGTAGTGGCTTCTGTCTTCGGACGTTAACTGTTCGATGTACTAAACCGATCCCCTTTTCCCTCTGACTGCAGGTTTGGTTTAAGAACAGGAGAGCCAAGCTCAGGAGAGATGAGAGGGCATCAATGCCCACAACTACTCCACCTACTAACCTGGAACACCTGGTCATCCTAATGCTGGACGGGCCCTAGAATGTCGCTCTCGTTCAGAAGCCAGATTGGAGATGGGTTCTTCCGGTGCCACTGACACCCGGGCCGTCTTGTTGCCCCTGCCACCCTTTTCTCCTCCAAAGTTGTGTTATCAATAAAGAGAAAATTTTTCTGTGCTTTTGCCTTCGTGTATCAAACGGGAGCAAGTACGGTGTGTATGCAAATTGCAAAGGAAATGCCATTTACACAGAATGACAAGGAGGCCTCCTTTCATGAGGAGACCTCCCTGAGTCACCATCTGGAGGCCCTGCATGTCACAGAAGTTCCCCGAGTGCCCGTGATGACTCGGCACTGACCTGTATCTTCTCCACCATCCCGCCCTCCCTCACCCCATCGTCATCCCCACCTTGCTCCTTCGGGACCACAAGTATGTGCAAAATGGGGTGGGAGGAGTCCCTAGTGAGAGAGCAGTGTTTCTTCCAGAGATGAGCTCCATCCACGCTGACAAGTTCAGGCCGAACCCTGGACTCTGGGGGAAACCTCCTAAGAGGTTACTCACGGGGATTTATGGGAAGGCGGCCACCGAACATGCATACATTATGTTTCCAATCCTGGTCACTACCCGCCCTTTTGCGGAGGAGACTGGGGACTAGAAGCCATTCTGGCACACAGGTTCTGCGGCTTTAAAAGAAAACTGAGAAGGGATTCCATCAAGGCCAGAAAGAGGCTCTTCTCCCTTTTTCCCCCCTCCCCCCACCAGCCGAGGAAAGCACATTATTGATCCTTCCCCAGCTCAGAAGCATTTTGTCACCTTTCACATCCTTGAGAGCACCCCAATTCCAAACACTAAAAGGGGGCCTGTTGGTTTACTGCTGCTCAGAGCAAGAGTAAGGAAACGGTCGGAGCAGTGTTCTAGAATAATCCCGCCTTGTAAAGAAGAAGTCGTACCTCCGCTGTCTTTGTGTGAGAAGACCAGCGTAGGAAAAAACCCAAACAAGTAAGGGTCAGTGAAGTGCAGAGGCCATGCCCCTCCTCTCTGCGTCGTTCCAATTTTGGCGTATGCGCTGCCGAAGCGAACGCAGGCCCCCTTTTTAAAAAGCGTTAAATTCTCAGTTCAACCTTTGTCTCTGAGGACTCTTTAGCAACGTGAGGCTCCTTTAATGGAGTTCTGCGTGAAAAGTCACCAGTTGTGGACACCACGGTCCCGTAAGGTGATGGCAGTAATGATGGGTAAGGTGCCATGGTTATGCCAGAGTTTCCTCTGGTGGGAGTTAATCAGACACCAGTTTCACAGCACCCGTGTGTCCCCAGAGTGAAGGGGGGCTCTGTGGCCTTGGGAAAGCGTGCCCTCTGTGCCGTGGCATCCACTGATGCCTTATTCCTTCGTCCTGCCTTTCTCGCTTGTGAGTGACGGATGTCGGTAAAGCGGTTGCAATGCCGGGCCCCACAGAGAGGGTGTCGCGCTGCTCACCGGGGCCTCCAGGCCTTGCCGCCGGGAGTGAGGGAA
Source organism: Prionailurus bengalensis (assembly GCF_016509475.1). NCBI lineage: Eukaryota > Metazoa > Chordata > Mammalia > Carnivora > Felidae > Prionailurus > Prionailurus bengalensis. Next base: position 99,119,272 of record NC_057361.1, on the reverse strand, counting down.
ATTCAAGAATGTTCCTGCACATACATGCCCATTGCCATTCTCGCCAGAGGATTTTGAAAGCGAAACTTATTTCCTAGTGTTGGCCACTGTCCTTTTTTTTTTTTTTTATGAAATTTATTGACAAATTGGTTTCCATACAACACCCAGTGCTCATCCCCAAAGGTGCCCTCCTCAATACCCATCACCCACCCTCCCCTCCCTCCCACCCCCCATCAACCCTCAGTTTGTTCTCAGTTTTTAAGAGTCTCTTATGCTTTGGCTCTCTCCCATTCTAGCCTCTTTTTTTTTTTTCCTTCCCCTCCCCCATGGGTTCCTGTTAAGTTTCTCAGGATCCACATAAGAGTGAAACCATATGGTATCTTTCTCTGTATGGCTTATTTCACTTAGCATCACACTCTCCAGTTCCATCCACGTTGCTACAAAAGGCCATATTTCATTTTTTTTCATTGCCACGTAGTATTCCATTGTGTATATAAACCACAATTTCTTTATCCATTCATCAGTTGATGGACATTTAGGCTCTTTCCATAATTTGTCCTTCTTTTTTATTTTAGTTTATTTATTTATAAATGTTTATTTTTAAGAATGAGAGAGAGAGAGAGTGCGCTGTGGGAGGGGGGTGAGGGGCAGAGAGAGAGAGAGAGAGGGAGACGGAGACCCAGGATCCGAAGCAGGCTCTGTGCTGACAGCAGAGAGCCTGGGGGGGGGGGGCGAACCCACCAACCCTGAGATCATGATCTGAACTGAAATCAAGAGTCAGATGCTCAACCGACTGACCTTTCGGGCTCCCCATCCTTCTTTTTTAAATACTAAGTTTCTCACTGCTTTAGGTACCTTCAGATCTACGAGGTCTGTACCAATATGCTCCAGGCACTGTCACACCTAAGGAATGTGGTGAAAACCTCAAGACAAGGGAGGCTATGTGCGCACAGGTGACATTCCTCACAACTCTAACATAGACCACCCAGACTGCATGTCTGCATGTCACCGCGCATGGGAGACAAAGAAGTAGAAATCGTATAAAAGGCCACAACCCGCTGCGCTCGGGGCTCAGCTTTTCAGGTACGAACCCACTGAGCCCGTGAGGGCATGAATCAAGTTCCTTCCTAGAAAGGAAAGCCTTGGTGTCACGACTCTGTACAAACCTCAGTCCCATTACATTACATGAGGGCTCATCTAGGATTCGGAGATGGTGCATTTCCACCCGCTCCCCCCCCCCCCCCCGTTGCTGGGGTACCAACCTCGGGGTACCGGGAGAGGCGACCTCGCCTACCACCAGCAGACCACTTGATCCATAGGAGACTAGCCCATCCCAGCTCGCCAGGGCAAGGACCCGGATGCACAAAGGACACACACACACACACACACACACACACGGTGAGGCCCAGGAACCAGCTCAGGGAGCGCCGCCCAACAGACTGGTAAGAACCTGGAGTTCCTTTTGGTAGACCTGACTCTAAGAGGAAGAAGGAGAGCCTGATCACCCCCCAGAGTCCCAGAGTTGCCTGAGTAGTTCCCTAAGGAAAAAGGAACAAAACCACAACTCTAAGGTGCTGGGCACTGGACAGCAGGTTGGAGTCGCTGTGTGACTGTGTGTGAAAGTGATAGACAATGGAAAGGTTCCAACCTGACCAAGGGCCAAAGCCAGTGTTGAGTCCCGATCCGTGGTTCCGTGGCAGCCTCATATGGCTGAAGATGGCGTCAGGCTTCCTCAGGAATCTGATCCTGGTCAGGGATTAATACGGAACCTGCCAATGCTGAGGGGCTCCTGAAATATCTCCAAGAGGAGAGTGGCGGGAAATGGACAAAGCAATGTACGTCCTCTCCAAATTAGCCCCCCCTTCCCCCTTTTTCCTCTCTTGTGCATGAAAGTTGTCTGTCAGGGGGAGGAAATGGGTGGAAAGCAGAGTAAACCGGCTCCCCTAGAGTGTCTGTCGAGAAAATTCAAAAAGGGATATTCAGGAGATTATGGTGTGAAATTAACTCCCAGAAAGCACCAGACGTTCTGTGAAACTGATGGAACATTGTTTGGGGTAGGCTGGCCCTCCGAGTGCTCACTTGATAAGGAACTGGTTGGCCGAGTGTTCGGGGTCGTTGTGGGGGATCCAGGCCACCCCGACCAAGGTCCTTACATTGAATGTTGGCAAGACCTGGTCCTATCCCGGCCACCTTGGCTGAAAGTCTGTATCAGAGAGCTGTAAAGTTATGATGGCTCGTGTCATGGCTTCCTCCAAACGCTGGCCGGAAACTGAAAAACCCATACTGTCGGGAGAACCTGAGGAAACCCCACCGCTATGTGCCCCTCTGCAGCCCTCACTGCCACCTGCACCTCCAGCCACCCCGGCTGCTGAAACCCCACCGGAGGCTGCCCGTAGTCCCGAGTCCTCACCACCTCTAGCACCACCGGCCTCTCCGGCTGTGACCGGCTCGCCCGGACCACCGGTCCTAACCCCATACACCCCTCCCGGAAGGCACCCAGAAAATCAGGCCAGCAGAGACAGTCCCTTCCTGTAGCAATACCGGGGAGCCCTACAGGTGCCACTGAGGGAAACTAGGGGACCCGTCTATTATGATCAGGGGCCAGATCTGAGGAGGCCAGCGTGTTTTTGTGTACCAACCCTTTACCACTCTGGACCTCCTAAACTCCCTCCTATGCAGAGAAGCCCCAGGCTGCGATTGAACTAATGCAGTCCGTAACTCAAACCCATAAACCTACCTGGACGGACTGCCGTCAACTCCTCCCGACCCCCTTCCACATGGAGGAGCGTCACTGAATTACCCAGGCGGCCCTAAAATGGTTAGAGGAGAGTGCCCCGGCTGGGACGCTAGACACCCAGGCTTAGGCTCAGGCTCACTTCCCCGGGGAGGACCCCAAATGGGACCCAAATGACTCAAACGTAGATGGAGGGCTCGCAAGGACTGAAGGGTAGCAAGAAGCCCTTCTAAATGGCATGAAGGAAGGGGGGAAAGGCCATAAATATGAGTAAGACATCAGAAGTGCTCCAGGGACCCGAGGAGAGCCCTAGCCAGTTCTGTGAGAGACTATGTGAGGCATTTCGTCTCTACATCCCTTTTGACCCGGAGGCGCCCGTTAACCAGCGGATGGTCAGCGTGGCTTTCGTAGCTCAGGCCCAAAGGGACATCCGGCACAGGCTGCAAAAGCTGCAGGGTTTCACCAGCATGAATGCCAGTCGGTTGCTGAAAGTGGCAACTGAGGGGTTTGTCAACCGTGACAAAAAAAGGCAGAAAAAGGCGGACTTGTTAGCTGCTGCCTTGGTGGAGTGGTCAGAACCCTCCCGGAAAGGTGCCCCGCAGGGGCGAGGCCAGGGCCGAAAAGGGGAACGTCCGGGGGGGGGGGTCTCACCCAGGACCAAAGTTAGGACGGAACCAGTGTGCGTACTGTCGCTGGGAGGGCCACTGGGAAAATGAGTGTCCCCCGCAGCTGGGTAATTTTCAGCAGGGCCTCAAGCCGAAAGGAAGAGGCCAAGTGGTCCAGGGCCAGTGCCAACCAACATCACGGCCTCATGGGGCCCCCGTGAGGTGATTTTATGGGGCTAGCCACCAAGGAGGACTATGAGGAGGACTAGGGCAGCCCGGCTCTGTTTTGTTAGGCCCCCAAGAGCCTATGGTCCAAATGAATGTGGGGGGAGGTATGGCAACCCATTGACTTCACGGTAGATACTGGGGCAGAACACTTGGTGGTGACACAACACGTGGGCCCCCTCTCACAGAGACAAGCCACTATCGTGGGTTCCACGGACAATCAGACAGGCTGTCCCTTCCTGCTGCCTCGGGGATGCAGTTTAGGCGGCCATGAAGCCATCCATGAATTCCTGTACCTCCCCGACTGCCTGACCCTCCAGAGCCAATCGATCTTCTCCTTCCAGTGGGAGGATCCCGAAAATGGTGGTGACAAGGGCCAGTTGACTTGGACCGGATTGTCTCAGGGCTTCAAAAACTCCCCAACCATTTTCCATACTGCATTAGCTTCTGACTTAAAAGCCTTCCCAGCGGATCGACGTGGCTGTGTCCTGCTTCAGTACCTAGATGATTACTGCTGGCCAGAAGGTCCCGGGAGGACTCCGTGGAAGGAACTTGGCAACTCCTTACCCTCCTATGGGAAACCGGCTACAAGGTCTCAAGGAAAAAGACCCAAATCTGTCAAGAGAAAGTCAAATATCTGGCTTTACCTCTCCCAGGGGAAGCGCCAACTCGGCCAGAGAGGAAGTGGGCCTTTTGTTCAGTCCTGGGCCCGTCAACCTGATGCCAGGTTCGGGAGTATCTCGGGGCCACAGGTTGCTGTAGAATCTGGATACATAACTATTCAGTCCTGGTGAAACCATCCTATGAAGCTACAAATCGGGGAGAGCGGGAGCGCCTAATGTGGGAATCGGCCCAGAAGAAGGTCTTTGGGAAACAAAGCGAGCCCTCACTAATGTGCCTGGTTTGGAGCTCCCAGACACGACTAAGCCTTTCTTTCTGTACGTCCATGAGTGCACTGGTATTGCAGTGGGAGTCCTAACTCAGATGGCATGGCATGGCCCGGTGGCATATCTCTCCGAGCAGCTTGACTCCGTGGCCCAAGGCTGGCCACCCTGCCTATGGGCACTTGCGGCCACGGCCCTCTTAGTGTCTGAGGCTGACGGGTTAACTATGGGACGAGAATGGACGGTCCGAATGACACATCCAGTACTGACATTAATGGAGTACAAGGGACAATACTGGCCACCCAACGCCGGGATGGTCAGATATCAGGAATGCTACGTGAGAACCCGCACATTCCCCTGGAAGCAGGGCCGACCCTGAACCCTGCAACCCTGCTGCCCGTCGGGCCCGGCCAGCCAGACCCTGACTGCATTGAAGTCACGGATGAGGTGTCCTCCAGCCGACCAGACTCGAGGGGCCAGCCTCTCGAGGACCCCGGCGCCCAGTGTTTCACCCACAGTAGCAGTTTTGTGAAAGAGGGAGAACGCCGTGCAGGGAACTCCGTGGTGACGCCGAATTCCGTCACTGAGGCCAAGCCCCTCCCCCAAGGGACTTGAACACGGAAGGCAGAGCTCATCACGCTAAGCCGCGCCCTCCAACTGGCGGCAGGGACGCGTGTTAATATACACGCAGACTCTATGCCTTCACCCCCCTCCACGTGCATGCGGCTTTATATAAAAAGAAGGGTCTAATAAACTCAGGCGGAAAAGACGTAAACTATGGTAAGGAAATCCTGGGACTCTTGGACGCTCTGTGGGCCCCTAAAAGGGTGGCAGTCATGCATTGCCGGGGACACCGAAGGGGAAACACCACGGCTGCACGGGGGCACCGTAAGGCAGACCGAGAGGCAAAGCTCGCGGCCTCCAAAGGAACGGCGGAATCGGCGCCTTTACCCGCCGCGCTGTTCCCCAACCCGCTGGCACAATGGGACCCGAATTACACCACGAAAGTACCTGGTTTGGGACTGAAAATGGAAGCTGCCTCCCGGGGGGATGGTGGAAATGCGAAGACGGCCGGGTAGCAATTCCTGAGGCCCGGGCCCCAACCCTCGTCCCGCAGTTCCATCAGGACACCCGTGTGGGCCGGCCAGCCCCCGACACTAGTGAGCCGGCATCCCCCCCTCTCTCCGGCCCAGCCCCGGGGGGGATGGGAGCAATGTGAAACGTGTGCCCGGAATGGCCCACGTCAGGGACCCAAGGCCGCCCCCGGGGTGCAGAGCGGCGGGGAGCCCCACTTGAAAGCGCGATGGTGGACTTCACTGAGCTTCCCCGGGGCCGAGGCCCCAGTACCCGTCGGCGCGTGTGTGCGCTTTCTCGGGCTGGGTGGCAGCCTTCCCGGCTCGCACACAAAAGGCACAAGAAGCGGCCGGACTACTTCCAAAGGAAATTATCCCACGATTTGGGATCCCTGTCGCCGTGGGATCCCGTGACAGGCCAGCATTCGTGGCTGAGGGGGTGCGGCTGGTGGCAAAGGGGTTAAAGATCACCTGGAGGTGACATGCTGCGTGCGAACCCCAGCGCTCCGGGAAGGGCGAATGAGTGAGCTGAACCCTGAAGCTGCAGTTAAGTAAACCGTGTCAGGAAACCCACCTGCACTGGGGCCAGGTGTGGCCAATGTCCTTGTTAAGAATCGGGCGCAGCCCCGCTAAGACTGGGTTCTCCCTTTATGAATTCCTTTATGGGCGCCCTTCCCCCATTATCGAGGGCATAGGGGGGATTTAAATGAGATAGGCAGTCTAACCCTGAGGCGGCAGATGTGGGCCCTCGGCTCTACTCTAACCACCCTGCACCGATGGGTTAAAGAGCATTCGCCTGGGGGCGCCTGGGTGGCGCAGTCGGTTAAGCGTCCGACTTCAGCCAGGTCACGATCTCGCGGTCCGTGAGTTCGAGCCCCGCGTCAGGCTCTGGGCTGATGGCTCAGAGCCTGGAGCCTGCTTCCGATTCTGTGTTTCCCTCTCTCTCTGCCCCTCCCCCGTTCATGCTGTCTCTCTCTGTCGCAAAAATAAATAAACGTTGAAAAAAAAATTTAAAAGAACATTCGCCTGTGAGCCTGACAGATATTCACCCTTATTTAATTATTTTTAAATTTACATCCAAATTAGTTAGCATATAGTGGAACCATGATTTCAGGAGTAGATTCCTCGGTGCCCCTTACCCATCCCCCCTCCCACAATCCCTCCAGTAACCCTCTGTTTTTTCACCATATTTAAGAGTCTCTTATGTTTTGTCCCCCTCCCTGTTTTTATATTATTTTTGCTTCCCTTCCCTTGTGTTTCTCTGTTCTGTGTCTTAAAGTCCTCACATGAGTGAAGTCATATGATATTTGTCTTTCTCTGACTGACTAATTTCGCTTAGCATAATACCCTCCAGTTCCATCCGCGTAGTTGCAAATGGCAAGATTTCATTCTTTTTGATTGCCGAGTAAGACTCCATTGAATATATACACCACATCTTCTTTATCCATTCATCCATCAATGGACATTTGGGCTCTTTCCATACTTTGGCTATTGTCGATAGTGCTGCTATAAACATGGGGGTGCATGTGCCCCTTCAAAACAGCACACCTGTATCCCTTGGATAAATACCTACTAGTGCGATTGCTGGGTCGTAGGGTAGTTCTATTTTTACTTTTTTTGAGGAAACTCCATACTGTTTTCCAGAGTAGCTGCACCAGTTTGCATTCCCACCAGCACTGCAAAAGAGATCCTCTCTCTCCGCATCCTCGCCAACATCTGCTGTTGCCTGAGTTGTGAATGCTAGCCATTCTGACAGGTGTGAGGTGATATCTCATTGTGGTTTTGATTTGTCTTTCCCTGATGATGAGTGATGTTGAGCATTTTTTGATGTGTTGGTTGGCCATCTGGATGTCTTCTTTGGAGAAGGGTCTATTCATATCTTTTGCCCATTTCTTCACTGGATTATTTGTTTTTTGGGTGTTGAGTTTGATATGTTCTTTGTCGATTTTGGATACTAACCCTTTATCTGATATGTCATTTGCAAATATCTTCTCCCATTCCATCAATTGCCTTTTAGTTTTGCTGATTGTTTCCCTCGCTGTCACGAAGCTTTTTATTTGATGAGGTCCCAATAGTTCATTTTTGCTTTTGTTTCCCTTGTCTCAGAGACGTGTTGAGTAAGAAGTTGCTGCAGCCAAGATCAAAGAGGTTTTTACCTGCTTTCTCCTCGAGGATTCTGATGACTTCGTATCTTACATTTAGGTCTCTCGTTTATTTTAAGTTTATTTTTGTGTATGGTGTAACACAGTGGTCCAGGGTCATTTTTCTGCATGTCGCCGTCCAGTTTTCCCAGCACCACTTGCTGAAGAGACTCTCTTTATTCTATTGGATATTCTTCCCTGCTTTGTCAAAGATTAGTTGGCCATATGTTTGTGGGTCCATTTCTGGGTTCTCTATTCTGTTCCATTTATCTGAGTGTCTGTTTTTGTCCCAGTACCATACTATCTTGATGATTACAGCTTTGTAGTATAGCTGGAAGTCTGGAATTGTGATGCCTCCTGCTTTGGTTTTCTTTTTCAAGATTGCTTTGGCTATTCGGGGTCTTTTCTGGTTCCATACCAATTTTAGGATTGTTTGTGCTAGCTCTGTGAAGAATGCTGGTGTTATTTTGATAGGGATTGCATTGAATATGTAGACTGTTTTGGGTAGTATTGACATTGCAACAATATTTGTTCTTCCTATCCAGGAGCATGGAATCTTTTTCCATTTTTTTTTTGTGTCTTCTTCAATTTCTTTCATAAGCTTTCTATAGTTTTCAGTGTATAGATTTTTGGCCTCTTTGGTTAGGTTTATTCCTAGGTATTTTATGGTTTTCAGTGCAATTGTAAATGGGATCGATTCCTTGATATCTCTTTCTGTTGCTACATTATTCGTGTATAGAAATGCAACTGATTTCTGTACATTGATTTCATATCCTGTGACTTTGCTGAATTCATGGATCAGTTCTAGCAATTTTTGGTGGAATCTTTTGGGTTTTCCATATAGAATATCAGGTCATGTGCAAGGAATGAAAGTTTGACCTCCTCCTGGCCGATCTGGATGCCTTTTATTCCTTTGTGTTGTCTGATTGCTGAGGCTAAGACTTCCAATATTGTGTTGAATAACAGTGGCGAGGGTGGACATCCCTGTCTTGTTCCTGACCTTAGGGGGAAAGCTCTGTTTTTCCCCATTGAAGATATTAGCGTTGGGTCCTTCATATATGGCTTTTATGATCTCAAGGTAGGATCATTCTATTCCTACTTTCTTGAGGGTTTTTTTTTTTATCAAGAAAGGATGCTGTATTTTGTCAAATGCTTTCTCTGCATCTATTGAGAGGATCGTGTGGTTCTTGTCCTTTCTTTTTGATGGGATGAATCACATTGATTTTTTTGTGGATATTGAACCAGCCCTGCATCCCAGGTATAAATCCCACTTTGTTGTGGTGAATAAATCTTTTAATGTTGGATCCGGTTGGCTAGTATCTTGTTGAGGTTTTTGCATCTGTGTTCATCAGGGAAATGGGTCTATAGTTCTCATTTTTAGTGGGGTCTCTGTCTGGTTCTGGAATCAAGGTAATGCTGGCTTCATGGAAAGAGTTTGGAAGTTTTCCTTCCATTTCTATTTTTTGGAACAGCTTCAGGAGAATAGGTACTAACTCTTCCTTAAGTGTTTGGTAGAATTCCCCTGGAAAGCCATCTGGCCCTAGACTCTTGTTTTGGGGAGATTTTTGATTACTGATTCAATTTCTTTACTGGTTATGGGTCTGTTCAAATTTTCTATTTCTTCCTGTTTCACTTTTAGTAGTTTATGTTTCTAGGAATTTGTCTATTTCTTTCAGATTGCCCATTTTATTGGCATATAATTGCTCATAATATTCTCTTTTTTTGTTTTTATTTCCACTGTGTTGGTTGTGATCTCTCCTCTTTCATTCTTGATTTTATTTATTTGGGTCCTTTCCTTTTCTTTTTGACCAGTCTGGCTAGGGGTTTATCAATTTTGTTAATTCAAAGAACCAGCTCCTGGTTTCATTGATCTATTCTACTGGTTTGTGTGTGTGTGTGTGTGTGTGTGTTTGGTTTCGATAGCATTGATTTCTGCTCTGATCTTTATTATTTCCTGTCTTCTGATGGTTTGGGGCTTTATTTGCTGTTCTTTTTCCAGCTCCTTAAGGTGTAAGGTTAGGTTATATATCTGAGACACAACCCTCTTCCTTCTGTCTTCTTTAGGAAGGCCTGGATTGCTACATGCTTCCCCTTTATGACTGCCTTTGCTCCATCCCAGAGGTTTTGGGCTGTGGTGTTATCATTTATGTACTTTTTAATTTCCTCTTTAACTTCTTGGTTAGCCCATTCATTCTTTAGTAGGATGTTCTTTAGTCTCCAAAGTATTTGTCATCTTTCCAAATTTTTTCTTGTGGTTGATTTTGAGTTTCATAGCATTGTGATCTGAAAATATGCATGGTACAATCTCAATCTTTGTACTTGTTGAGGGCTGATTTGTGTTCCAGCATGTGATCTATTCTGAAGAATGTTCCATATGCACTGGAGAAGAATATGTATTCCACTGCTTTAGGATGAAATGTTCTGAATATATCTGTGAAGTCCATCTGGTCCAGTGTGTCATTCCAAGCCATTGTGTCCTTGTTGATTTTCTGTTTAGATGATCTGTCCATTGCTGTAGGTGGGTGTTCAAGTCCCCTACTATTGTGATATTATTATCAATGAGTTTCTTTCTGTTTGTGACTAATTGATTTATATATTTGGGTACTCCCACATTTGGAGCATAAATGTTTACAATTGTTAGCTCTTGATGGATAGACCCCTTCATTATGATATAATGCCCTTCTGCATCTCTTGTTACAGTCTTTATTTTAAGATCTAGATTGTCTGATTTAAGTATGGCTACTCTGGCTTTCTTTTGGCGACCATTAGCATGATAGATAGTTCTCAATCCCCTTACTTTCAATCTCAAGGTGTCTTTAGGTCTAAAGTGGGTCTCTTGTAAACAGCATAAAAATGGATCTTGTTTTCTTATCCATTCTGTTACCCTATGTTTTTTGATTGGAGCATTTAGTCTAGTGAAATTTAGAGTGAGTACTGCCATTATGTTGCCTGTAGAGTTGGGGTTTCTGGTGGTGTTCTGTGGTCCTTTCTAGTCTTTTTTGCTTTTGGTATTTTTCTCTGTTTTTCTCCCCTCAGAGTCCCCCTTAAAATTTCTTGCAGGGCAGGTTTAGTGGCCTTGAACTCCTTTAATTTTTGTTTGTCTGGGAAACTTTTAATCTCTACTTCTATTTTGAATGACAGCTTGGCTAGATAAGGAATTCTTGGCTGCAAATTTTTCTGATTCAGCACATTGAATATATCCTGCCACTCCTTTCTGGCCTGCCAAGTTTCTGTGGATAGGTCTCCTTCAAACCTGATCTGTCTTCCCTTGTAGGTTAAGGACTGTTTTTCCCTTGCTGCTTTCATGATTCTTTCCTTGCCTGAGTATTTTGTGAATTTGACTATGATATGCCTTGTTGACGGTCGGTTTTTTAATCTAATGGGAGTCCTCTGTACTTCCTGGATTTTGGTGTCTGTGTCTTTCCCCAGGTTAAGAAAGTTTTCCACTATGATTTGCTCACATAACCCTTCTACCCCTATTTCTCTCTCTTCCTCTTCTGGGACCCCTATGATTCTGATGTTGTTCTTTTTAATGAGTCACTGATTTCTCTAATTCTTAAATTGTGTTCTTTTGCCTTAGTCTCCCTCTTTTTTTCTGCTTCATTGTTCTCCATAAGTTTGTCCTCTATATTGCTGATTTGCTGCTCTGCCTCATCTGTCTTTGCCACTGTGGCATCTATTAGAGATTGCAGCTCAGTTATAGCATTTTTTATTTCATCCTGACTAGCTTTTACTTCTTTTATCTCCTCAGAGAGGGATTCTAATCTATTTTTGACCCCAGCTAGTATTCTTATTTCTTTAATTTTTTTTTAACATATATTTATTTTTGAGAGACAGAAAGAAACAGAGTATGAGTGGGGGAGGGGCAGAGAGAGAGGGAGGCACAGAATCTGAAGCAGGCTCCAGGCTCTGAGCTGTGAGCACAGGATCCTGATGCTGAGCTTGACTCACAGACTGTGAGATCAGGACCTGAGCTGGAGTCAGACACCTAACTGACTGAGCCACCCAGGTGCCCCCCAGCTAGTATTATTATCATGATTCTAAATTCTGGTTCAGACATCTTGCTTGTATCTGTGTTCATTAAGTAAATAGAATAAAATGAAATGGTGGAAGTAAAATAGAATTTGAAAATTTTACAAAATTAAAAAATATAGTAGAAAAACTAAAGAAAAATATTTTTAATAAAAATTGAAAATAAAAATATTTTTTCTCTTTCTGTATTCAAGAAAAAGAAAAGAAATGAAAAAGAAAAAAAAGAAAATTGAATAGATAGACCAGTGAACAGACTGAAATATGATTGAAATTACATCATTTTCCCCTAGAAGTCAAACTAAGAAGCACTTTATATTCTGTAAACTAAGCAGGCAGAGAGATTTGTGTTCCTGAGGAGCGAGGTTGGCCCAGTTGGGTGGGGCTTAGTGCAATGGCTCCATTTTCCACTAGATGGTGCTGCTTAGCTTACTGGGGTGGATTGGTGTGGCCCTTGTCGGTGTGTATGCGCATGAGCTGGAGGGGTAAAAATGGCATCACCCAGGTACCCAGTCTCTAGTATCAGAACTCTGTGCTCTCCTGACCAGCAATCGCACACCCGTCCTTTGTCTCCAGCTTCTGTCCACTCTCCGCTTTTTCACAGTCTGTGACCAAGCTGTCAGGTTCCCAGGCGGCACCTCCCTCCTGAGTTTTATCTCAAATGCCGCTGTATTTCCCGACCCCTCACTTCTGAGGGACTGCAGCTTTGACCTGCTCAGATCCTCTGTGGGAGGGTCTCACTGAGCAACGGCTGGGTGCGGGCAGCTCCCAGGAATGTTCATGGGACTGTGCTGCTGTCAATGCCCAGAGACTGTGGCTGGGCACCAGTATGCCCCAGAAAAAGTTCATGTGATCGTGTAGCAGCAGCATTTCAGGGATTATGGAAAATCACAACACACATCTGGCACCAGGCCTCACCTTTACCGACCTTGTTCCAGCACCAGCAAATGTGGTTGTTCTCTGGGGTCTGCTGGGCCCGGGTGGCTGCACAGCCTCTACCAAATGTCCTTCCAGCAGTGGAACCGCTTCTCCCCGTGCGGCCTGAGGACTTCTGGACCTCACTCTGCTCCTGGGGATTCGCCCTTCCCACCAGCGCACCACCAGGTACTGAGCTGCAGAGTTTCAGACTCTGCACTCCCCGTTTATCAAACCTTAATGGAATTTAAACCCTCTCCTTTCTCCTTTCTCCCGTGTTAGTTCAGTCCCTGCGGCTGTTTCCACTTTTCCACTTTCTCTCCAGCTGCTTTTCTGGAGGGGTGCTTTTCCCATACACTCCCCCCATCTCTGTCCTCCCTCCTATGCAGCTTCTCTCTCCCCCAGTTCACCTCTCCTTGCCACAGACCTACTTAGTTCTGTGGTTCAGGTTGTGCACATTGTTGTGTTAATCCTCAAATCAGTTTTCTAGGCGTGCAGGATGGTTTAGTGTTGATCTGGCTGTATTTCACGGACGCCATTCGCAAAAAAACTTCCATGCGGTTCCACCATCTTGGCTCCTCCCAGACACTCATTTCTTTAAACCAGAAGATGTTGTATGGGTGAAGGAGTAGAATGTCCAACCCCTAAAACCCTTCTGAGGGGCCCGTTCACTGTCATTTTGTCCACCCCTACTGCAGTAAAGGTAACAGAGGTGGGTCCCTGGATTCATCACAGCAGAGTGAAGCTGGCATCTTGAAACTGGGAGTGCGTTCCTGATCCAACAACGCCATGCAAGCTGACCATGCGGAAGAAGCAATCTGCAACTCCAGAGGCTTGGGGACACTGCATCCCTGCTTCAGTCACTCTGGAAACTGACTATGCATGGCAGAAGCTTGGGGAATCGATGGTCCTGTGGAACAAATAGACTGTCCTCATTCTCTAGATCTCTTTCCTTACTGTGATGCACTGCCGCCCCTTGTTTCTCACTGTTATTGTGATTCTGACTCTACTTTTCGCCATAAGATTGGCAGAGGCCACCCCGGCTGGCTGGAAGTGTGGTGAGGGGTTTCTGTTAGCACCCACCTTCCTTTTGTGGATAGGATGCTTCATTGGTATTGGTTGCTTCTAATCTGAACCCCTTGTGTAGACCTCGATTCCTCATCATATGACCCATGTATTCGCATAACCAGGTAAAGGCAGGGAGTCACCTGGACCTTACTATACCGTACCCACTTCTCATGCCAGGGGAAAACCCTGGGGACCTGCAGACACAATAAGACCACCTATTCTATCTGCCAGTGGGCGGGGGGGGGGTCAATACACTTGCTTTGACCCTCAGTACTCCTCAACTGAGGAGTGGCTGGAGGTCTGATACTCCCAGGAAGGGGGGTAATTAATCAGCCAAACCCAGGTTACTGATCCCCACATGCCAGTATTGGTACTTTTTGACAGATACGCAGCTATTAACAAAAACCTTTTTTGGGTTCTAAATTGCAGAAGTCCACCATGGGAATGAGAATACACGCTCAATGACAAATATATGTGTGAACAGGCCTCTCCCCAATCCATATGTTACGGTAGCCTCTGGACTTACTGGCCCTACTGGAGCTGTGTCTCCTGGGCCACTTGGAAAGGTAAAGATATGGCGGCACTCCTCCAAAAGGGGGCTGCAATCTCCAGCTGTAAATTGGGAGCCTGTAACCCCGTTAATTTCACTATCTTTAATCTAGGAGACCTCAAATGGGAAAATGGCCTCAGGACTGGTATAGGCGCTGACCCCCCAGGAAGTGTTGTACTTCAAGAGGGTTGCTGTCTCACTTCGAGCCTCAACTCACAAAGTCTTTCATTCTTTTTATGAGGAAATTAAAAGTACCCGCCCCATCTCCACTATAACAAGCGACCCATTCCTTGCCTTAGCAGAAAATATTGCCCAGACCCTAAAGATCTCTTCTTGCTATGTGGGGGAACCATCAAGGGGGATCAATGGCCATGGGAGTCTAGAGAATTAGATCCCCATGAACCTTATAATGGAACAGAATACCCCAGTCCTACTACTGGGGTTTGGCTCCTCAAAACCTCAATTGTTGGGAAAAACTGCCTTGCCGATGGGGAAGAAAGTTCACCGTCTCTGTTGGAAGCTTAACACGCCTAGGCCAAAGATTTTATAACTCAACCGGAAGGGAAACCCAATGGTAAGGAGCCGCAGATCACCTTGAGCCAGATCCCCACCCTTTGTCTAACTTTTCTCATCTCCGAGAGGCCTGGGACAATGTCGACGCAGCCATCGAATGGCAGGCCCCAGGTGGCCTGTACTGCATATGTGGGAAAACAGCCTATACGGTACTCCCTTCAGGCTGGTCAGGGTCATGTGTGCTGGGGACTATCCGTCCATCTTTCTTCCTGCTCCCACTTGCAAGGGGAGAACATCTGGGAGTTCAAACGTATGCAGATAGAGAGGCTCAAAGAAAGCAGCATGTCCTACAAATTGGCAAATGGAAAGATGATGAATGGCCTCCTGAGCGTATAATCCAATATTATGGCCCTGTCAGCTGGGCAGAGGTTGGGTCCTGGGGCTACCGCACTCCCATTTACATGCTAAACTGCATCATCAGACTGCAAGCGGTTGTAGAATTTATAACTGATGAAACTGCCAGAGCTCTTAACTTGCTAGCCAAGGAGCAAACCAAAAAAGCGCAATGCTATCTATCGAAATCGCCTTGCCTTAGATTACCTGCTTGCTTTTGAGGGAGGTGTTTGTGGAAAATTTAACCTGAGCAACTGCTGCCTACAGATCGATGATGAAGGAAAAGTCATAGAGGAGATGACAGATCGGATGAGAAAGGTTGCTCGTGTCCTGTCCACACCTGGGACGATTGGAACCCTGGGGAGTTATTTGGAGGATGGCTTTCAACTCTCGGGGGATTCAAGACCCTCATGTGTATTATCCTCTTGATTTTGGGAGCTTGCTTAATCCTACCTTGCCTCGCTCCCCTGGTCATATGGTCTGTCTCCAGTCTCATTGAGGCCACGGTTGAAAGAAAGATGGCCACGCGTGTAATGATGTTCTGGAAATATAAACCTCTAAACCAAGATGATGCTCTTTGATCCAAAATAGGGGAGTCTGAGCATCAAAGGGGGGGGGGGGATGTGGTGGAGCCCCTCCCAAAGAAATGTGATGAAAACCTCAAGACAAGGGAGGGTAACCTGGCTATGTGCACCTATGTGACATTCCTCACGACTCTGTCACCTAGACCGCCCCATCAGACGTATCTCTGTATATTACCATGTATGGGAGACAAAGAAGTAGAAATCGTATAAAAGGCTATACCCAGCTGTGCGCGGGGCTCAGTTTTTTGGGTACGAATCCACTGAGCCCAGGAATAAAGTTGCTTCCTGGAAAGAAAAGCCTCGGTGTCATGACTCTCTTTATGAACCTCAGTCCTGTTACAGACCCAGTCCTGACACCTTCTCTGCTCTGGCCACTGGAAGAACCACATTCAGCTTTCCCACCTTGAGAGTGAAAGCCAGAAACTACTCAGCACAAACCCCTCGGTTAACCCTCACATCCGGTGAGACACACACGAACAAAGAGCAGTCTCTTTTGAAGCTCAGGCTGCCTGAGGCTACCGCACTCCCATTTACATGCTAAACTGCATCATCAGACTGCAAGCGGTTGTAGAATTTATAACTGATGAAACTGCCAGAGCTCTTAACTTGCTAGCCAAGGAGCAAACCAAAAAAGCGCAATGCTATCTATCGAAATCGCCTTGCCTTAGATTACCTGCTTGCTTCTGAGGGAGGTGTTTGTGGAAAATTTAACCTGAGCAACTGCTGCCTACAGATCGATGATGAAGGAAAAGTCATAGGGGAGATGACAGATCGGATGAGAAAGGTTGCTCGTGTCCTGTCCAGACCTGGAACGATTGGAACCCTGGGGAGTTATTTGGAGGATGGCTTTCAACTCTCGGGTACTCAAAACCCTCATGGGAATTATCTAATTTTGGGAGGGTGCTTGATCTTACCCTGCTTAGCCCCCTTGGTTGTACGGTCTGTCTCCAGTCTCATTGAGGCCATGGTTGAAAGAAAGATGGCCACGCGTGTAATGATGTTCTGGAAATATAAACCTCTAACCAAGATGATGCTCTTTGACCCAAAATGAAGGGGTCTGAGCATCAAAGGGGGGAATGTGGTAGGGTCCCTTCACTAAGGAGAGAGAAAAAAAAAGGGAGGAAAAACTTCAAGGTAACCTGGCTATGCGCCTACGTGACAACATCCCTCATGACCTTGTAAACTGAGATTACTTAATCAGACTGCGTGTCTGTGTGTGTTACCATATACGGGAGACGAAGAAATAGAAAATGTATAAAAAACTATGCACGTGACATTTGGGGCTCAGTTCTTCTGGTACGAACCCAACTGAGCGGTGCCGGCACGAATAAAGTTGCTTCCTGGAAATTAAAAACCTCAGTGTCACGACTCTCTGTGTGAGAATCCAGCTACATAGGTACTTATTTTTTTTTTAAGTTAATGTTTATTTATTTTTGGGAGAGAGACACACACACAGAGTGCGAGTGTGGGAGGGGGACACAGAATCCGAAGCAGGCTCTAGTCTCTGAGCTGTCAACACGGAGCCTGGTGAGGGACTCGAACTCATGAACCATGAGCTCATGACCTGAGCCGAAGGTGGATGCTTAACAGACTAAGCCACCTAGGTACCCCAGTACTTATTTTTTTAAGTGTAAATTTGTACCTTTTGATGACCTTCATTCAATTCCCCATCCTCACCCCTTCTAGTAACCACAAAAGCTCATTACTTTTTCTAAGACCTTGATTTTTTTTTTAAGATTCCACATGTAAATGAGATTATACAGTATTAGGGCACATAAAATATTAATGGATCCTCCCTATATTTTTCAAATACAGTGAGAGTTATGAAATCAGTCTTGGAAATATTTAACTAGAACTACGTAACCAGCCCATACCTCAGTTGGCCTGCTTTGTGCTTTGGCTTATGTTCATGCAGATTTGACCTCCGGGAAACTTGGGTCCCCCCAAACTGGGCTCCAAGCGCTGGCTTTTTTAGACCACATACCCATGCGGCCGAAGGACCACGTACTGACACGGGACAGGGAGAGGAGGCCTCAGCTAACGTTTTCCGTTGAGTCGCCCTGGGTCGGCACGAGGCCCACCTTCGGTTGGGCAGCCCCCCACACCAGAAACGCCACCTCACCCAGGTGTATGTGACCCAGGGTGAAGCCTCCTCCGGGAGGAATCCCCACCTCCCACACTACTGGGGATTTTTGTCTCCTGTGCTCCGGCAGCCAGTTGTTTCCTTCCAGCCCCCGTTAAGTGGAGCTGACGCCCCAGCAGATACATTCCATGTAGCCGGCAGCCCCCTTCTCGCTCGGTTCCTGGATTAGGCCCTTAGGGAAAGACTGGGCCAAGGTGTGTGTGTGTGTGTGTGTGTGTGTAGGGCAGCTGGTCCCTCCTTGGCCCTCCCACTTTACCTTTTCTGTCTTTATACTGTGGGTGGTTATAGCAAAGCAGAGGGTCACTTCTCCTCATCACCATCAGGGAGGTGTTGTGCCGCCTCCCCCGGGAGCACGCCCGTCCTCTTCCTCAGGTGAGCCTCCCTGAGCCTTCGCCTCCCCCAGAGGCTGAAGCCTCTACCTTCTTTCCAGGCAGTGTCCTCACCAGATGTCTGCCTGGGGAGAAGCAATGGGGGACAAAGCCCAGTGTGTCTGGTCGTTTGAAGCACCTGTTCCAGAGGACGGCAGCCTCCGTCCTGGGAGGGACAGGAGTAGCAACCTCTCTGCCTTTTAGTCACTTCCAGGAGCACTAGCCAGCTCAGCCCAAGGATGGGGGGCCTCCATACCCCTGTGGGGAGAGGCTAGAGTGATGTCGTCTTCAACAGCAGAGGCAAGTGTGACAGCAGCAGAGGCAAGCTTGCCGTTTACTAAGGTGACTGCTCCCAGTGTCCTCAGCATTCAGCCTCAGCCTGCCGTCTCCGCCCCGTGGGCTCCTTTACCTGCCACGGTGGTCCCCAGGGAGAAGGACATCCTCTTGTCTCAGAGCGCTGAAGCGGAGGAAAAATAAGTTTCCCTTTACCCTTCTATGTCTGGCTGTGTAGGGCAGCACAATTCGGACCCCCTCACCATACACATACCTGTCTCATTGGAGTGTGGATTAGTTTCGTTTTGTTTGGGGGGGACGAAGAGAGAGAGAGAGAGAGACAGTGGGAGAGGGGTGGAGAGAAAGAATCCCAAGCAGGCTCCACACTGTCCGAGCAGAGCCCATCGAGGGGCTGGAAATCACAAACTGTGAGATCATGACTGGAGCCTAAATCAAAAGTCAGATGTTTAACGAACTGAGCCACCCGGGTGCCCCTAGTTTTGGTATTTTTAAGAAATAGAAAACTCACACGGTTTTTGTTTTTTTTTTGCCTCCTAATTGTCTGAATGGATTTATTTTTTAAAAGATTTTATTTTTAAATAATCTCTACGCTCAACGTGGGCTCAGAGTTACAATCCCGAGATCAAGAGTCATGTGGTCCACCACTGAACAAGCCAGGTGCCCCTAACTGACTAAAAGAATTTAGCTGAACCTGGGTGGTTCAGCTGGTTAAGCAACCAGCTCTTGGTTTTGGCTCAGGTCATGATCTCACGGTGTGTGGGTTCAAGCCCCATATTGGGCTCTTCACTGACAGTGCAGAGCCTGCTTGGGATTCTCTCTCTCCCTCTCTCTCTCTGACTCTCCCCTGCTCTCTCACTCACTCTCTAAATAATAGATAGATAGATAGATAGAATTTATACAGAAGACCTGCTCCAGAAAGAGAGCTATCAGCCTAGATAACTACAGTGTAATATAAAGTAGGTGTGGTTGCCCCTCTGGCAACTACCAGTGTGTGTTTCCGTTTGTTTTTTGTCTGTCTGTGCTCTGCTGCCCACCAGGCCCTTAGGATGGTGGCCAACTATGCTAGGGACTAATGCTGAGTGTGCGGACACTCGTCCTCAATATCTGGGAGGGACGGAAAGATGAGGAAGCTCTAAACCTAGGCCAGCAATCCAGATCCCAGAGCACAGCCAATGGCTCGTGGAGTCACGGATTCCAAATACAAGCAAACAACTATCAAACCATATCTATACGCAAAGGGTGAGCAAGAGTGAACAGCAGGACTCCCTGCCTTAAGTGAGGGGTGGCTCAGTGCTGAGACTGAGGGAGAAACCTAGAATTAGCAGCCCTTTGATGAAGAGTTCTGTGTAGGAAGGTAGTGCGAAGTCCTGAAGCGCTCAAGCTGGGTGAGCAATGCCCATGCCTGGAAGGCTCTGGGTCCAGGGGAGGGCATGGCTCCCTAGAGGCTGGACTTCTGCGGGATGAACTCTGCGGCCTCTGTCTTGTAGACCACCCCCCGGCTCTGGGCTTGTGTTCCCTCATCCGTAATATGAAGGGAATGGACTGGATGCCCGCAAAAGTCCCTTACAGAACAGAGAGACCACTGTGACTTCCTTGACCTGGGTGTTCCCCAGAAGACAAGGAGGTCCTTTTTTTTTTTTTTTTTTTTTTTTTGGAAGAGCAGCATGAAATGATGAGACTGGTTCTCGGTGTTGACCTTTCACTACAAGGCCTGTGAACATTTGTCTCACTTGCCAAATGAAAGCGAGCTTGGGTGAGAGAATATTCCACAAAGGAGAATAAGTGCCAGTCTGCTGAGAGGAAGTGGCCGAGGCAAGGACGGGCTCTCGCTGGGACACCTTACCGCCTGGGCTTAATGGGGGTGAGCAGAAGTCTCACTGAGCCCCGATGAAGGTAATGGCATGCAGCATTCCTAGGATGAGGGCTATGATACCATAGCAACTGACTCCCGAGGTGTCCGCTCCAGGCGTTGAGAAGCCCAGGCCACATGTGGGCTACAGCAGGTCAAATGAGGCCAAGTTTAGCTTCCCTAGCAGGAAATGCAGTGGAGGATTCTATTTTAGCTCTCTTATTTCACCTCCGGGACGCCAGCGTTTCCCAGAGGTATCGTATCAGCACCAAACGACTGCATGGCAGGTCAGCACATCCACGCGTGTGCTCCGAGGACGCCCAATGATAAGCACGACACGCCATCACCTCAATTCTGGCAAACGTACTTCTGTTCTTCTGAAGACCACTGAGAACAAACTCCATTCCTCTCTTTTGTACACATTTATAGTAATCATTATCTTTATTTAAAAGGTCACTTTTCAAGGGTGCCTGGGTGGCTCAGTCGGTTGAGGGTCCGACTTCGGCTCAGGTCATGATCTCACGGTTTGTGAGTTCAAGCCCCGCATAGGGCTTACTGCAGTCAACAAGCAGCCCACTTCAGATCCTCTGACCCCCTCTCTGTGTGCCTCTCCCCTGCTCGTGCTCTCTCTCTCAAAAATAAATAAAAAACATTTTAAAAAGTGTTTTTAAAAAAGTCACGTTTCATATCTGTTTGAGGGACCAAACTTTTTTTTTTTAATGTAGGGTCCACAAGCAAGGTGCAGCTTGAACTCACAACCCTGAGATCGAGTCATATGCTCTACCAATTGAGCCAGCCAGGTGCCCCCGAGGGACCACTCTCTTACATCGATTTTTTTCCTCTATTTTAGAGAGAGAAAGAGAGCATGAGCAGAGAAGAGGGGCAAAGGGAGAGAGAGAGAATCATAAGCAGGGTGCACACTCAATGCCGAGCTTGATGTGGGGCTTGATCCCACGACCCCGGGATCATGACTTGAGCCGAAATCAAGAGTCGGACGCTCAACCAACTGGGCCACCCAGGCAGTCCTGTACTGATTTTTTTTTTTTAAGTACTCTCTACACCCAACATGGAGCTCGAACTCACCACCCGGAGATCAAGAGTTACATGCTCTATTGACTGAGCCAGCCACACTCTTGTATTGAGATAAAGAATTGTTTCTGGTCCCTCCCTTTCCTCCTGGCCCTTTGTTTCTAAGTACTTGTGGTTAAAATAGTTGTTTAGAATTTTGATTGCCAGCTACTTCCAAGTTCAATCTGTAGTGAGACAGGTCCTAAAGGTGCGGTGACAAGAGAATTGGAAAGCAGGGGGCTAGGACTCTCCAGGAGCCGAAGCACCGGTCCCCTGGCTCAAGCCGCTTTTATTTTTGCAAACTGTCTGATAACAGCAAGCACATACAAATAGTATTTGGCATCTTGACAGGTCGTGCACCTGCAGTGTATTCCATACCGGGTCACGAGTACATCTGGCGCCAGACAAAACATTCTTACCCCAGGCCTGGTGCCCATATGATGTCCTTCTGGAGAGAACGAGCAGTCCCGGCAGCTTCCCAATCTGCTTTCAGTTCCTTGCTGCTCCGTCCCTTTCCTTCAGGACATTCTCACGGGGCCTCTGGCTTCTTGTTCTGCAACACAATCCTCTGATTTAACTGATGATATTTGTTTGAGCAAGATCCAGGTTACATAAATCTAATGTTAATCAAAAAAGGTTACTTCCCCCAAATAGTTCATGAGTTCTTCCTGCTTAATTTGACCCATCCACCTTCCAATCTTGAAAGTTCGCTGGCATGTGTTGTTTACTGTGGAGAACAGTAGAAAGCAGGACTACATCCAGAACTATTAGATTTACCGTAAAAATTACTGAATCTGCTGCACTCCTTACAACTTCTCAGTCAAAACTAACATCCACAGGGGGCGCCTGGCTGGCTCAGTTGGTACAGCATGCAAATCTTGATCTCGGGGTTGTAAGTTCAAGTCCCATGTAGGGTGTAGAGATTACTTAAAAAAAAAAACTTAAAAAACCCTAAAATCTACAAAAACAACCTATCTCAGGTCGATGAAGTTGTTGGTGGCCAGTTTCTAAAGATTTTTTTTTTTAATGAATCAGAGTTATTTCCGTATATCAGAATGATTCATTCCTGATCTATGCCTTTGGGATATTTGAAATGTACATTAAGAGAAAATTTGGGGAGGGTGTTAATTCATTGGGGGGACTAATGAAGACTTCTCTCTTTGCAAACCTAGGTGAAGTGTAAATTATTATCTACAGCGATGTTCTGCTTATTTCTTGTGCCTCAAGCCACCGCTCTGCCTTAATACATCTGGCGTCTGAAAGAAGGAAAGACAAGTTTAAAAACATCGTGGATGTGACAAAAATGCCATGCACTTATGGGAAAGCTATTCATTTTTGTTGTTGTTGTTTGTTTCTTCCAGGCAGCCTGAGCTTCAAAAGAGACTGCTCTTTGTTCGTGTGTGTCTCACCGGATGTGAGGGTTAACCGAGGGGTTTGTGCTGAGTAGTTTCTGGCTTTCACTCTCAAGGTGGGAAAGCTGAATGTGGTTCTTCCAGTGGCCAGAGCAGAGAAGGTGTCAGGACTGGGTCTGTAACAGGACTGAGGTTCATAAAGAGAGTCATGACACCGAGGCTTTTCTTTCCAGGAAGCAATTTTATTCCTGGGCTCAGTGGATTCGTACCCAAAAAACTGAGCCCCGCGCACAGCTGGGTATAGCCTTTTATACGATTTCTACTTCTTTGTCTCCCATACATGGTAATATACAGAGATACAGTCTGATGGGGCGGTCTAGGTGACAGAGTCGTGAGGAATGTCACATAGGTGCACATAGCCAGGTTACCCTCCCTTGTCTTGAGGTTTTCATCACATTTCTTTGGGAGGGGCTCCACCACATCCCCCCCCCTTTGATGCTCAGACTCCCCTATTTTGGATCAAAGAGCATCATCTTGGTTTAGAGGTTTATATTTCCAGAACATCATTACACGCGTGGCCATCTTTCTTTCAACCGTGGCCTCAATGAGACTGGAGACAGACCATATGACCAGGGGAGCGAGGCAAGGTAGGATTAAGCAAGCTCCCAAAATCAAGAGGATAATACACATGAGGGTCTTGAATCCCCCGAGAGTTGAAAGCCATCCTCCAAATAACTCCCCAGGGTTCCAATCGTCCCAGGTGTGGACAGGACACGAGCAACCTTTCTCATCCGATCTGTCATCTCCTCTATGACTTTTCCTTCATCATCGATCTGTAGGCAGCAGTTGCTCAGGTTAAATTTTCCACAAACACCTCCCTCAAAAGCAAGCAGGTAATCTAAGGCAAGGCGATTTCGATAGATAGCATTGCGCTTTTTTGGTTTGCTCCTTGGCTAGCAAGTTAAGAGCTCTGGCAGTTTCATCCGTTATAAATTCTACAACCGCTTGCGGTCTGATGATGCAGTTTAGCATGTAAATGGGAGTGCGGTAGCCCCAGGACCCAACCTCTGCCCAGCTGACAGGGCCATAATATTGGATTATACGCTCAGGAGGCCATTCATCTTTCCATTTGCCAATTTGTAGGACATGCCATTTTCTTTGAGCCTATCTCCATACATTTGAACTCCCAGATGTTCTCCCCTTGCAAGTGGGAGCAGGAAGAAAGATGGACGGATAGTCCCCAGCACACATGACCCTGACCAGCCTGAAGGGAGTACCGTATAGGCTGTTTTCCCACATATGCAGTACAGGCCACCTGGGGCCTGCCATTCGATGTTGTCCCAGGCCTCTCGGAGATGGGAGAAGATAAACAAGGGATGAGGGTCTGGCTCGAGGTGACCCGGAGACCCCCACCATTGGGTTTCCCAGGTGATTGAATTATAAAACCTTTTGGCTTCAGCATAAGTTTCCAACAGGGATGGTGAACTTTTTCCCCCATCGGGCAAGACGGTTCTTCCCAACGATTGAGGTTTTGAGAAGCCAAACCCTGGTAGTAGAACTGGGGTATTTTGTTCCATTATAAGGCTCAGGGGATCTAATTCCCTGGCGTCCCCTGACCATGGATCCCCCACGCTGGTTCCCCCACATACATAGCATGAAGAGATCTTTAGGGTCTGGGCTATAGTCTCTGCAGGGCTAGAAACCAGTTCCCTGCTGGGACTGAAATGGGAGGGGGACTACTTATTTCTTCATAGAAGGAGTGGAAGACTTGATGGGATGTGGTCAGATGGGTGGTAGTGACCCTCTTGAAATACAGCACAGTCCCTGGGTCTCTGTCTCGCCCATAGATTCGGATGCCAATTCGGGTGCCCCATTGCCACTTGTAGCCTTCTGGGTTAATGATGGTGAAATTAACAGGGTTACAGGCTTTTTTTTTTTTAATGTTTATTTTTGAGAGAGAGAGACAGAGACAGAGACAGAACACGAGCGGGGGAAGGGCAGAGAGAGACGAGGAGAAACAGAATCCAAAGCAGGCTCCGGGCTCCGGGCTGTCAGCACAGAGCCTGATGCAGGGCTCGAACTCACGAACTGAGAGATCGGGACCTGAGCCGAAGTCAGACACTTAACCAACTGAGCCACCCAGGTGGCCAGGGTTCCAGGCTTTTGATTGACAACCTGATGTAGTGTCCCCTTCTGAAGGAGTGCTGTTGTGCCTTTTTTTTCCCCCAAGCAGCCCATGAAACACAGTTCCAACTGATGCATAAAAACTTAGATGTATAGGCACATAAGCCCTTTTCCTCACATTACATACTTGTCATTGAGTCGGTATTTTCGCTCCCAATCTAAGCCTCCAAACGGTATAACAAGAGTCCTCGGGGGGCGCCTGGGTGGCTCAGTCAGTTAAGCATCCGACTTCGGCTCAGGTCATGATCTCGCGGTTCGTGAGTTCAAGCCCCGCGTCAGGCTCTGTGCTGATGGCTCAGAGCCTGGAGCCTGTTTCAGATTCTGTGTCTCCCTTTCTCTCTGTCCCTCCCCCGTTCATGCTCTGTCTCTCTCTGTCTCAAAAATAAATAAAGGTTAAAAAAAATTAAAAAAAAAAAAGAGTCCTCGGGCCCTCCGTGATAAGTGCCTGCTTTTCTCACATAACAAATGCCTCTGGGCCAATACCTATAACTGCACATACATCAAACAGTATTGACACCAGACGTTTGGGGTCAGTGATTTGTGTCTGGCTGATCAAGCCCCCCCTCCATCCCGGTAGGATCGGACTTTTAATCAATCTTCATCTGGGGAGTCCTGCGGGTCAAAGCAAGTATATTGACTCCCCCACTGGCAGATAGCATAGGTGGTCTTATTGTGTCTGCAGGTCCCCAAGGTCTTTCCCTGGCATGAGAAGTGGGTACAGTATAGTAAGGTCCAGGTGACTCCCTGGCCTGACCTGGTTATGCGAATACATGGGTCACATGACGATACAAACGGGGTCCAGATGAAAAGCAACGAATACCAACAAAACATCCTGCCCACCAGAGGAGAGAGAACGCTAACAGAAACCTCTCACCACATTTCCAGCTGGCTGGGGCAATCTCTGCCAACCCGATAGCAAGAGGTAGGGCAAAAATTGCAATAACAGTGAGAGACAAGGGGTGGCAGCGCATCACAGTAAGAAGGCAGGTACGGACAACAAGGACAGTCCGTTTATTTCACCAGACCGGCGATTCCCCAAGCTTCTGCCGTGTGTAGATTAGTCAGCTTCCGGAGTGACTGAAGCAGGGCTGCAGTGTCCCCAAGCCTCTGGAGCTGCAGATTGCTTCTTCCGTACGGTCAGCTTGCACGGCACCCATGGATCAGGAACGCACGCCCAGTTTCGAGATGCCGGCTTTGACTCTGCTGTGGTGAATCTGGGGACCCACCTCAGCCACCTTTACTGCAGTAGGGGTGGACAAAATGACAGTGAACGGGCCCCTCCAGGGGTGTTTGAGTGGTTGAACATTCCACTGCTTTACCCATACGGCATCTCCTGGCTCAAAGGAGTGAGCACCTGTGGTTAGACTCACAGGCGAATGCTCTTTAACCCATCGATGCAGGGTGGTTAGAGTAGAGCCGAGGGCCCACATCTGCCGCCTCAGGGTTAGACTGCCTATCTCATTTAAATCCCCCCTATGCCCTCGATAATGGGGGGAGGGCGCCCATAAAGGAATTCATAAAGGGAGAACCCAGTCTTAGCGGGGCTGCGCCCGATTCTTAACAAGGACATTGGCCACACCTGGCCCCAGTGCAGGTGGGTTTCCTGACACGGTTTACTTAACTGCAGCTTCAGGGTTCAGCTCACTCATTCGCCCTTCCCGGAGCGCTGGGGTTCGCACGCAGCATGTCACCTCCAGGTGATCTTTAACCCCTTTGCCACCAGCCGCACCCCCTCAGCCACGAATGCTGGCCTGTCACGGGATCCCACGGCGACAGGGATCCCAAATCGTGGGATAATTTCCTTTGGAAGTAGTCCGGCCGCTTCTTGTGCCTTTTGTGTGCGAGCCGGGAAGGCTGCCACCCAGCCCGAGAAAGCGCACACACGCGCCGACGGGTACTGGGGCCTCGGCCCCGGGGAAGCTCAGTGAAGTCCACCATCGCGCTTTCAAGTGGGGCTCCCCGCCGCTCTGCACCCCGGGGGCGGCCTTGGGTCCCTGACGTGGGCCATTCCGGGCACACGTTTCACATTGCTCCCATCCCCCCCGGGGCTGGGCCGGAGAGAGGGGGGGATGCCGGCTCACTAGTGTCGGGGGCCGGCCGGCCCACACGGGTGTCCTGATGGAACTGCGGGACGAGGGTTGGGGCCCGGGCCTCAGGAATTGCTACCCGGCCGTCTTCGCATTTCCACCATCCCCCCGGGAGGCAGCTTCCATTTTCAGTCCTAAACCAGGTACTTTCGTGGTGTAATTCGGGTCCCATTGTGCCAGCGGGTTGGGGAACAGCGCGGCGGGTAAAGGCGCCGATTCCGCCGTTCCTTTGGAGGCCGCGAGCTTTGCCTCTCGGTCTGCCTTACGGTGCCCCCGTGCAGCCGTGATGTTTCCCCTTCGATGTCCCCGGCAATGCATGACTGCCACCCTTTTAGGGGCCCACAGAGCGTCCAAGAGTCCCAGGATTTCCTTACCATAGTTTACGTCTTTTCCGCCTGAGTTTATTAGACCCTTCTTTTTATATAAAGCCGCATGCACGTGGAGGGGGGTGAAGGCATAGAGTCTGCGTGTATATTAACACGCGTCCCTGCCGCCAGTTGGAGGGCGCGGCTTAGCGTGATGAGCTCTGCCTTCCGTGTTCAAGTCCCTTGGGGGAGGGGCTTGGCCTCAGTGACGGAATTCGGCGTCACCACGGGGTTCCCTGCACGGCGTTCTCCCTCTTTCACAAAACTGCTACTGTGGGTGAAACACTGGGCGCCGGGGTCCTCGAGAGGCTGGCCCCTCGAGTCTGGTCGGCTGGAGGACACCTCATCCGTGACTTCAATGCAGTCAGGGTCTGGCTGGCCGGGCCCGACGGGCAGCAGGGTTGCAGGGTTCAGGGTCGGCCCTGCTTCCAGGGGAATGTGCGGGTTCTCACGTAGCATTCCTGATATCTGACCATCCCGGCGTTGGGTGGCCAGTATTGTCCCTTGTACTCCATTAATGTCAGTACTGGATGTGTCATTCGGACCGTCCATTCTCGTCCCATAGTTAACCCGTCAGCCTCAGACACTAAGAGGGCCGTGGCCGCAAGTGCCCATAGGCAGGGTGGCCAGCCTTGGGCCACGGAGTCAAGCTGCTCGGAGAGATATGCCACCGGGCCATGCCATGCCATCTGAGTTAGGACTCCCACTGCAATACCAGTGCACTCATGGACGTACAGAAAGAAAGGCTTAGTCGTGTCTGGGAGCCCCAAACCAGGCGTATTAGTGAGGGCTCACTATATTTCCTCGAAGGCCTTTTGCTGTACTGACTCCCACATCAGGGGTTCCCTCTCTCCCCACTTTGTAGCCTCATAGAGGGGTTTCATCAGGACTGAAAAGTTGAATATATAGATTCTACAGACACCTGCGACCCCGAGAAAATCTCGAACCTGGCGTCGGGTTGTCAGGGCCGGGATTGAGCAGATGGCCTGCTTCCTCTCTGGGCTGAGTTGGTGCTGCCCCTGAGACAGGTGGAAGCCAAATATTTAACCTTTTCCTAACAGATTTGGGCCTTTTAGTTGCTGGCCTGTATTTGGAGGAAGCTGCGATGCGAGCCATCATAACTTGACAGCTCTCTGTGATACAGACTTTCAGCCAAGGCAGCGGGGATAGGACCAGGTCTTGCCAACAGTCAATGTAAGGAAATTGGTCAGGGTGGCCGGGGTCTCCCACAATGACCCTGAACACTCAGCAAACTAGTTCCTTCTCAAGTGAGCCCTCGGAGGGCCAGCCCACCCCAAATGATGGCCAATCAATTTCACAGAACGTCCAGAGCTTTTCAGGAGTTAATTTCACACCATAATCTCCTGAATATCCCTTTTCGAATTTTCTCAACAGACACTCTAGGGGAGCCAGTTTACTCTCCTTTCCACCCATTTCCTCCCCCTGATGGACAATTTTCATGCACAAGAGAAGATAAAGGGGGAAGGGGGGCTAATTTGGAGAGGACATACATTGCTTTGTCTGTCTCCAGTCTCCTCTTGGAGATATTTCAGGAGCGTCTTGGCATTGGTGGGTTCAGTACCAACCCCTGACCCGGATCAGACTCCCGAGGAAGCCTGATGCTGCCTTAAGCTGTATGAGGTCTCCACGGAACTGTGGATCAGGACTCAACACTGGCTTCAGCCCTTGGTCAGGTTGGAAGCTGTCCATCTCATTCACACACATTCACATAATGACTCCAACCCACCGCCCTACATTCAGCACCTTAGAGTTGCAGCGTCGTTCCTCATCCCTTGTAGAACTACTAGGGCAACTTGGAGGTGATTAGGCTCCCCTTCTGCCTCTTAGGGGCAGGTCTGCCAAAACGAACCTGGGTTCTTACCAGTCTGATGGGTGGCGCTCCTTAAGCTGGTTCCTGGGCCTCACGGGTTCCGTTGGTGCACACGGGGCCCTCACCCCTGCACACCGGGATAGGCTAATCTCCTACAGATCAAGTGGTCCATTGGCGCCAGTCGAGGTTGCTTCTCCCAGCTCTCAGGCTCTACCTCGGTGGCAAAGGAAGTGGAAATGCACCATCTCCAAATCCCGGACACAAGCTGCCAACTAATGTAGTGGCGTTCTCGCCCAGAGAGTCATGACGCAGAGGTTTTTAATTTCCAGGAAGCAACTTTATTCGTGCTGGTACCGCTCAGTTGGGTTCGTACCAGAAGAACTGAGAACCAAATGTCACATGGCATAGTTTTTTATACATTTTCTATTTCTTTGTCTCCCATATATGGTAACACACACAAACACGCAGTCTGATTAAGTAATCTCAGTTTACAAGGTCATGAGGGATGTTGTCACGTAGGCGCATAGCCAGGTTACCTTGAAGTTTTTTCTTGCTTTTTTTCTCTCTCCTTAGGGAGGGGAGTCTACCACACTGAGGATATAATTAATATACGACATGCCTATAGGCAACCGTGCTGTAGGGAATATATGGAAACTGTTAAGAGGGTCAGTCCTAAGAGTTGTCATTACAAAGAAAAGAACCTTGTTCCTTTTTCTTTGCATCTATAGGAGATGCTGGATGGTGACTAACTTATCGTGGTAATCACCTCACGACACATGTAAGTCACATTATTATGCTGAACCCCTTAAACTTATACAGGGCTGCGTATCAATTGTATCTTCATAAAAAGGGGGAAATTTTTCTTCAAGAATTCATGCGTCGAGTTTGGAGACGGAGGAGAACATGATGTCTTTTTTCTGATTTGTTTCCTGTGGCTCCTTTTCCCTTCAGAACTCCATTGAGAGAGCACTAGGCAAGCCCGGGGGGTGGAAATCAACTCAGCCAAATTCACCAAACTGAAGGGTTTCTTTTCCCGAGCTTTGCTTTGCCGGCCTGACAAAGCAGAGAGGCCCGGGCCTCCCAAGCCCTGGCCAGACCTGCCTGGGAGCCCCGTGCCCGGTCTCCGGGGCCCGCTTTGTCCGGCTGCCTGTCTGGCCTCCCCAGGTCCACCTGTGCTCGACCTTTCCATCTCAAACCTACTCACACTCTCTGCAGCAAGGCTAATAAACCCACTCTGAGTTTTCCTTTTCTGCTTTATTTTCTCCTTATTCTATTTTTTTTCCAAATTATCCTTTGATACAATTTAGGGTTTTCTATGGTCACAAACAATCCTCCCTTGATCCATTGACCCACAAATCAGTCATCACTGACTGAGCCAATGAAAATGTTTTTGGAATGACCACATGTAAGAATCCAGCCTGAGCCAGAGTCATCCCCTACCAAAGACAAATTCCATACAACGTCTTCAGAACAGGAACATCAAAATGAAGACAAAAATCTCAGGGTTTAGAAATTCCTCAATAGGATATTCACTAGTGCATTTGGTAGATGCTAAAATTTGAATATGGTCTCTGCAAGGCATAATTCTCACCTAACACTTCCACGTTTGTTATGTGGGCGAAACTTTGTTTGAAATTGTTTTTTTAGGGGCACCTGCCTGGCTCAGTTGGTAGAGCATATGACTGTTGATATTGGCGTCAAAAGCTGGAGCCCGAGGTTGGGTGTAGAGATTACTTTAAAAAATGAAATAAAATATTAATAAAAGGAATTATTTTACTTTGTTTCATATTATTGACATATTTCAGAGGTTGCAACCCCCCCATCTCCACTATAATGCACACCTTGCTATGTTAACAATGTTTTCCAGCTGACTTATGAAAGAATTCCAGAAAACTAAAATTGAGGCCTGCCTCTGTCTATACCTCTTTACCAGATACTTAGAAACAACAGCAGGATTGGGGCGCCAGGGTGGCTCAGTCAGTTGAGCGGCCAACTTCAGCTCAGGTCATAATCTCGCAGTCTGTGATTTCGAGCCCGGCCAGGCTCTATGCTGACAGCTCAGAGCCTGGAGCCTGCTTCTGATTCTAGGTCTCCCTCTCTCTGCCCCTCCCCTGCTTGCTCTCTGTCTCTCTTTCTCTCTCAAAAATAATAAACATTAAAAAATAAAAAAAAAGAAACAACAGTAGGATGGTTTCCATAATTGTGCAAAAGCTTATGTTAATGTAATCTCATAGTCCATTTTTGTTTTTGTTTTACTTTGCCTAAGGACACTGATCCTGAAAAATATTGCTAAGGCCAATGTTTTTTTAAAAAAATTTAATGTTTTTATTTCTTTTTGAGACACAGAGAGAGAGAGAGACTGCACCAGCAGGGGAGGGGCAGAGAGAGAGAGAGAGACAGACAGAATCTGAAGCAGGTTCCAGGCTCTGAGCTGTCAGCACAGAGTGCTAAGCCCAAGGTTACTGCTAAAGGGAGAGAAAACTGTTTTCCATCCTTCAAGGTCTTCCAGCTGGACTAAGATTTAAATTTACTGGAGAGAGATTCACAGGAGAAAAAAACTAAAAGTTTTATGACATGTGCACAGAGCCCAATAGTGAAATTGAGACCCAAAGAAATGACCAAAGCAGGTAGTTTCTATACACTTTAGATAAAGAGAAAAAAAATCTGAGTAGTAGACAGGACCAAGAAACTGTGTTTGGAAGATTCAATTTGTAAGGAATTCTAAACAGGATTTGGGCTGGGGCAGAAAATTAGCAAAAAAGTAACAAGTGTTGTTTATGCAGTTTACTAAGCTGTAAATTCCCCATCTATGGTTCTAAGGATGTCTTGTTACCTCCTGGTGTAGGGAAAGTACCTTTCACACGGGAGACTTATTTCCTGCTTCCAAGGGGACAGAGGAAGATCTGCATGTCCTTCCTGAATGGCTCTATTTAAAGTAGCTTTACAAGGGGATGGAGAACCATTTATCATGCTAATTGTCAACAAAAGAAAGCCGGAGTAGCCATACTTATATCAGACAATCTAGACTTTAAAATAAAGACTGTATCAAGAGATGCAGAAGGGCATTACATCATAATCAAGGGGTCTATCCACCAAGAAGACCTAACAATTGTAAACATTTATGCTCCAAATGTGAAAGCACCCAAATATATAAATCAATTAATCGCAAACAGAAAGAAATTCATTGATAAGAATAC
Source organism: Prionailurus bengalensis (assembly GCF_016509475.1). Lineage (NCBI taxonomy): Eukaryota > Metazoa > Chordata > Mammalia > Carnivora > Felidae > Prionailurus > Prionailurus bengalensis. The sequence goes on along the minus strand of NC_057361.1, from coordinate 99,086,841 downwards.
CCTAATAGTAGGGGAATTCAACACCCCACTTACAACAATGGACAGATCATCTAATCAGAAGATCACCAAGGACACAATGGCTTTGAATGACACACAGGACCAGATGGATTTCACAGATATATTCAGAACTTTCATCCTAAAGCAGTGGAATATACATTCTTCTCCAGTGCACGTGGAACATTCTCCAGAACAGACCAGGTGCAGGAACACAAATCAGCCCTCAACAAGTACAAAAAGATCGAGATCATACCGTGCATATTTTCAGACCACCACGCTATGAAATTCGAAAGCAACCACAAGGAAAACATTTGGAAAGGTAAAAAATACTTGGAGACTAAAGAACATCCTACTAAAGAATGAATGGGCTAACCAAGAAGTTAAAGAGGAAATTAAAAAGTATATGGAAGCCAATGAAAATATTAACACCACAGCCCAAAACCTCTGGGATACAGCAAAGGTGGTCATAAGAGGAAAGTATATAGCAATCCAGGCCTTCCTAAAGAAGGAAGAAAGCTCTCAGATACATAACCTAACCTTATACCTTAAAGAACTTGGAAAAGAACAGCAAATAAAACCCAAAACCAGCAGAAGACAGGAAATAATAAAGATCAGAGCAGATATCAATGCTATCGAAACCAACAAAAAACAGTAGAACAGATCAATGAAGCCAGGAGCTGGTTCTTTGAAAGAATTAACAAAATTGATAAACCCCTAGCCAGACTGGTCAAAATGAAAAGGAAAGGACCCAAATAAATAAAATCAAGAATAAAAGAGGAGAGATCACAACCAACACAGTGGAAATAAAAACAAAAAAAGAGAATATTATGAGCACTTATACGCCAATAAAATGGGCAATCTGAAAGAAATAGAAAAATTCCTGGAAACATATAAACTACCAAAAGTGAAACAGGAAGAAATAGAAAATTCGAACAGACCCATAACCAGTAAAGAAATTGAATCAGTAATAAAAAATCTCTCCCCCCCCCCAAAAAAAAGAGTCCAGGGCCAGATGGCTTTCCAGGGGAATTCTACCAAACATTTAAGGAAGAGTTAGCACCTATTCTCCTGAAGCTGTCCCAAAAATTGAAATGGAAGGAAAACTTCCAAACGCTTTCTATGAAGCCAGCATTACCTTGATTCCAAAACCAGACACAGACCCCACTAAAAATGAGAACTATAGACCCATTTCCCTGATGAACATGGATGCAAAAATCCTCAACAAGATATTAGCCAACTGGATGCAACAATACATTAAAAAAAATTATTCACCACGACCAAGTGGGATTTATACCTGGGATGCAGGGCTGGTTCAATATCTGCAAAAAAATCAATGAGATTCATCACATCAAAAAGAAAGGACAAGAACCACATGATCCTCTCAATAGATGCAAAGAAAGCATTTGACAAGATACAGCATCCTTTCTTGATAAAAAAAACCCTCAAGAAAGTAGGAATAGAAGGATCCTACCTCGAGATCATAAAAGCCATATATGAACGACCCAACGCCAATATCCTCAATGGGGAAAAACTGAGAGCTTTCCCCCTAAGGTCAGGAACAAGACAGGGATGTCCACTCTCGCCACTGTTACTCAACACGGTATTGGAAGTCTTAGCCTCAGCAATCAGACAACACAAAGGAATAAAAGGCATCCAGATCGGCCAGGAGGAGGTCAAACTTTCATTCTTTGCAGATGACATGATATTCTATATGGAAAACTCAAAAGATTCCACCAAAAAACTGCTAGAACTGATCCATGAATTCAGCAAAGTCACAGGATATAAAATCAATGTACAGAAATCGGTTGCATTTCTATACACGAATAATGTAGCAACAGAAAGAGATATCAAGGAATCGATCCCATTTACAATTGCACCGAAAACTGTAAAATACCTAGGAATAAACCTAACCAAAGAGGTGAAAAATTTATACACTGAAAACTACAGAAAGCTTATGAAAGAAATTGAAGAAGACACACAAAAAAAAAATGGAAAAAGATTCCATGCTCATGGATAGGAAGAACAAATATTGTTGCAATGTCGATACTACCCAAAGCGATCTACGTATTCAATGCAATCCCTATCAAAATAACACCAGCATTCTTCACAGAGCTAGCACAAACAATCCTAAAATCGGTATGGAACCAGAAAAGACCCCAAGTAGCCAAAGCAATCTTGAAAAAGAAAACCAAAGCAGGAGGCATCACAATCCCAGACTTCAAGTTGAATTACAAAGCTGTAATCATCAAGACAGTATGGTAGTGGCACAAGAACAGACACTCAGATCAATGGATCGACAAGATAGAGAATGCAGAAATGGACCCGCAAATGTATGGCCAACTAATCTTTGACAAAGCAGGGAAGAATATCCAGTGGAATAAAGAGAGTCTCTTCAGCAAGTGGTGCTAGGAAAAACTAGACAGCAATATGCAGAAAAATTAACCTGGACCACTTTCTTATACCATACACAAAAATAAACTCAAAATGGATGAGAGACCTAAATGTAAGACAAGAAGCCATCAGAATCCTTGAAGAGAAAGCAGGTAAAAACCTCTTTGACCTTGGCTGCAGCAAATTCTTACTCAACACGTCTCCAGAGGCAAGGGAAACAAAAGCAAAAATGAACTAATGGGACCTCATCAAATAAAAAGCTTCCGCACAACAAGGGAAACAATCAGCAAAACTAAAAGGCAACCGATGGAATGGGAGAAGATATTTGCAAATGACATATCAGATAAAGGGTTAGTATCCAAAATCTATAAAGAACTTATCAAACTCAACACCCCCCCAAAAAATAACCCAGTGAAGAAATGGGCAAAAGACATGAATAGACACTTTTCCAAAGAAGACATCCAGATCGCCAACTGACACATGAAAAAATGCTCCACATCACTCATCATCAGGGAAATACAAATCAAAACCACAATAAGATACCACCTCACACCTGTCAGAATGGCTGACATTCACAACTCAGGCAACAACAGATGTTGGCAAGGATGCGGAGAAAGAGGGATGCTGTTGCATTGCTGGTGGGAATGAAAACTGGTGCAGCCACTTTGGAAAACAGTATGAGGGGTCCTCAAAAAATTAAAACTAGAACTACCCTATGCAATTGCACTACTAGGTATTTATCCAAAGGATACAGGTGTGCTGTTTTGAAGGCACACATGCACCCCCATGTTTATAGCAGCACTATCAACAATAGCCAAAGTATAGAAAGAGCCCAAATGCCCATCGATGGATGAATGGATAAAGAAGATGTGGTATATATATATATATATATATTACAATATATATATATATATATATATATATATATATATATATATATATATATACAATAGAGTATTACTCAGCAATCAAAAAGAATGAAATCTTGCCACTTGCAACTACAGAGATGGAACTGAAGGGTATTATGTTAAGTGAAATTAGTGAGAAAAAGACAAATATATGACTTCATTCATACGAGGGCTTTAAGATACAAAACAGATAAACATAAAGGAAGGGAGGCAAAAATAATATACAAACAGGGCGGGGGCAAAACATAAGAGACTCTTAAATATGGAGAACAAACAGAGGGTTACTGGGAGGGGTTGTGGGAGGGGGGATGGGCTAAAACATGAAAAAAAAGAAATGAAGAACAATGGAAAACATGAATATTTAAGTCTAAATAAACATTGACTAGGGGTGCCTGGGTGGCTCAGTCGGTTGAGCATCCGACTTCAGCTCAGGTCATGATCTCGTGTTCATGGGTTCAAGCCCTGCATCAGGCTCTGTGCTGACAGCTCAGAGCCTGGAGCCTGCTTCAGATTCTGTGTCTCCCTCTCTCTCTGCTCCTCCCCCCGCTCATGCTCTGTCTCTCTCTGTCTCTCAAAAATAAAATAAAACATTAAAAAATTTTTTAAATAAAAAACACTGACTATATAAAATTTTAAAAATAATAAAAATAAAGCAGCTTTAGGGGCACCTGGCTGGCTCAGTGGGTAGAGCATGTGATTGGGGTCACAAGTTTGAGCCCTGTCTTGGGCGTAGAGATGTCTTGAAAAGAAAAAATAGGGGCGCCTCGGTGGCTCAGTTGGTTAAGTGCCCAACTCTTGATTTTCGGTCAGATCATTATCTCAGTTTGTGGGATCGAGCCCCACGTCGGGCTGTGCACTGACAGCGTGGAGCCAGCTTGAGATTCTCTCTCTCCCTCTCTCTCTCTGCCCCTACCCTGCTTGTGCTCTTGCTGTCTCTCAAAAGAAATAAATAAACATTTTTTAAAAAGAAAGCAGCTTTAATCCAAAATAATCAATATGCCATTTTGGTATATTTTCGGGTGGCTTGCCCTGGGTCCCTTAGGAACAACATGGTGGTTGCCAGAGGGGAGGTAGGTGGGGCGTGGGTTCCATAGATGAAGGGGATTAAGAGGTACAAACTTCCAGTTATAAAATACTTCAGGATTTCATAGGGCTAAAAGTACAGCATGGGACACACGGTCATTAGTGTTTTGATAATGTTGCACAGCGACAGGCGGTAACCACACTTATCGCAGCGAGCATGTCGAAAGGTATAGAATTGCGGAACCACAAAGTTGTACACTTGAAAACAAGGCCACATTGTCAACTCTACTTCGAAAGAAAACCACAACTGCAGCGGGAGAGGGCTTCTGTCTCATGGGGCTCTGTTGGGGCGCAGGGGTGTCCCTTTTCTCCTCGGCCAGGACTCGAGGCCAAGATCAGCTCTTGAGGGTGACCGTCATGGCTGCAACGTGTCGGGTAGCCTTGTTTTCCTCCGTGAGACTTTTTAGTTGTGAGGCCCTATTTGGGTGTTACTAGGCCAGGGCCTTCAGTGGCAGCACGGGGCTCAGGGTTTGGGGCTTTCCTTAGACACCACCAGGCTCTTGTGCGCTGATCCGGGGCTACGTTGCCCCAAAAGTGGCTGGGCCCCCCCCCACCCCGCCTGCTGCACAGGCGAGGACGCACGCCCACACAACATGTAGTCACCTACCACAGAGAGGCCAGGGAATGAGGGGGACCTCTCCATCCCAGGCATCCTACTGTTTTGGGCCGCCGAGTAGATGTTACCTGGAAGAGGGGTGTCCAGAAATGGTGACGCCCATTGTGGAAGGGGCATCTGAGGCCACCTAACCGAGGAGGAAACACACTGTTTTTCCTTGCCTGGATTAACTTGGGGGCCAGTCTGGCAGCTCCAGCTATCTGCCCGCACCTGTGCCTCCTGGGCAGGGTTTGGTGCAGGAATGCAGGGCCCAGGGCAGTGAGCAAGACCCGGGAGTGGGTTCTGGGGGAGAAGGAACACTACAGGTCTGACAGTGCACTGGCAGCAAGCACAACGCCTGCTTTTTAAAAAAATGTTTTAATGTTTATTTATTTTTGAGAGAGAGAGAGCATGAGGGAGAGAGGGGCAGGGAGAAGAGAGAGACACAGATTCCAAAGCAGGCTCCAGGCTCTGAGCTGTCAGCACACAGCCCGACGCGGGGCTGGAACTCACAAATGGCGAGATCGTGACCTGAGCCGAAGTCGGATGCTCAACCAACTGAGCCCCCCAGGCGCCCCCACAAAGTGTGCTTGTAAGCAGTTAGCTGCATCCAGTGGGACAGCTCTGGGCCCACACGATTGTGGGCCGTGCCATGCTGCCTGGGCACAAACCTCTGGCACGTTTTCTACATCGAAGTACCTACTTCATCAGTTGAGAAAATAGTGTGTTAGAAAGTTTTAAAAAGTTCTAAAAGTATTTTCTTCAGTAAGACAAGTTCTGAGAGCATCTTATTTTGTTCTAAAAGCAATAAACTACTCTCTGTGGGGAAAAAGGGGGGGAAAAGCGACCGCAGGAGGCCCAGGTACTTGGACTTTATGCTGGACCCTACCTATCAGACTCAGCTTCACTAAACATACATCTGTTGCTCGTCTGTTGTGTTCTATGTGTGGATTATTCCCAAACTCCAGTGTCAAAATATCCAGCCTTAGGCCAGCTCACCTTAGGAGGGAAAGCCTCTTCTATTGCTGCTATCAGCCCCTGAACATTGGCCTCAGTCTGAACCACTTCCTGGTCATTCTTAGCAGGGTCTGGAAGAAATTCTGGTTATCTCTTTACTCTGTAGGGAATGGCAGCCTTACCAGGAGGCTATCTGGCTTGTCTGTTAATTACAGTATAATCATGGGTAGGAAGAACACCCCTTAGCAGCTAATCACGGTCCCTGTGAGTGAGGTTGTGAATGGCCACTAAGATTTCCAATATTTTTTAAGATGTGGGAAATGCCTGGGGCTCCTGGGTGGCTCATTCGGTTAAGCGTCCACCTCTTGGTTCCCACTCAGGTCATGATCTCGCGGTTCGTGAGTCTGAGCCCCTTGTCAGGCGCTGACAGCACGGAGCCTGCTTGGGATTCCCTCTCTTCCTCTCCCTCTGCCCCTCCCCTGCTTGTGTGCTCTCTCTCTCTCAAAGTAAATAAATACAAACTTTTTAAAAATGTAGGAAATGCTTGTGATGAAATGTCAGAATATCAGATACAATGTGGAATACAGTAGTACTTGGAAAAGAAATTATAGGAAAACAACCTGAAAAATAACATTTTCATTATTACCCTTGGATATTTGGCAGGGTTATAGTTGAGGTTAATATGCTTTTCTATTTTTCATTCTTTATTTTGAGAGAGAGACTGAGCAGGGAAAGGGCAGAGAGATGGGAAGAGACAGAGAGAATCCCAACCAGCTTCCATATACTGTCAGCACGGAGCCTGACATGGGGCTCAATCCCACAAACCCCGAGATCATGACCTGAGCCAAAATCAAAAGTCTGATGCTCAACCGACCGAGCCACCAGGCGCGCCGAGTTTAATAAGTTTTATTTTCGGTGTCTTCATACTTTCCATATAAATCACAATAATGGGTTACCTTTTTTTAAAGATTTTATTTTTATTTCACTATTTTTTAAATGTCTGTTTATTTATTTTGAGAGAGAGAGCATGAGCGGAGAAGGGGCAGAGGGACAGGGAGACAGAGAATCTTAAGCAAGCTCCACTCTCAGCACAAGCCTCACATAGTACTCAATCTCACCAACCATGAGATCAAGACCTGAGCCAAAATCAAGAGTCAGGCGTTCAACCAACTGAGCCACCCAGGCACCCCTAAAGATTTATTATTTATGTATCTATTTTTTTAATTTACATCCAAGTTAGTCAGCATATAGTACAACAATGATTTCAGGAGTAGATTCCTTTGTGCCCCTTACCCATTGAGCTCATCCCCCCCTCCCACAACCCCTCCAGCAATCCTCAGTTTGTTCTCTGTACTTAAAAGTCTGTTATGTTTCGTCTCCCTCCCTGTTTTTATATTATTTTTGCCCCCCTTCCCTTATGTTCATCTATTTTGTATCTTAAATTCCTCATGAGTGAAGTCATTATATTTGTCTTGGGCTGACTAATTTCGCTTAGCATAATGCCCTCTAGTTCCATCCATGTAGTGGCAAATGGCAAGATTTCATTCTTTTCTGATTGCTAAGTAATACTCCATTGTAAATATATATGCCACATCTTCTTTATCCATTCATACATCGATGGACATTTGGCTCTTTCCATACCTAGTGATTTTGAGTAAACTCTACGCCCGACGTGGGGCCCAAACTTAACACCCCTGAGATCAAGAGTCCAAGACCGACCAACTGAACCAGCCGAGTGCCCAATACGTGTCACTTTTGTTACTGAGGAAGAACCATTTATTTGGGGAAGCCCAGGAAGACCTTCTACCCACGCTTCAAGAGTCATCTTAAAATCTACCTCCTCCGACTGTTTTCTTATTTGTACTGATGTAAATTCTGCCTTCTTTGCACTTCCATATATTGCTTTATTACTTACGTGTGACATTTGCCTTGTTCTAGATTATATGTGATTTTAACTCATGTATTTTCTTTCTCTCCATGACTTGCTTATATCTTTGGTGCTTGTTTTTAGTACATAGACACATTTAGACAATTAAATGCAATGAGGTACATGCACGAACATGTGCGCACACACACACAATAGGGAGGGAAATAGGGAGGGAAGAGGAGGGAGAGAAGGAAGGAAGGAGAGGGAGAAAAGACAGGGAGGGAAGGAGGGAGTGGGAAGAGGGAGGAGAAAGTAGGGAAGATGGAGGGAGGTGAGGGATGGATACGGAACAGAGTGGGAGGAGGGTGAGAAGGAGGTAGGAGGGAAGAGGATGGCAGGGAAGAAGGCAGAGAGGTAGAAAGGGAAGGAGGAATCTAGGGAGGGAAGAACAGGTGAAGGGAGGAAGGAAGAGAGAGAGGGAGGGAGGGAAGGCGAGGGAAGGAAACTGTTTTTCCATACTTCATTCCGACTTCCTAAGAATTCTGTGAGTTGACCATCATTAGTTTAGTAAACAGTGGTAGTAATAGGAAGAGTTGCCCTATTTCCAGTTGGGGAAACGGAGGCACAGAGACAGGAAGGCTGGCCAGTGTCATGAGGTGAGACTATACCATGAAAGCAGAAGAACACGGCTGTGCCCGGAAACCAGACACGTGTGCTCCACCCAACTCCAGAGCCCGCTCGCTTTCCTCAGCCCCCTGTTCTCTGCTATAATATTTATGAAGGCGGAAGGGGGGGGTTAGGGGCGCGGTCGCCCCTCTAGCTGATGAAAGGTGCACACATCCCCGTAATGCCACTACACGCACAGACGTTTACATTCCAATTCCAGGGGACGCCTCATGCACCTTGTGGGCCGATGTGGCCTCCAAGCAGGGACTCTGGCTCTCCACCTTGATCCCCTAGCCCAGTAACTGCGGTGAGCCGAACCCAGAGCCATCTGGGACTCCCCTCCAAGAACCCCATCCTAAAACACTGTTTTCATGAGTCTCGCTTGCCCCAAACTTACAGGGTTCCATCCTCCCAGATGCACATATCCCAACACCTCCCTTGAATTCGACCCCAACGTACTATTGAAACTTGATTTCCCTGCTGGATATGGAGTTCTCTGCAGACTCTTCTCTAGCTCCCTCTCGAGGTCTACCCTCGAGACAGCCACCCTGGCTGTGTCTGGGTTTCCTGAGATCAGCTTTCTACTTCTTCCTTCCTGGGGTTGCTCGTAATACCCTCTCCTATTGTCTTCGTCGGTACGGACGTTTGTTGATCTAGAGAGCAGGCACGCACGAGTCGGGTAGGGGCAGAGAGCCGGAGACAGAGAAGCCCAAGCAGGAGCCACGCTGGGCCGCAGCCCCATATGGGGCTTGATCTCACAACCACGACATCATGACCTGAGCCAGTACCGAGAGTCCGTCGCTTAAGCGACTGAGCCACCCAGGCGCCCCTCTCCTCCCCGCTTTAACTGCAGTTCTGCGCACAGCCTGCTTAGCATTTACCAAACTTTGGCTCACTCTGAGACGTGAGGGAAGCCCCACTACTCCCCGAAAGCCAACTCCGCTTCTACCAGGGGCTGCCAGGAACACTCTTCAGAGGTTCGGATCCTTGCCCACTTCCACCAAGCTGCATAACCTCGGGAAGGTCACCCAACCCCTCCAAGCCTCCGTCGCCTTGCCTCAGTAAGAAACAGCGACGCCTCGCACCACTCTCCTCCCCTCCCCGCGGACAGCTGCGAGCTTCGTCAGCCAGGCCCCGGTGCGCCGCCACCGGCACTCACGTGAGGTCACCAGCACGAGCAAGCACGGCCGCGTTCGCTCCACAGGCTCGCCCATCCAGCCAGGGGCAGGGCTTATGCTCCACGTCCGGCACCTTCGATCACAGCGAGGGCCCAAGCACAGCCTGAGCCCCCTCAGCCCTGACCCCTTACCTCCAGCATCAGCTCCGGTCGTCTGAGCCCGGCCTGTGGGCCTTCCTTCCATTACCTGGTACACTTCGCAGCTCAGGAGAGGGGGTACCATCGTGACCCCCCTTGTACAGATGCGGCACGGGAGGCACAGGGATGTCAGCTGATCTACCTGGGCCACAGAGCCCAGGTCACTTAGTGGGGGTGGGGCTCCGTCATTTTCAGCGTCTTTCTCTCATGTGGGCTGATCTCTCTGCTCAGACTGGGAGAAGCCAGGGCACAAAGGCTGAGTCTGCGCTGGAGGCACTGCCCACACTACCTGCCACGGGGCCCTGGAAGCACAGCAGGCCACGAGGTTTGGTGACTGGAGCCCAGGTAGGTACAAACAGACATGTAGCGGGGCGCCTGGCTGGCTCGGTTGGGGGAGTGTGACTCTCGCTCTCGGGGCCATGGGCTCGAGCCCCACGTTGGGTGGAGAGATTACTGAAAAAAAGAGTTAAAAAAACAAAGACCCCAAATGACGTGTAGCCCTGGAGACCTGACGGTCACAAGAAAACTTGCCGTCCTCGTTGTCAACTGCCAGAGAACAACCAGCACCTGTCTTCTCTCGCGGACCCTTGCGAATAAAGAGACACAAAATTGGCTGAAATCAGAAATGTGAGACGGTGTGGTGTGGCCACCGGAAATATTTTCTTTTTGTCACCTCAATTACTCCCGCAGCACCCTGGTGAGGTGGTGGCTGTTGCTGTCCTCGTTATACGGATGAGGACACCTGAGGAAACTGAGACTCAGCAACTCAACAGGTTAGCCAGCTAGCCAGGGCGAGCAAGCCGCGACGCGGACCCCGGCAGGCTGGCTCCAGAGCGCCCACGGCCATAAACCCGGCACATCGAACCCCAGTCGTGGCTATTTTTGCTTAGGACGAGGCTCCATTCGGTTGTTAAGGTTTGCAAAGTGTGAAGTCACTGAAGAAAATACTACCACAACTGATGCCAAGGTAGGGCAATAGTTGTCTCGGGACACGGGAGGGACTGAGACGGAGCCAACGGGAAGGCTCCGTGGGAACGGGAGACGCGAAAGAACGCGCCCCCTCAGCGGTCACGGATAATCGCAGCCAGTCCAGCACAAACAGAATGAAGGCCCTCGTAGGCCGCTCACGCAATAACTAATGTCAAGTCGCAACTGGGCATAGGGTGTCCGGCCGAGGCGGGGGAGGTGCCTGCGGCATTCAACAAGGGCCTCCCTGAGGAGGAAACATCTGGTTAAAGTCGTCAGGAGGACGCAGTCACCTTGCATCCCTTACCACCTCTTTGAAAACGAATTGGTCCGCAAACCTCTTTTAGTTAGTTTCTTACCCATCCTCCAGGGGCATGAGGCAGGGGCACTTATCCCTGAGACTCAGCGGGTGAGGTGACTAGGGCCCGCGATGCATTTAGGAACCCACAGAAATGATGGAGTGTCTGAATTCAAATGGGGGTGAGGAGAATGGCCGTGGGGTAAACGAGGGATATAAATCGAGCACGTTGTCGAGCGTAAGGCCCACTGTGGGAAGCTGTTTTCAATATTTAGGATATTGACGAGTCTTGGAGCATCAATAAAACAGTTCTGGCGGGGAAAACCACAGAGCCCTCAATCTGGTCTGCTCCCTTTTATTTGACAAGAAATAAGCATGCATACCATTAAGTGGAGTTCAGTATTTGCTTACAGGTTTCCTCTGTTGATGGAAAAGTGACATACAAAAGAGTGCACAAATCTCAAACTTACATTTGTTGAGTTTTGACAAACTATATAAAACTATGTAGAGTCACTCTTTATCACGGATTCCTTGCTATACCCCAAATCTCTTGTCCCTTGTCTCTTTTCTGTACTCACCTGGAGAAACCAAAACCCTACATAAATTCAACTCTCCGACCAATAAAAATGTATCCCTGCCGTAAGAAAAATAAATAAATAAATAAGAAGAAGAAAAAGAAAAAGAAAAAGAAAAAGGAAACAACCAACAAGAAACGAAATTTATTTAGGGGTGCCTGCGTGACTCAGTCGGTTAAGCATCTGGCTTTGGCTCACTTCATGATCTTTGGGTTCCTGAGGTCCAGCCCCCCATCGGGCTCTCTGCCTTCAGCACAGAGCCCCCTTGAGATCCTCTGTCCCTCCCGCCCCGCTTGTGCTCTCTCCCAAAATAAATAAACTTAAAAACAAAAGAAGTAAACTTCATTTATTCCCTCAGCAAGGGCTCAGGAAGATCTTTCTAGAAAAACCGAGAGGCTGAAGGAAGGGAGAAATGGCGGCGGGAAATTACCCGCGTCCCAAAGGTCCCAACCCTTGAGGGACATGCATGCTTGTATAGAGAAATCTATACCCAGAGGCATAGCTGCTGTGTAGGAATGTTTCAGGATACGCAGTTACAATGAGACTAAGAAACAAATATTTGAAAAAGAAAAATTGCAAGAAAAAAAAAAGCAGGAGCTTTGTGCACTTTAAGCAGCCTTGAATGCACTGTGCAGGTTTGTAGCCCTGCACCGAGATGTAGCTTCATCACTAAAATTCTGGAGGCACCGGACTTTCCCAAGGGGCACGTGTGGTTTTATTTGCATAGTGCATCTGAGCACCAGGCACGATCACCAACCCCAAGCCCCAGCTCCTGTTCCCGGGTACCCGGGAGTTTGGCGGGCTCTAACTTCAGCATCTCGCTGAAAAAACTCAGAGTGTGCCACCTCAGAGCTGATCACATTCGTTTGATGACTATTCCCTGCTTTGTACCGGCTGCTAGGTCCAGAGGTTGGGGGGTGGGGCTGGCCCAAGAGAGATTGTCCCAACTTTTCTGCCAGGTCTCCACCTAGGGTGAGGTCTGTCTCTCACCCTATGGAAATAGGCAAACACAATGCAGCACAGCCCCTTGCTCGGGAGTGGGGGAGACATGCCGCCAGTTTGGGGGACACGAGCTAAGCTACAACCGAAGCCGCCAGCTCTGGTTACCCATAGTCCCCTCCGATGCCTTAGAGCAAGTGCTCCCCACCCCAGCCCTCTTGGCAGGAGCACCCGCCCACTTGGTGCCCAAGCCCAGCCGCATGCGCACCTCGGCGAGCCCAACCCCCACTGAAGGGTGGTATATATAAAGCGCCTAGCGGGACGCTGGGTAGCTGAACTCGACGGCACGGCAGCGTAGCAACCGCTTCACGTGTGACCCAGCGATCCAGCAGATCCAGACGCAGATCCACACAGGACGGCAGAGGGATACTATGGATCCTTTCAACCAATTCAAGCGCGAAGTCACGGGCTTCCCCAGCCTGGGAGTCGACGAGGACCGGGAAGAGCTGCGTGGTCTGTGCCAGCGTCTTCGCCACGTCCCAGAAATGAAGGGTCCCTGGGCGAGGGGAGCGGTCTGGCCACCCCTCAAATGCCTCCCCTCGCCTCCTCCCCACAGCCCGGGCTCTGATGCTGATATTTGTCTCTGGATTTCTTCCTTTGCAGAAACCAAGCAAGTGGGGATGTCGCTTACCAGAGACCAAGCGGCTGAGGAAGCAGGGTCAGAGTTAGCACCTCAGCAGCGGGCGGCAGGCATACAAATCAAGAAGGAAGGAGACAGCCATGGGGACGACAACCATGGTGACGGTGACGGCGAGGAGGGGGCCGGCGATGTGGGCGCTGGATATCCGTGGCCCGCGGGTCACGAAACCCGCGATGAGAAGCCGGAGGAGCCGAAGCCGGAGGAGCCAAGGCCGGAGGGGCAGTTGCCCCCGGCCGCGGCTCCGGGTCCCGCTCGGGGAGGGAGGTGGACGGTGGGTCGCCTCTTCAAGTTCAGCCCCCAGCAGATGCGCCAGCTGGAGAGCTTGTTCCAGAGCACCCACTATCCCAGCCCCACCACGCGGTAAGTGGGCCGCTGCGCGGGGCGCGGGTGCCCGGGTTCGGGGGGAGTGACTGGGGTTGGCAGGGACGGCGCGCGGGGGGGGGGGGGGGGGGGGCGGGGAGGGGAAGGGACGCGGACTAGGGCGTTGGGGGGACCGCGGCGGAGACTGGCGGGGGAGCGACGGCAGGAACGGGACGGCGAGTGGGGGGGGGGGGGGGGGGGGGTGGCGGCGCGGAGGCTTGTCACGTGTCTCTCCCCTCGTGGCTGAAGTAAAACCTACCGGGCCCTCGAGGCTGCCGGTCCCGCGCCTCCCTTGGTTTAGGCGGGAGCTGAGGTCTCTGCGGGTGGGGACCAAGGGGGACGTTCAGGTGGAGTGGAACATCTGGAGCCGGGAAACTGTCCGCTGCGGCTAATAGAAGAAAGTCCTAGAAAGTCCTACTAGAACCAGGGGGGGGGGGGGGGGGGGGACGGCGGGGGGGGCGGGGGGGGGAAGGGGCGAGGGCGAGAAGTCTGAGACGCGGGAGCAAACGGGCTAGTACGATCCCGCCTTTGCTTAAAATGGTGATAAATCTGCTCGTTGTGGATTATTTCTGCACCGGTTTTTAGTGTTATTTTTAAATTTTAGTGTTATTTTTAAATTATTTACGTATTTGAGGTAATCCCAACTCACTAAAGTAATCCCAATTTATGTATTTTAAATACACCCAACGTGGGGCTGGAACTCATGACCCTTGACGTCGAGAGTCACAGGCTCCTGCAACCGAACCCGCCAGTCGGCCCTGCCCTGATTTGGATATTTTTAAATAGTGCGCCGGAAAACGGTCTCGAGTAGTGAATGTTCTGCATTCCCTTAAACTTTGCTAGAGGTCTTTAAAAATAAATTAAAATTTGGGGCGCCTGGGTGGCGCAGTCGGTTAAGCGTCCGACTTCAGCCAGGTCACTTTCTCGCGGTCCGTGAGTTCGAGCCCCGCGTCAGGCTCTGGGCTGATGGCTCAGAGCCTGGAGCCTGTTTCCGATTCTGTGTCTCCCTCTCTCTCTGCCCCTCCCCCGTTCATGCTCTGTCTCTCTCTGTCGCAAAAATAAATAAACGTTGAAAAAAAATTTTTTTAAATAAATTAAAATTTAAAGAAGAAGAAAACGGGCGCGGCTGGCTCAGTCTGTAGAGCATATGAATTTTGATCTCGAGTCGTGAGTCCAAGCCCCATTTTGGACCCGTAGCCTACTTAGAAAACCGTAAATCCGGCGCCTGGGTGGCTCAGTGGTTGAGCGTCCCACTTCGTCAGGTCGAGAGATCTCTCAGCGTTCTGGGATTCCAGCCCCACCTCTGACTTTGCCTGAAATGCTTTGGATTCTGTCTCCCTCCCTGTTCACCCCTTCCACGCTTGCGCGTGGCGCTGTCTCAAATATAAATAAACATTTTAAAAAAAGAAAAGAAAAAAATAATAAAATTGAAAAAAATTAAAATTAAATCGTGCCGACGGAAAAACTGCCCTCAAAGGAAGCCTCAAGCTACCCCTTACAGAATAGTGGGGGCGGGGGTGGGGGGGGAGAGTGAGTGTGTGTGTGTGTGTGTGTGTGTGTGTGTTGGGGGGTGGATGGTGGATGGCAGGGGGGAAGTTAGTGATAGAAAAATGTAACAAAGCAGGACCAAGGAATAAACAGCAGTTTGTGCCATCCTTTAGCCTCAAGTGGGCATGTACTCTTAACTGGGTTCATTACTGATAAAGAGAGATGGGGGAGGGGAAGGGATGGGAGGGGAGGGGAGAGACAGAGAGAGAGAACGCATGTTGTTTTAGGGCTCTAATTTATCATTATTTTTTTATTAAAAAAATTTTTTTTTAACCTTTATTTATTTTTGAGACAGAGAGAGACAGAGCATGAACGGGGGAGGGTCAGAGAGAGAGGGAGACACAGAATCTGAAACAGGCTCCGGGCTCTGAGCTGTCAGCACAGAGCCGGACACGGGGCTGGAACTCACAGACCTCGAGATCATGACCTGAGCCGAAGTCGGACACCCAACCAACTGAGCCACCCAGGCGCCCCTTAAGGCTCTAATTTAACCCATAAATTGGGTAAGAGCAATGACTGAAAGTCCACACAGATAGTTCCTCAGTCAGATTCTTTTTCATTTTGGTGTTGATAACACTAAAAGAAACTGAATTAGAATGTCACGTGTTCTTGGGGACTGTGCCTCCTTTACCCACCAAGACTTGGCTTCCCTTAAATTCTTTGTCAACGGAACCTCACTGTAAATCCTGAAATGGCGTGACTTTTCCTAGTGCAGAAACTGGTTCATAAAATGTCACTGACATCTCCCCGAAAACAATTTTTCAAACGATGAATGAAAAATGCTGTATTTTAACTCACCGCCAACTCCACATACTGATCCTTGCGATTTTTCTCCCCTCAGCCAGGAACTTTCGAGATTCATGAATGTGCCTGTAGCCAGAGTGCAGGTCAGTAACCCCGAAAAAAACAATTTCGCTGGGAGCCATTTTAAACCTGTTTCAGGATTTGGGGCACCTTTTTTCGTTGCCTTTTTTAGATTTGGGAAATAAGTGTTGAACTTTTGGGTCTTGCGGAGGGGAAGGTGGGATACACAAAGCCCAGGTTTTGGAAATTGCCCATTACCAGAGGGAACATGATTTCCTAAAGGAATGAAAAAATTGGTATAGTATAGTATCCCTTGCATACACATATATATACACCTTTGTCTAAGCTACACCTTACTGTATGTACTTTCATAGGTCACTAAAGTAGACTTATAATACACATATTTTTATAACTATATGTCACATGTATAGTATACTGATTTTTATGAGCAATATATATTTACGTGCTAATATAACTATATATGTATTTTATATATATTATAAATACAAAAATATGTATGTAATGTAGTAAATATAAATTATATAAGATATACAATACATTTAACTCATAGAATAATGCTTATATTTATCTAAAGTAGAAATACACTTAATATATAAATGTACATATAAAAAATATGTAGTATATTGCACGTATATTCCTTTTTTGAGTTTATTTATTTTGAGAGAGAGAGAGAGAGAGAGAGAGAGAGAGTCTGTGCGAGCAGGAGAGGGGCAGAGAGAGAATCCCAAGCAGGTGCTGAGCTGTTAGCACAGAGCCTGACATGGGGACTAAATTTCCCGAACCCTGAGATAATGACCTGAGCAGAAATCAAGAGCTGGACGCTTAACCAACTGAGCCACCCAGGCGCCCTATGTGGTGGTTTTCCTTTTGAATATGATCTTTTGCTCTAGGATCCAGACTAAAGCAATTTTATTTTTTAATTATAAAATTCGTTTGATTTATTTTTTAAATTTTATTTAAAACTTTCAAAAATGTTTTTTATTTTCACTGCTTACTGCTTTTAGTTAAAGTACCTGGGTCTCCTGTTGTTGGTTTCCTTTTGTTTTGTTTTGTGTTTTGCTTGTTTTTTAACATCTATGATTTGTTACTCTAGGATTTGGAGTAAGGCAGTTTTATTTTTTAATGAAAAAATTATTTTATTTCAACATTTTAAAATTTAATTAATTCCTATTTGGAGCTATTGCTTTTAAGTGTTTGGTAAAGGGGTGTGGAGAGTGGCAGGCCTCCACTTTAATTTCCCAGAATTCTTTGATCTGTCAGCCTGAAAACATAGTTAAAGAGTAGATTGTGCATTATGGTAGACGTGGGAGGGGGGAGTCGCAACCTCTGAAATCTGTCCAAGACAAAATAAACTCAAACAACAATTTCAAACAAGGTTGCATCAACTCAACAAAGGGGGAAGCCAGTCTAACGAGGTGGAGGGTAAGGGGAGAATTCTTTGGGGATATCACTCACGTTCCAGTTTGTGAGAGTACCAAACGCATTAGCGAATGGTCCTTCGAGGACTGTCTGACACCTGAGATTTTGGTCTTCTTTTTCTGTTTTTAAGTGTGCTTATTTATTTTGAGAGAGGGAGAGACAGGGGGCACAAGAGCAGGAAGGGGGCTCCCAGCTTGCCGCTGTCAGCGTGGAGCCCTCTTGGGATCCTCTGTCTCCCTCTCTGTCTGCCTCTCCGGCCTCGCCTGCTCGCGCTCTCTCTCAAAAATAAACAAACATTAAGAAAATTGCATCTCTGAACTGCCATACGTACCACGTGGCAGTGTTAAGTCTAGTCGTTATGTTACATTATCTTCCTGGTACGTATTTATCTCAAAAGTGGCAGTTTTTACCTTGTGACCGACTCTAGGCCCTTCCTCCACCCACGCTTCTAGCACTCACAGATCCGATGTTGCTCCATGAGTTTGTCGAGCTTTTTTTTAGATTCCACATATAACTGAGAACATAAAGCGTTTGTGTGAAGAACATTTTAATGGGTGTCCCCTCGACCATTTTGCGAGTACAGTTAAGAGCTGTTTTGATAACCCAGTATTAGGTATGTGGAACTAGTATCGGCGTCTACCTCAGTTAGGCTGCTTTGCACTCGTGTAGACTTGGCCTCTGGTAAACTTGGATCCCCCAAAAGGAGCTCCCAGCACTGGTTTCTTTAGACTTTTCATATTCAAGCAGCAGAAAGACCAAGTAACTACTAAGCTGGGAGAGGGAAAATGAGGCCACAGAGAGAGTAGAGGCCCTTAGTCTCCAGTAACCTTTGCCAACTGGGAATGTCTACAAATATTAAATACAAAGGAATTCCATTAATACGATGTGGAAAGGACAGTGGAGTCCAAAGGACAGGTGTTTTGTTTTGTTTTGTTTTTTGTACTGTTCATAGCTGGCAGAGAGG
The DNA here is from genome assembly GCF_016509475.1 of Prionailurus bengalensis. NCBI lineage: Eukaryota > Metazoa > Chordata > Mammalia > Carnivora > Felidae > Prionailurus > Prionailurus bengalensis. Next base: position 99,068,468 of record NC_057361.1, on the reverse strand, counting down.
CGGGAGGAGCCATTTTGCGACTCCTCTCCCACATGCTTAGCTGTCTTCCTAAAGTGTCAGTTTCGCCTGGTTGCCTTAAGAATACCATATGATTTCACTTATGTGTGGAATCTTACCGAACAGACAAAACAGAAGCAGACTGTAATACAGAGGAGACTGGAGATTGCGGGGTAGGGGGAGAGGGACGGGCAAAACAAGTGAAGTGCATTAGGAGGCGCCAAGTTCCAGTCATGTAGCAAATCAGTCCCGGTGATGAAAAGTACAGCAGAAGGAATATAGTCAAAATACAGCAGTGACTTTGTATGGTGATCATGGTGATTACACTGATCGTGGGGAGCATTTTGTAAGGTAGAGGAATGACGGATCACTGTGCTGTCCACCTGAAACTACTATAATATTGTATTGTCAGCTATGCTTCGACTCAAAAAAAAGGAGAAGAAGGGATGGGATGGGGCTCTCCTGGTGGAGGAGAGGGGCTTAGGGGGCCCTGCCCTGCTGGGCAGCAGTGGCTCCTGTCCAGGGTCCTGGAACTGTAGCCAGAGCAGAGGGCGCTGACCGGGTGCTGAGCCCAGGGAAGTCTGGAGGGTGGGGCAGGGTGGAGGGTGCAGAGTGGACAACGGTGGTGTGCCTCTTTGCCCCCGAACTGTTGGCTGGGCAGAGATTTTGAGAACTTGAGTAAGTGTGGTCCTAGTCAGGCTAAACCTTCGTTGCCCCCGAAGTGTAAAACACCCAGGTGCTGTCCGGTGCTTCAGCTTCACTTGTGTCCCAGCAAGACAAGCCACAGGCTGCTGGGCCCTCCAAGCCCAAGCCTCGCTCACAGTACCATCCTTCAACTACGAAGAGGTTTCAGAAAATGAATGAGCCTTTAGCCATCCTTCAAAGAAACCTTTGGTTTCAAAATCCCACACGTGCCTGTGGATTCTTTACTGCACATTGAAGACGGGCTTTGCAAACTGGGGGTTGTCGCCCCAGCAGGACTTTATGCTGAGCTTCCCCACAAGCAGGGTGACACTAGCCTAGTGATTAGGAGTCAGTGGCAGCTGGACAGCTGAGGGCCAGCTGTCAGGACACAGCCCAGCACGTGGAAGAGTAACAGCAGGGACGGAGTGCCATTCCTCAGCTACACCTGTTTGTCAGGGTGGGGAAAAATAGTACGCAAGGTGGGAGGACAGAGTGAAAGCAATAAGCCGAGCCACAGCCTGGCACATAGTGGGTGCCGTCTGAGGGTGAGCTGAAGGGAGACCCCTCGGTGCTAACTTTCCTAGGATAATTTAGCAACAAGGACGTAGCTTCCCTGGTGCAGTTTAAAACTCTGAGGGTGTAGAGAGTAGCCTGCTGGGTTTTTTTTTTTTTTTCATGTATGACATTCAATGCTCAACATACTAAAACGATCCTTTTTTTCTCTCTGATTGAAGGTTTGGTTTAAGAATAGGAGGGCCAAGTTGAGAAGACAGCAGAGGGCACTGAGGTACAGAAACATGCCCCCCATGGCCACGGTCCCCCCTCCCATCATTAACACGGGTCAAGCCTACCATGGCATCTCCATTCGGCAGCTGAATTTTGTGTGGGTTTTTCAGGAGTCAATGATGCCGAGGCCACCTCGCCCGCCCATGCCACCCTTTCCTCCTATGTTCCTGCTTCCTCAACCTTGGTCCTGTCTAGGTTTCCCTCCCTATGGCCACCCTCCACCCTTCCTTCCCTATGGCTACTTTCCACCTTTCCCTCCCTATGGCCGCCCTCCACTTTCCCTTCCCTTTGGCTGCCCTCCACCTTTCCCTCGCTATGGCTGTCCTCCTATGGCCCATCCTGGTGCGGTACCACCCATAGCTCTTCCTTTAATCCTTTTCCCAAAGAATGGCTCTGTGACAGTTTTTTTCCGAGGTGTTTTTGAGCCAGATTCAAGTTTCTATATCTGTTGCCATAACGAATAGTTCATTCAATGTGTGCTGAATGTATTAAAGAGAAGTCAAATTCACTGACCCTCTATTTTAGGGCACTTTTTACATTTTCAATAAAGTTGTGAATTCTCTACAATTGCTTTTGCGTGTGGTGTGGGGTCAGTCAGTTGCATGGGCAATGCCATTCATAGGGAAAGGCGAGGACACCTGCTCTCACGCAGCACTGTCCCTGAGCCACCATCGGCAGGCCAGGCACATCCCCGAAGGTGCCCACGTGCCCGGGGCAGGGTTACAGAGACCCACCCTCTCCTCGGCCACCCCGTCCTCCCGCCCCGCGCGCAAGCCCGACCCCGCAGAGGTGCAGGACCGGGCGGCGTCAGCCCCTAAGGAGGGACCGGCGGGCTTCCGGGCGGGGCTGGGCCCCAGTCGCCCCGAGGAGCTGGGGCACAACCGAGCACTGGCAGGGAAACTCGGAAGGGGCTACTCACAGCTCCCGGAGAAGCGGCAGCCGGGTGTGCATCTGGTGCTCTCCAAGTTGCGTCCGGCGCCTGCCCCGCGGGCGGACCAGACCGGGCCGCGCGGCCTTCCAGCGGGAGGGTCCGACGCCTGCGGAGGCACCGCGAGGCGAGACCCCCTTCCAGGCCGGCGCTGGGCTCGCTCTCTCTCCCCTGTCCCCCACTCCCCAGGGGTGCAGGGCCCGGCATCGCTCGGCCCCCAGCTCGCAGCTGCCCGGCACCTTTCCGCGCAATCCTTCCTATGGCCCGCCGTCCTCGCGTGCGGTCATTTCAAGTCCGCAGCTGAGAAAGGACCTGGGTCTTTGTCCCCTCGGACTTGGGGTGGCGGAGGGGCTCCTGCGGAACCCAGACCGTGTACCTGGTGCCCGATCGGGTTGTTTACACTGGCACACACAGCCCTTCTCGTTGCCAGGACGACCCCGGCCCCGGGGACGAGTTTTGCCGGTGCACCCAAAATGTCTCCCCCCGTCCCCCAGGTTTGGGTTCTGGCGCCGCAGCGGGGTCTGTGAGCCGGGGCGTCGCAGATCTCCCGGATCTGATATCGGGGGCCACCACCCCCCCCCCGGGCCCCCCCCTCCCCCCCGCGGTGGCGATGGTTCCAGGCCGTGGCCTCGGGTTGGCGGAAGCGTAGGCTCCCTTCGAGGCCGGTCCCCCGCCCCCTGCCCCTCCCCCAGCGCTGCGAAGCCGCAGGCTGTCTGCGTAGCCGCCGCCGTGACTCACCTTCTTCTTCCTTGCCGGGACCTGGACGGCCTGGGTCTGTAGCCGTGGGCCCTCCACCCAGGCTCCGCAAGCCCATCCTACATCTCCCCGGGCAGGTGTGTTTGCAGGAACAGTCTGGGCACCATCGTCGTTTCTGACCCCAGGATCCTTGCGTGTAAATAGCAATTTTTTTCTTTAACAGTATGAAACGTTTTTACTACACATGATCTGTGGTCCAAATCAGTAATTACAATAGTCAGATCTTTGTATCATATATATCAAATGTACACAACAATAAAATCACCTCTTCCATGAAAATTTTGTCGGTTCACTTTACGTGTTATCAAACGCAAGGCTCACGTGAGACTGTATAACACTTAACAGTCTGTTCACGTGCCAAGGGACAAGGCTAAACAGTAAATTAAAGTGTTAAAATATCTTATGCCAGGACAGGTTTCTTTTTGAATTGGATAAGCCAAGGACCATCAAGGACTATTTAGAACCTGAATAGAATCCAGTGGCTCTGAAATTAAAAAGCGGGTTGGAGGGAAAACAGATAAGCATCCCCCCCCCCCAGTTTTTTGTTTAGTTTCAGATAGCAAGTCAATGGGAAACTTTTAACCATAACATTCATTTCACTTTTTAGAGCTTGAATAACCACCTCTTCAGCCCGCCTTGCTAAGGTTACTGCATAATCCCTGCATTCCTGTCAAGAAGGATTAGCCATTTTCTCAGGTGGGAGGATTCCAGACTCACTGGGCTACTGTCTAGATCTGCAGTCTCAATAGCAATTTTTGAATCTACTTCCGGGTATGTTCCTTGATGGAGATCAATGTATTCTTTTTGTTATTCTTTTTTGCGTATTTTAATAGTGTCAGATGCCAGAGGAAAACTGGGTATTTTTAATTTAATTTAATTTCTTTAAAAAAAGTATTACTCTTAAAGTTTAGGTGATGTACAATCTTGTATTCATCTCTGGTGCACAGTGTAGTGATTCGATAATCAAACTGGCTGTTTGTAATTGTAATATGTGGCTTCATGGGTCCTCATCACTATCCTGAGGGATTTAACTACCATGAGACCTTAGATGGAATGGTGCCTTGACACAGGTCACGTTTTCAGTGTTCATTCAAAGTCTTACTTGGCAGTATCTGCATTCATTTCAGTGTAAAAAACTTAAGGCCAAAAGTAGCATATGGTTTTAAGCTCTACCTGATCTTGAAATCTGGATATTAGACCTTATTTATCCACAGGGGGAAAAAATACCATCAAGCCTCCCACAATTCAAAATTTGAAACCAATTTCAGGAAGAACAAAAAATACAAAGGGATTAATGACCTACTTTTAGATTTTGACCCTTTATACCTTCAGGCTTTCTTTCTCAATGTTCATTCTATTATTGCCCGTTTCATCAGTATGTGCCCAGACAACAATTAGATTTTCAGGAGAGTGGGATTGAATTGGGGGAGCATAGTACATACAAGAGGCCTATGAGCTTCAAACTGATGCCTTGTCCCACATCTTCGGCCACTTGTGCCCTTTATCACAGTCTTTCCATAATGATTATTTTTCCCTTGTATCTTTTTTAAAAGTCGTGGTAAAATTCAAATAACAGAAGTACCCACTTTAAAGTGTACGATTCAGTGGCATTTAGTGCATCCACAATGTTCCCTTTTTTTTCAATGTTTATTTATTTTTGAGAGAGAGAGAGAGCACATGAGCAGGGGAGAGGTAGAGACAGAGAGAGGAGGACAGAGATGTAAAGCGGGCTCTGCATTGACAGTGGGGTTCGAACTCGAACCGGGAAATCATGACCTGAGCCTGGTCGGACACTCAACCGACTGAGCCACTCAGGCGCCCCAATTCACAATATTCTGCCACCATGACCACCATCTAGTTTCCAAGCTTATTCATCACCCCAAAATGAAACCCCTTATTCATTTGGCCATCATTCCCCCAATTCCTCCCTCCTCCAGCCCCTGGCAACTTCTAGTCTGCTTCCTGTCTCTATGAATTTGCCTCTTCTGGATATTTAATATTTATGGAATCATAAAATATGTGACCTTCTGTGTCTGACTTCTTTCACTTAGCGTAATGTTTTTGAGGTTCATGCAGTTTGTAGCAAGTATTAGTACTTCATTCCTGTTTTGAGTTGAATAATAGTCCATTATGTAAATATGCCACATTTTGTTTATCCATTCCTCAGTGGATGGAAATTTGGGTTATTTCCACCTTTTGGCTGTTGTAAATAGTGCTTCTATCTACATTCATGTACAGTTATTTGTTTGAGTACCCATTTTCGATTCTTTAACGTATATACGTAGAATTGGAATTGCTGGGTCACAAGGCAATTTTATGTTTGAATTTTCGAGGAACTGTCACATATAACAACTGTACCATTTTACATTCCCACTTGCCATGTGCGGGGGTTCCTGTTTCTTCACATCCTCACCAACACTTATTATATCCCATTTTTTAAATTATAGACATCCTAGTGGATGTGAGATGATATCTCGTTGTGGCTTTGATTTACATTTCCCTAACGACTAATGATATTGAGCATCTTGTCATGCTTGTTGGCCATTTGTACATATTCTCGGGAAAAAAACATCTAATCATTTAATTTGGTGGTTTATTTTTTCACTGCTGAGTTGTAAGGATTCTTTATGTGTCCTGGAAACTACTCATTTTTAAGGGTTTTTTTCTTAAGTTTATTGATTGGAGAGAGAGAAGGGGAGGGACAGAGACAGAGAGGGAGAGAGAGAATCCCAAGCAGGCTCCGAACTGTCAGTGCAGAGACGAGGGGCCGGATCTCACAAACCGTGAGATCGTGACCTGAGCTGAAATCAAGAGTTGGACACTTAACGGACTGAGCCACCCAGGCGCCCCTGGAAACTATACTCTTATCAGATATATGACTTATAAATATTTTATCTCATTGTGTTGGTTGTCTTTTCACTATCTTAATAGTGTCATTGGATGCACGAAGTTCTTAATTTTGATGAAATCCGATTTATGTAATTTTTCCTTTGTTGCTATTATGCTTTGGTGTCATGTTGAAGAATCCATTGCTGGGGCACCTGAGTGGCTCAGCCAGCTAAACATCTGACTTCAGCTCAGGTCATGATCTTATGGTTCGTGGGTTTGAGCCACACTTTGGGCTCTGTGCTGACAGCTCAGAACCTGGAGCCTACTTTGGGTTCTGTGTCTCCCACTTTTTCTGCCCTCCCATGCTCATGCTCTCTCTCTCTCAAAAATAAATAAACATTAAAAAAAAAAAAAGAATCTATTGCCAAATCCAAGATCATGAGTTTTTCCCTGTTTTCTCCTGAAGAAAAGGAGTTTTGTAGTTTTATGACTCCTTCTTCCTCTCTCTCTCCCTCTCTCTCTCCCTCTCCCCATATATATCTCACTATATATATATATATATATATATATATATATATATATATATATATATATACATACTCTGTTTCTCTGTCTCTATATATATAGTGGGATATATATAGATATATATATATAGAGAGAGAGAGAGAGAGAGAGAGGGTTTTATATAACTATACATATGAGAGTTTTTAAATTTTAACTCATATTTAGGTATTTTGTCCATTTTCAGTTAGTTTTGGTATATGATATGAGGTATATTTCCAACTTAATTCTTTTGCATATAGCTATCTAGTTGTCCATCGTTTCCTGAACAATTATTTCCCAGTTGAATTATCTTGGCACCTTTATCCAGAATCGATTGACCATTGGTGTATGGGTTTATTTGTGGTTTCTGGTTCCTCAAGTCTATTCCATTGATCTGTATGACTGTCCTTATGCCAGTACAATGCTGTTTTGATTAGTGTAGTTTTGTAGTAAGTTTTGAAATTTAGACGTCAGGGTCCTACAACTTTTATTTTCTTTTTAAAGATTATTTTGGCTTATTATATTCCCTTATAATTCCATATGATTTTAGAATTCTTGTTCCTTGTATTTCTTGTTAAAAACCAGAAACTCTGAATATTAGAATGTGACAACTTTGGAAGACACATTTTCTCCCCTCTTCTAGGTTTGTTGTTCCTAATTGTTTGGGCTGCTCTGGTTGGCTTATTTAGTGACTTCCTAAGCTATTTTTTGCAATATCTGTGTTAGTTTTTTTTTAATTTAAGTATTAAAAAATAAAAATAAATACAAAGAAAATAAGTAAAATTTCACTATATTTGACACGCAATATTATATTAGTTTCAGTTATACAACTTAGTGATTTGACAATTATATACAACATGAAATGCTCACCACAATAAGTGTAGATATCATCTGCCATCATACAAAATTATTATAATATGATGGACTATATTCCCTATGCAGTACTTTTCATCTCCATGACTCATTTATTTTATTTATTTATTTTTAAGTAAACTCGACCCCAGATGTGGGGCTCAAACCCATGACCTCAAGTTCAAAAGTCACATTCTTTACCAACTGAGCCAGCAAGGTGCCCGACTCATTTATTTTATAACTGGAAATTTGTACTTCTTAATCCCCATTCACCTATTTTGCACATGTCCCCCCCACCCCACCCCCAGCCTTCTGGCAACCACCAGTTCATTCTCTGTGTTTATGACTCTGTTTCTGATTTGTTGTTTTTTGAATTCCATATATAAGTAAAATCACATGGTATTTGTCTTTCCTCTGTCTGATGTATTTCACTTAACATAATATGTTCTGGGTCCATCTATGTTGTTGCAAATGGCAGGATTTCATTCTTTTTTATGGTTTGAATAATATTCCATGCTGTGTGTGTGTGTGTGTGTGTGTGTGTGTGTGTGTATGGCATCTTCTTTACCCATTCATCTATTGATGGACACTTACATTGCTTCTGTATCTTGGATATTGTAAATAATGCTGCAGCAAACATAAGAATACATATATCTTTTCAAATTAGTATTTCGTTTTCATTGGGTAAATACCCAGTAGTGGACTTACTAGATCATATGGTATTTCTATTTTTAATTTTTTGAGAAACCTCCATACTGTTTTCCATAACACCTGCATTCTTTGTCACGTAGAGCCACTCAAATCTACATTCCGTTAGCTTAGTGGCCAGCAAGTGTTTTGAAATACTTACCATCAATTCCTGGATTCAAAATGAATAAAGATCAACAAAACAAAAAGGCAACCTAGTGAATAGGAGAGCATCCAACTTTGGCTCAGGTCATGATCTCAGTTTGTGAGTTCAAGCCCCACATCAGACTCTCTGCTGTCTGTGCAGAGCCTGCTTCGTATCCTCTGTCCCCCTCTCTGCCCCTCCCCCGCTCACTTTCTTTCTCTCTCTCTCTCTCTCAAAATTAAATATTGAAAAAAAGAATAGGAGAAAAATACTTGCAAATGATATCTTTGATAAGGGATTAATATCCAAAATTTATCAGTAACTCCCTACTACTCAATACCAAAAAAAAAAAAAAAACAACCAAAAAACGACACAATCAAAATATTAAATGAGCAGGGGACCTAATTAGACATTTTTCCAAAGCAGACGTACAGATGGCCAACAGACACACGAAACATCACTAATCATCAGGGAAATGCAAATCTAAATCACCTCACACCAGTCAGAATGGCTAATATCAAAAAGACAAGAGATAAGAAGTGTTAGTGAGGATGTGGAGAAAAGGGAACCCTTGAGCATTGTTGGTGGGAATGTAAATTGGGACAGTCACTATGGGAAACAGTGTGCAGTTTCCTCTAAAAATTAAAAATAGAGGGGGTCCTGGGTGGCTCAGTTGGTTGAGTGCCCAACTTCAGCTCAGGTCATGATCTTATGGTTCATGAGTTCAAGCCCCGCATCGGACTCTGTGCTGACAGCTCAGAGCCTGGAGCCTGCTTCGGATTCTGTGTCTCCCTCTCTCTCTACCCCTCCCCAGCTCGCATTCTGTCTCTCTCTCTCTCAAAATAAATAAATGAATGAATGAATGAGTGAATGAATGGAGTGAATGAATGAATAAAATTTTAAAAATTAAAAATAGAATACCCTACAAGCCAGTAATTCCACTCCTGGATATTTAGCTGAAGAAAACAAAAACACTAATTTGAAAAGATATATGCACTCCTATATTTATTGTAGCATTTGGGGGTATAGCTCAGGGGTAGAGCATTTGACTACATTATTTTTAATAGCCAAGATACGGAAATAACCTAAGTGCCCATCAATAGATGAATAGATAAAGAAGATGTGATACACACACACACACGCACACACGCGCACGCGCACACACACACACACACACACACACACACACACTGGAATATTCCTCAGCCATATAAAGAATAAAATCTTGCTGGGTCACCTGAGTGGCTCAGTTGGTTAAAAGCGTCCATCTTATGCTCAGGTCATGATCTCATGGTTCGTGGGTTTGAGCCCCATGTCAGGCTCTGTACTGACAGGTATGGAGCCTGCCTGGAATTCTCTCTCTCTCTCTCTCTCTCTCTCTCTCTCTCTCTCTCCCTCTCTCTCTCTGCCCCTTACCCACTCATGCTCTCTCTCTCTTTCAAAATAAATAAATAAAATGAACTTAAAAAAATAGGGGGCCATTCTCTGCACTTTTCTCCTTAAGATCAGGAGATCAGGTTTGGCCCAGCCAGCCGTGAATAAAATCTTGCCTCGCTTCTAAAAAAAAAAAAAAAATAGGGGTGCCTGGTGGCTCAGTTGGTTAAGTGTCTGACTTCAGCTCAGGTCATGATCTTGCAGTTTATGAGTTCAAGCCCCACGACGGATTCTGTGCTGACAGCTCAGAGCCCGGAGCCTGCTTCGGATTCTGTGTCTCCCTCTCTCTCTGCCCCTCCCCTGCTCATGCTCTGTCTCTCTCTGTCTCTCAAAAGTAAATAAATGTTAAAAAAAAAATCTAAAAGATAAAGAATAAAATCTTGCCATTTGTGACAACATGGATGGACCTAGAGGATATTGTGCTAAATTAAGTAAGTCAGACACCCAAAGACAAATAACTGTATGATTTCACTTATATGTGGAATCTTAAACAAAACAGACAACACACACAAATAAACCCAGAAACAGAACAAACTGGTGGTTGCCAGAGGGGAGGAAGATGAAGAGATAGACAAAATGGGAGAAGGGGATTAAAAGGTACAGGTTTCTGGGGGGCCTGGGTGGCTCAGTCAGTTAAGTGTCTAACTTCAGCTCAGGTCATGATCTCAGTTTGTGAGTTTGAGTTCTGCATCAGGCTCTGCGCTGACAGTGTAAAGCCTGCTTTAATCCTCTGTCTCCCTCTCTCTCTGCCTGTCTCTCTCTCTCCAAAATAAGTATTTAAAAAATAAACAAATAGGGGCGCCTGGGTGGCGCAGTCGGTTAAGCGTCCGACTTCAGCCAGGTCACGATCTCGCGGTCCGTGAGTTCGAGCCCTGCGTCGGGCTCTGGGCTGATGGCTTAGAGCCTGGAGCCTGTTTCCGATTCTGTGTCTCCCTCTCTCTCTCTGCCCCTCCCCCGTTCATGCTGTCTCTCTGTGTCCCAAAAATAAATAAAAAATGTTGAAAAAAAAATAAAAAATAAATAAACAAATAAAAGGTACGTGTTTCCAGTGATTAAACAAGTAATTCAGGGTGAGGAGAAGTACATCACAGGGGATACAGGCAATAATCATGCGATAATTTTATACGGTGACAGCTGTTAACTACACTCACAGTCATGAGCATTTCGTAATGTATATAAAGTTGAATCACTGTGTTGTACTCCTGAAGCTAATATAATATCATATGCCAACTCTACTTCAAAAAAGCAAGACAAAAAAAGAAAAAGGAGACGTAATACTCTCCCAGTGTTTGGGGATCGCGTCTGTGCTATGCTTTTCTTCAGTGCTTAGCCAGACTATTCACAAGTCTGCCTTCTCTCTTACTTCCTGCTTGCACAGAGCCCGAGAGCCATCCGGAAGTGAAAGCTTGTGGTCCTCTCAGCTGTTTCTGAGCATGTGGCTAGCACACGACCTTCTTGATTCCTCCGTATACCTGAGATCTTTTCAAAGCCTTTGTTCTTCCATCTACCTTTTCTCAAGCTTGTGTTTCCCACTCTTTTCAGTTGTCTGTTGCTTGTCCTGACTGTTGTCTCTTGCCCCAGGATGCTGTGGCCAGTGCTTGTGCCTTTAAACGCTTTGAGCAAGCAGCCTCGGCCCAGGGTTCGCTCCTAGTCAGACAAAACAAAGGCAAAACACCATGCCAGTCCTTGAGGGAGCCGGCAGAGTGGAGAAGACCCGGAACCACAATCCTTTGAGAATAAGGTCCATACTGCTCCCTCTAGTACCAGGAGTGCGGGCCTCCCATCCTCAAGGCCACTGCAAGTCTGGGGTGTGAGGGATGGTAGGCAGACAGTTTGAAACACCAAAGTGTTCTCTTACCACTGTCGGGGAGGAAAAATTTGCCTCTAGACTTCCAAATTCTTCTGGGCAGTCTTAAGAATTAAATTGACATGAGACAGATTAACAAGAGAAAAATCAAGTTTAATTCATACGTATGGAGGCCTCAAAGATGCAGGACCTAAGAAATGGTCAAGGCAGGGGCACCTGGGCGGCTCAGTCGGTTGAGCATTGGACTTCGGCTCAGGTCATGATCTCACGGTTCGTGGGTTCAAGCCCCGCGTTGGGCTCTGTGCCGACAGCTCGGAGCTTGGAGCCTGCTTCAGATTCTGTGTCTCCCCCTCTCTCTGCCCCTCCCTCGCACTCTCTCTCTCTTTCAAAAATAAACAAACTTAAAAGAAATGATCAAGGCAGGTAGCATTTATACTGTTCACACAAAGAAATGATACATTTGTGAGGGATCAACAGGACAAAGAAAACTTCTGTTTGGGAACTTCAGTTAGCAAGGAATTCCAAACAAAATTTGGGCTGGGGTAGTAAATTAGTCAAAGTTACAAGGTTTGTTTACATAGACTTCTTGGGCCCTGACTTCCCTGTCTCTGATGTTAAAGATGTTTCTCTACCTCCTGGTGCAGAGAGGGTACCTTTCGCATGGGAGATTTATTCCCCACTTTCTGGAGACAAAGGGGGATCAGAGTATTGTTCCTGCACTGGCTGTTTATTCACTGTGGCATATCTTGGGGTGGCCCACCTTGAGCCCCCACACCACAAAGCAGTGGATTCTTTTTACACCAAACCTTATGAGGTTGTTGTGAGTTTTTAGCTGAATTCCAACATTCACCGGAAATGGATTCTGACAGCTTTTGCCAGCTCAGTAGTTGCTCTGGGGGGTGGGATGGAGCCCTGGAGTTCCTTTCTCCACATTAGTCATGTTCAAATTTCTTTAACACTAGGGGGGCCCGGTGGCTCTGGTGATTTCAGCTGAGGCCCTGATCTCACAGTTCTGGAGTTTGAGCCCCACGTCGGGCTCTGCGCGCTGAGAGTGTGGGGCCTGCTTGGGATTCCCTCCCTCTCTCTCTGCCCCTCCCCCCCCAATAAATAAACTTAAAAAAATTCTTTAATACTAAAAAAAAAAATTCCTCTGGACTTTGCATTCTCCTTCTGGCAACTTCCCAACATCTCTCCTTCATGTCTCAGAAAAACTTTCTTCAAGGAGTAGTTTTCATACCCTCCCTCAGTTGTGATAAACAAAAATATCTCCAGACATTCACTAATGCGACCCAGGTGGAAAGTCACTTCAGATTGCTACCCACTGTAGTAACTCCAATTCTGAACATATTTGGATCTAACCTGTTTTCACATATACTTTTTAATTGTTTGGGGGGGGGTTCGTTTGGTTGGTTCTTGTTTTTCATTTGTGCTGTACAGCTCTATGAAATTTTATCACATGTGTAAATGCATGTAACCATCACCAAAATTAGGATATAGGACTCTTCTCTCCATACAAAGAAACTCCTTGTGGGGTGCCTAGGTGGCTCAGTCGGTTAACCGTCTTGATTTGGGCTCAGGTCATGACCTCACAGTTCGTTGGTTCGAGCCCCACATCTGGGGAATTCTCTCTCTCCCTCTCTCTGCCTCTTCCCCTCTTGCACTCTCTCTTCCTCTCAAAATAAGTAAACTTAAAAAAAAAAAAAACAAAGAAACTCTTGGGGCGCCCAAGTGGCTCGGTCGTTTAAGCGTCTGACTTTGGCTCAGGTCCTGATCTTGCGGTCCGGGAGTTCGAGCCCCACGTCAGGCTCTGTGCCGACAGCTCAGAGCCTGGAGCCCGCTTCGGATTCTGTGTCTCCCTCTCTCTCTGCCCCTCCCCCGTTCGTGCTCTGTCTCTCTTGGTCTCAAAAATAAATAAACGTTAAAAAGAAACTCTTTGTTGTTATACAAACCATTTTTCTAACCAAATGGCATAAAGGTGAAGAACATTGTAAAATTCTACCTTTGTGTAAGAAAGGGAAGACACAAGAACGTGTTTTTGTATTTTTTTAATGTTTATTTTATTTATTTTTGAGAGAGCGTGCAGCGTATGCACACAGGGTCGGGGCAGAGAGGGAAACAGAGGACCCAAAGTGGGCTCTGCGCCGACAGCAGAGAGCCTGATGTGGGGCTTGAACTCATGAACCATGAGATCATGATCTGAGCCGAAGTTGGACGCTTAATCAACTGAGCCATGCAGGCGCCTTGTGTTTTTATATTTATGCTTGCATAAATAATACACTGGGTAGTAATTGGGTACATGTGGGGCAGGGGATTTCAGTGATTCTTTTCACTGAATATATTATATTTTGGATTTTTGAGCTATACCATTATGTTAAAGATAGTAAATGAAACCAAATGGATGGCATGGTTTCCAAGTAGCATTTCAACAGGCTTTAAGAGCAGATGACATATCGGGGTGTCTGGCTGGCTCACTCGGTAGAGCATGTGAGTCTTGATCTCCGAGTCATGGGTTTAAGCCCCACACCGGGTGTAGAGCTGAGTTAAACTAACAAATAAGCAAACAAATAAATTACTGATATATGCTACAATTTGGATGAACCTTAGAAAACTTATAAATTATAAGAGCATATCACGTATTGACTAGACCACATCAGTCAGAGCTGCTATAAGAAAAGTTGAGAGAAATAGGCATCAATAGATTCAGAAGTAGACTTAGTAATATCATCTCCATGGCACCTGATTTGTCTTCCTTTACAGCGACAGTTCCCTTAACAGTCAACTAAATTAGGCCTGTGAAGCACTTAATCAACACTAGAGATTGCAGTACATGAAGCTTATACACCTTTCCCTTAACAGTTAAAGGTCATTGCCTTATCATCGGGATGGCGCAATATAAAGTATTCCTCTAGGCTGGAAGGCTACCTGCTTCCTTCTGTAAACTCTGCCCTATATGATGAAGTGAATGCCGTCACACAGGGCAGATGTTTTTTAAGGTCATCATGAGATCAAAAGTTAGATTGCATAGGGACACCTGGGAGGCTCGGTTGGTTAAGTGTCTGACTCTTGATTTTGGTTCAGGTCATGATCTCATGGTTTGTGGGTTCGAGCCCCGTGTGGGGCTCTACACTGACAGTGTGGAGGCTGCTTAGGATTCTCTCCCTCTCCCTCTCTCTCTGCCCCTCCCATGCATGCTCTCTCTCTCTCTCTCTCTCAAAATAAATCAATAAACTTAAAGTTAGATGGCACAAAAGATCACGATACACGATTTTGTTTTCTCACTTGCAGATACTGATGTCAGCTGTGACACTGATGTGTACATAAGGAGCAGTCATGCTCTTACAGATGTTATTTGGTTTCATTTAAGGGTGGACACGCAACACTTTATTTGAGTTGACCACTACAATCTCCTTGTAATAGACATTTCGAAAACTGTTTCTGGTTGTGCCTGTGGTTATTTTGTGGTCGTTGTTGTCCCTGTTTTATACCGACATCAATATCAATGTTTACACAAGTATTATGCGTTAGCTACCATACAGAATGCATGAAAGCTGGAGGTTAAATCTCAGTTTTAAGAGAATCCTAACCGAAAATTTTTTAAGTTTATTTATTTATTTTGAGAGAGAGAGAGAGAGTGCAGGCGCTCAAATGGGGAAGGGGCAGAGAGAGAGGGAAAGAATCCTGACCAGGCTCCACACTGTCAGCAGAGAGCCCGATGCGGGGCTCGAACCCACGAACCCTGAGATCATGACCTGAGCAGAAACCAAGAGTCAGATGCTCAACGGGCTGAGCCACCCGGGCGCCCCCTAACTGAAAATTTAAACATTCTGGGTTGCACACAGAAAAGGGACTAGAAAGAAACAATACTTTTTGCTTTTCCTATATTGCTCAATGATCTACCTTTTATGAAGTATTAGGCACTGGGCACAGTGATAGGTGCTTGAGATACATTATGTCTATAATTTTACAAACTTCAGTTGTGTCCTAGTTTTTTTTAAGTGATAAAGATGCATTAGTTATATTTTTTTGGTCGTGTAATACTATTAAAATAAGTAAAATTTTCTTTTTCATCTTAATTTTTTAAAAGTAGATAGATACCATGCCCAGTGTGAGGCTTGAACTCAAAACCCTGAGGTCAAGAACCCCATGCTCTACTGACTAAGGCAGCCAGGCACCCCTCATTTTAATTTAATTTTTTAATGTTTATTTATTTTTGAGAGAGAGAGAGAGAGAGAGAGAGAGAGAGTGAGAGTGGGGAAGGGACAGAGAGAGAGGAAGCCACAGAATCTGAAGCAGGCTCCAGGCTCTGAGCTGTCAGCACAGAGCCCGATGAGGGGCTCGAACTCACAAACCGCGAGATCATGACCCGAGCTGAAGTCGGACGTTTAACTGACTGAGCCACCCAGGTGCCCCACCCCTCATTTTAATTTTTAAAAAATTTAGTAATACATAACACACCTGCACATATATACTGTGTTAGGAAGGAAAATTTTTTCTCTATCCTTGAAGGTCCTTCTGACTGGCCTAAATATTTAATTAACATCACACAGATTAACATGAGAATATCAAATTTAATTACGTAAATACAGGGAAGCCATATAAACAGGAACAATTCCATAGACAGGCAAAATGAGGTATGTAAGTCATGCTGGACTAAGTAGAAAGTGGGTAGGGATCTGGAGTTTTCAAGGGAAGGAAGGCAAGCCACAGGAAGAAAGGGAAGAGTAAATGTTTGTTAAATGAAAGGTTTTCTGGGAAATCAAGAAACAATGAAACATACCATGCTAGATTTCTCCTTGTCTACCATACCTAGTTCATATCATATATAGTTATGTATGGTGATAGCTCCCTTCCTGGAACAGGTCCTCTATCTAAATTCTTTTAGGCAGTTAGCAGGAAGGCAAAAAAGAAAAACTTCTTAAAGTCTTCTGTTTCTTAAAAATAACTCCCTAGGGGTGTGTGGGTGACTCAGTCAATTGAGCGTCTGACTTCGGCTCAGGTCATGATCTCACAGTGGGTTCGAACCCCACATTGGGCTCTATGCTGACAGCTCAGAGCCTGGGGCCTGCTTTGGATTCTGTGTCTCCCTCTCTATCTACCCTTCTCCTGCTCTCTCTCTCTCTCTCTCTCTCAAAAATAAACATTAAAAAAATAAAATAAAAATAACCACCTAATATTCAAATCAGCAAAGAGGAAATCAAACTTTTACTCTTCACAGACGACATGATACTCATGGAAAACCCAAAAGACTCCACCAAAAAAACTGGTAGAACTGATCCATTAATTCAGCAAAGTTGCAGGATATAAACTCAATGTACAGAAAACAGTTGCATTTCTATACACCAGTAATGAAGCAGCAGAAAGAGAAATCAAGGAATCGATCCCATTTACACTTACACCAAAATCCACAAAATACCTAGGAATAAACCTAACCAAAGAGGTGAAAAATCTATACACTGAAAACTATAGAAGGCTTATGAAAAAAATTGAAAAAGACACAAAAACACAGAAAAACATCCCATGCTCATGGATTGGAAGAAGAAATATTGTTAAAATGTCAATACTACTCAAAGCAACCTACATATTCAATGCAATCCCTATGAAAATAACACCAGCATTCTTCACAGAGCTAGAACAAGCAATCGTAAAGTTTGTATGGAACCAGAAAAGACCCCAAATAGCCAAAGCAACCCTGAAAAAGAAAACCAAAGCTGGAGGCATTACACTTCTAGACTTCAAGCTGTATTACAAAGCTGTAATCATGAAGACAGTATGGTACTGGCAGAAAAACAGACACATAGATCAGTGGAACAGAATAGAAAACCCAGAAATGAACCCACAAACATACGGCCAACTAATCTTTGACAAAGCAGGGAAGAATACCCAATGGAACAAAAACAGTCTCTTCAGCAAATGGTGCCGTGAAAACTGGACAGTGACATGCAGAAGAATGAACCTGGACCACTTTCTTACACCATACACAAAAATAAATTCAAAATGAATGAAAGACCTAAACATAAGACAAGAAGCCATCAAAATCCTAGAGGAGAAAACAGACAACAACCTCTTTGACCTCGGCGACAGCAACTTCTTACTCTACATGTCTCTGCAGGCAAAGGAAACAAAAACAAAAAATGAATTATTGGGACTTCATCAATTAAAAAGCTTCTGCACAGCAAAGGAAACAATCAGCAAAACTACAGAAAACTGTCAACCAACAGAATGGGAGAAGATATTTGCAAATGACATATCAGATAAAAGGTTAGTATCCAAAATCTATAAAGAACTTATCAAACTCAACACCCAAAAAACAAATAATCCAGTGAAGAAATGGGCAAAAGACATAAATAGACATTTCTCCAAAGAAGACATCCAGATGGCCAACCGACGCATGAAAAATGCTCCACGTCACTCATCATCAGGGAAATACAAATCAAAACCACAATGAGATATCACTTCACAACTGTCAGAATGGGTAAAATTAACAACTCACGGGGCACCTGGGTGACTCAGTCCGTTGAGCGTTCGACTTCGGCTCAGGTCATGATCTCGCGGTTCGTGAGTTTGAGCCCCACCATGGGCTCTGTGCTGACAGCTCGGAGCCTGGAGCCTGCTTCAGATTCTGTCTCCCTCTCTCTCTGCCCCTCCCCCACTCACACTCTGTCTCTCTCTCCTTCAAAAATAAACATTAAAAATTTTTTTTAAATAAAATAAAATTAACAACTCCGGCAATAACAGATGTTGGCAAGGATGCGAAGAAAGAGGAACCTTTTGCACTGCAAACTGATGCAGCCACTCTGGAAAACAGCATGGAAGTTCTACAAAAAATTAAAACTAGAACTACCCTATGACCCAGCAATTGCACTACTAGGTGTTTATCCAAAGGATACAGGTATGCTGATTCGAAGGGGCACATGTACCCCAATGTTTATAGCAGTGCTATTGACAATAGCAAAGTATGGGAAGAGCCCAAATGTCTATCAACTGATGAATGGATAAAGAAGATATGGTGTGTGTGTGTGTGTATATATATATATATATATATATGTATATGTATATATGTATATATATATATATATATATAGTGGAATATTATTTGGCGATCAGAAAGAATGAAATCTTGCCATTTGCAACAACGTGGATGGAACTAGAGTATATTATGCTAAGCGAAAAAAGTCACAGAAAGACAAATATCATGATTTCATTCATATGTGGAATTTAAGACACAAAACAGATGAACATAAGGGAAGGGAAGCAAAAAGAATATAAAAACAGAGAGGAAGACAAACTGTAAGAGACTCTTAAATACAGAGAACAAACTGAGGGTTGCTGGAGGGGTGTTGGGTGGGGGGGGGTGGGCTCAATGGGTAAGGGGCTTTAAGGAGAACACTTGTTGGGATGAGGACTGGGTGTTATATGTAAGTGATGAATCACTAAATTCTATTCCTGAAATCATTATTACACTATATGTTAACTAATTTGGACTTAAATTAAAATATATATATAACTACCTAAAAGAATCCACACTCCAATGAGACAGGTATGTGTATGGTGAGGGGGTCCGAATTGTGCTGCCCTACACAGCCAGACATAGAAGGGTAAAGGGAAACTTATTTTTCCTCCACTTCAGCGCTCTGAGACAAGAGGATGTCCTTCTCCCTGGGGACCACCGTGGCAGGTAAAGGAGCCCACGGGGCGGAGACGGCAGGCTGAGGCTGAATGCTGAGGACACTGGGAGCAGTCACCTTAGTAAACGGCAAGCTTGTCTCTGCTGCTGTCACACTTGCCTCTGCTGTTGAAGACGACATCACTCTAGCCTCTCCCCACAGGGGTATGGAGGCCCCCCATCCTTGGGCTGAGCTGGCTAGTGCTCCTGGAAGTGACTAAAAGGCAGAGAGGTTGCTACTCCTGTCCCTCCCAGGACGGAGGCTGCCGTCCTCTGGAACAGGTGCTTCAAACTGATGACGGAGCGTGGGGCAAGCTGAGGGCAAAGTAGGCTGACAGGAGCCCGCCTCCTCCGCAGGTGGAATATGGGCGATATTCCTTGGACACTCTTGACTACCCAAGAACAAAGGAAAGGGGTTTAAGTGTTTGCCATGGTGATGTGGGAAACTAAGGCAAGTGAGAAATTAAACTCCCTTACTGCCTACAGCCCATTGACAAGTCCTTGTGAGAGGCCTGAGAAAATTGAAACTTAAAAGCTTAAGTTATGGGAAACTGAAACCTAACCAAGCTTAACCAGCTTGTTCCGCTTCTGTACAATTGCTTGGCATGCCCATGTATTCCTGATCAATCATTATTGCCTGGCACATCCGTATATTCTTGATCAACCATTGTTACTTGGCACATCCGTGTACTCCTGATCAATCATTGTTGCTTGGCACATCCGTGTATTCCTGATCAATCATTGTCATACCCGTACCCCCGGTTGTGGTCTGACCTAAAGGCAGGAACCAATCGAATACTGTTAAGTGTCCAACTTTAAACACCAACCAATCGCAGCTCTGTAACTGTGGAAAATTCCTGATTTCCCCATGACTTGTTTGTACCTGTCTATAAAAGGGGTGTAAAAACCTCTCTCAGGGCCTCTTGGCGTCACCGGCAACGGGGGCGCAGAGGTCCAGGTTCGAACCTGCAATAAATGACCCTTGCTGCTTAGCTTTGACTCTGGACTCTGGTGGCTCGTTTTGGGGGTCTCTTAGACTCTGGGCGTTTCATTTGGTGCATTGGCCGGGAAGGCCCCCCCCAAACCCACCAGACCCCAAGTCAACGGGTCATTTCTGAGACCGATCGGTAAGTAAGCCGGCTCTGTCTGTGTCTGTGTCTGTTGTCTGTTGTCTGTTCGTTTCTGGCTCTCCCGCGCGGGATCTGTATCAGTGACTGACCTAGCCCTGGCGGACGCGCTATAGGGAAGTCAGTCGGGACCAGTAGGAGACGTCCTCTGGCTCCCGTCTGGGGCACTATTTTGGCCCATCAGGACTCTGTTCGGGTTACGGACACCCGTTCTGTATCTGGTCTCTTCTCCAAGGCACTTTCTGTTTGCCGCCGCGCTTGCGATTTAACTTGTCTCTTCTCCCCTGCAGGTATATCCAACTCGCTTCCGGAACAGAAACTAACTTGGCCCATTTATCTTTTCCTATACAGGCTATGGGACAGAACCAGAGTACACCTCTCTCCCTTCTTCTAGCTAATTTCAAGGATGTCCAGGCTGGAAGAAGGGAGAGAGGCCATAACCTAAGCCTGGACATCCGCCGGTCGAGACTCATCACTTTTTGCCAGTCTGAGTGGCCCACTTTCGGAGTGAGCTGGCCTACTGAGGGCACTTTTTGTTTGCCTATAGCGGCCAAGGTCAGGGCCACCCAGACCAGGTTCCCTACATCCCCGTCTGGCAAGATCTTGTTAAAAACCCTCCACCCTATCTTCCCCCTCCCCTTGCACCCCAGGCCCTGCCTGAAGCGGCCGCCCCACCTGTTGCCCGCTGGTTGCCCCTCAAGGGGAACCGGGGGGGGGGGTGGGGAGCGGGGCGGGAAGCGGCAGCTGTGCCAGAACCAGGGAGGCTACAGGCAGCAGCCGTGCCTAGCCCTATTAAAAATGAAACCAACCGTGAAGGGCCAGCCGGCCAAACTCGCGGGCGCACCCAGTGTGAGCCAAGCTCTCGCCTCCCCCACTCCACTGTAGCCCTACCCCTGCGGGAAATAGGACCCCCCGATGAAACGGGCAATCCCCGACTCCAGTATTGGTCCTTCTCCACCAGTGACCTATATAATTGAAAAACCCAAAATGCTCGGTTTTCTGATAACACTAGAGATCTTATAGCCCTCCTAGAGAGCATAATGTTCACCCACCAGCCTACCTGGGATGACTGCCAACAGCTTTTGCGAATCCTGTTCACCACAAAAGAAAGGGAGAGAATTCAACTTGAAGCGCGGAAGCTGGTCCCCGAGGAAGATGGTCGACCCACTGTTAACCCTGACCTCATTAATGCAGCGTTTCCCCTGACTCGGCCTGATTGGGACTACAACGTGGCAGAAGGTAGGGGATGACTGCTCATTTATCGCCAGACTCTAATGGCGGGTCTCTGGGCTGCAGCACGCAAGCCCACCAATTTGGCCAAGATGTACTCGGTAGTACAAGGTAAGACAGAGAGCCCTGTCACCTTTTTAGAGAGATTAATGGAAGCCTTTAGGCAGTACACTCCCATGGACCCTGAGGCTCCTGAAAATCAGGCTGCTGTTGTAATGTCGTTTGTAAACCAGGCTGCCCCTGATATCAAAAAGAAACTCCAAAAATTAGAGGATTTAGAAGGAAAACAGATCCAGGATTTACTCCGCATTGCTCAGCGGGTATATAATAATCGGGATGCTCCAGAGGATAAGCAGAAAACTCGCCCCCCTAGGCGCCCCCTAGACAAAGACCAATGCGCCTACTGTAAAGAAAAAGGACATTGGATTCGTGACTGTTCCAAAAAGAAGCAACTGCGCTCGGGGTCAGAGCCATGGCCAAACCCCTTTACACGAAGTCTCTAAAAACCAACCATCATTTAAATGGTCTGCGGAAGCTGAGCAGGCATTCCAACAGATAAAGAGAGCTCTCCTATCGGCCCCAGCTCTAGGACTGCCCAATATCTCTAAACCCTTCCACTTATATGTGGATAAACATAAAGGCATAGCCAAGGCAGTGCTAACCCAGCATCTAGGTCCGTGGCCCAGACCAGTGGCCTATCTCTCAAAGAGAAAAAAAAAACTGGACCCTGTAGCCGCAGGATGGCCCCCTTGTCTCCAGATAATAGCGGCTACAGCCCTAATGGTTAAAGACGCCGATAAGCTGTCCCTGGGTCAAGAGTTACATGTCACCACACCCCACGCCATCAAAGGAGTACTCAAGCAGCCCCCCGATAGGTGGATGAGCAATGCTCGGATGGTCCACTATCAGGGACTCCTGTTAAATCCCTTGCGGACCACATACACTCCTCCCCGAACTCTAAACCCGGCCTTGCTGCTACCCGACCCTGACCTGGACTCCCCGCTCCATGACGGTGCCGACATCCTAGCGCAGATCCATGGAATAAGGAAAGACCTACAGGACCGGCCATTACCTGATGCTGAGGTCACCTGGTTTACTGACGGAAGCAGCTTCGTCCATCAAGGACAGAGGTATGCGGTATGCGGGGGCAGCAGTGACATCTGAGACTGAAGTGATATGGGCAGAGGCTCTGCCCACAGGCACTTCTGCCCAAAGGGCAGAACTAATTGCATTGACCCAAGCATTAAGAATGGGGCGGGACCGCAAAGTGACTGTATATACAGACAGCCGGTATGCCTTTGCCATGGCCCATATACATGGGGCAATATACCGTGAGAGGGGACTACTCACTGCTAAAGGCAAAGACATCAAAAATAAAGATAAAATTCTGGCCCTATTGGCCGCTCTTTGGGCCCCTAAAAAACTGGCTATAGTACATTGCCTGGGTCACCAAAAAAAAAAAATAAATAAATAAATAAAAATAACTGATCCAATCTCTCGAGGAAATAACCTCGCTGACCAGACTGCACGCCAGGTAGCACAAAACCCCATTCAAGTACTTCCTGCGCAGCTACCAGACCCAGGGCCCCGAGATTTACCCCCACAGCCTGAATACTCAGAAGATGATCTTATCTGGATGCACAAGCTCCCCATGACCCAAGTTACAGACGGATGGTAGAGGGACTCCAGAGACCGCCTTATCCTTCCCGAAAAATTGGGCCACGCAATCCTGACAAAAATACTCCAGAACGCGCACCCACACGCCACAGCCCAAGGCCACCGAAAAAGAGGAACCATACCAGGAGCCCACTGGGAAGTGGACTTCACCAAGGTAAAGCCCGGCAAATACGGCTATAAATACTTACTAGTGTTCGTAGACACTTTTTCAGGATGGACTGAAGCCTTTCCAACCAAGAAGAAAACGGCACAGATAGTAGCCAAAAAGATCCTAGAAAAAAAAAAATTCCTGCCCAGGTATGGTTTTCCAGTCATGATAGGGTCAGACAATGGACCTGCATTTGTCTCTAAGGTAAGTCAGGGATTGGCTTCCGTACTTGGGGCAGATTAGAAATTACATTGTGCCTACCGGCCCCAAAGTTCAGGACAAGTAAAAAAATAAAACATTAAAAGAGACCCTTATTAAATTGACTATGGAGACTGGCGCTAATTGGGTAGGGTTACTCCCCTACGCTCTGTACAGGGTTTGTAACTCCCTATACAAGTTGGGCCTTACACCCTATGAAATCATGTTTGGCAGACCCACACCTAATCTTAAGTCAAAACTCATTCAATTAGACCAAGATAACAGCCTCTTGTCTTCTCTCAGGGCTCTACAGCAGGTTCATGAGGCCGTGTGGCCTAAACTAAAAGAACTGTATGAGGCAGAACTCCCACCCACTCCTCATCAGTATCATCCAGGAGACTGGGTCCTCGTCAAGCGACACCAGCAGGAGAACCTTGGACCCAGGTGAAAAGGACCTTACCAAATCATCCTGACGACTCCCACCGCCATCAAGGTAGATAACCTCCCCACCTGGATCCACCATACCCACGTGAAGCCTGTCGACCCGTTGTCTGACCTCGTGGGACGCACTGATAAAAATACTACTTGAACTGTAGACCGAGTAAGAAAAACCCCCTCAAACTAACCTTGCGCCGTGCCTCCCCTAGACATGTTCAGGATAGTAACCCTTGTCCTACTAGCCCTCAACCTCAACCTCCTGGAGGGAGGACTAAATGCCCCCGTTGACAAACAGGAATTGTACGGAGCTCTGTATGGAAGGCCCTGTGATTGCAGAGGTGGCGTAGTTAGAACCCTTACCCTGCCACATGGTAACAGACTAGTAGCCGGCTCTGTAGGAAGGGGTGGTCACTATCAGCGAAGATACACGCAAACCCAAGACTGTGGGACCACAATTGCTCACTTAACCCAGACCTATGACATCACAGGACCCCAAAAACAGCAGTGGTTATGTGTTGACAAACCTAGGCCCCTGCCCCCCACAGCAGAATGCCCTTGCTCTACTTTCCAGGAGTCGATGCATAGCTCTTGTTATGACTCCTATCAGCAATGTATAGGGCCAGACAACTCCACTACCTACTTTACAGCTATCCTACAGAGTAACAGGGCAGCAATAGCTAGTGATAATAATATGCAACTTCAAGCCGGCTGCCGTGGCTCAGTTGGAGCCGCCGTCTGCTGGAACCCCCATGCCCATCCCTAGTTTAAACTTTGCAACTGGCAGATCCAAACGAGCTGTGGTTGTTATCCCCCTCCTGACAAGCCTAGGAATTACAGGTGCATTAACTATCGGGACAGCAGGATTAGGAGTCTCCATACACTCCTATCTGCCACTCTCTCGGCAACTAATTAACAATGTCGAGGCCTTGTCAGGGACGATCCAGGATCTGCAAGATCAGCTAAATTCCCTAGCAGAAGTGGTGTTACAAAATAGAAGAGGGTTAGATCTGCTAACCGCAGAACAAGGTGACATCTGCTTAACCCTACAAAAAAATGTTGCTTTTATGCCAATAAATCAGGAATAGTTCGGACCAAAATTAAATAGCTCCAAGAGGATCTCACACACCGAACAAAATAATAAACTTTATCAGGGACAGACTAAACACCATTCAGGTTATGGTCCTTAGACCACAGTATCAGCTCCTAGACATGGAAAGCGAGCTTGATTAGGTAACACTGTAGGACCCAAGATTGGGTCCTCAGGTACTTGAGAAAGGGGGGGATGAGAGGCCTGAGAAAATTGAAACTTAAAAGCTTAAGTTATGGGAAACTGAAACCTAACCAAGCTTAACCAGCTTGTTCCGCTTCTGTACAATTGCTTGGCATGCCCATGTATTCCTGATCAATCATTACTGCCTGGCACATCCGTATATTCTTGATCAACCATTGTTACTTGGCACATCCGTGTACTCCTGATCAATCATTGTTGCTTGGCACATCCGTGTATTCCTGATCAATCATTGTCATACCCGTACCCCCGGTTGTGGTCTGACCTAAAGGCAGGAACCAATCGAATACTGTTAAGTGTCCAACTTTAAACACCAACCAATCGCAGCTCTGTAACTGTGGAAAATTCCTGATTTCCCCATGACTTGTTTGTACCTGTCTATAAAAGGGGTGTAAAAACCTCTCTCAGGGCCTCTTGGCGTCACCGGCAACGGGGGCGCAGAGGTCCAGGTTCGAACCTGCAATAAATGACCCTTGCTGCTTAGCTTTGACTCTGGACTCTGGTGGTTCGTTTTGGGGGTCTCTTAGACTCTGGGCGTTTCACTTGAGACCAGGAGAGTGTCCTCCCTCTAGGAGCTCAGCTGCCTTGATGATGACACTTTGCTATTGGCAAAAGGGAATCTTGGCTTAACATTATCCTGACCCCCCCCCCCCCCCGCCATGATCCTGTAAGTCTACTGTAACATGTAAAAATTCCTTTGGAAACTTCCTTTATCTCAACTCCCCCAAGATATATGCTGACAATCATACTTCAAGCTTATGGCCCCTGATATACATCTGAAGGGTCTCGTGAATGAGGCTTTACTAAATGATAAAAATGGCCTTTTCCTAACAGCAGCTGGCCCTTCAAGATCCTGGAAAGTTTGCTTAAAAAGTTCCTTAGAAACTTATGCTGTCCCTGACCCCCTCCCAACCTGAGGGTATCTAATCAGTTACTCATCACAACCCCAGTGCAGCTCTTTCTGCCCACGGGTCCTATCCCCGCACTTTAATAAAATAAATCACTTTTTTTGGGGCATCTGGGTGGCTCAGTCGGTTAAGCGTCCAACTTCAGCTCAGGTCATGATCTCGCAGTTCATGACTTGGAGCCCCACATCCGGCTCTGTGCTGGCAGCTCAGAGCCTGGAACCTGCTTCGGATTCTGTGTCTCCTCTCTCTCTCTGCCCCTCCCTTGCTCACACTCTGTCTCTCTCAAAAAAAATAAACATTAAAAAATTTTTTTGAAATAAAGATAAAATAAAATCACCTTTTTGCCCCAAAGACGTCTTCGAGAATTCTTTCCTGGCCGTTGGCTCCGGACCACCCCACCATCACCCAACAACCCCATCATTTTGTGACTTTAACATGGGCTTCGAGTCTTTTCATCTGGGCTCTGAGCTGGTGCAAACCCGGTGAGTACTTTCTCTTTTCTCCCTTTACTCCCATTTCAGGGGCTTTTCGAGGCGTATGGTCTTACTGGAACACTTGCATGTCAATTGCTCAGGCCGCAATCCTCTAGCCCGTGGCTACTCGACGGGGAGGAGAAAGCCGGCCTTTCGGCTGGAAGTTAGTACCCTGGCCGGAATGGTAGTAAGACCCGGAAACTTGATGCCCTCTCTTTATTCCTGTCCTTATAAAAAGTTGTCTGTCTTGGGCACGGGACAGCCACTAAGTCACCAGGATGGCTGTCAGTCTTAAGACTCCTGTTTGAGGTTTCCTCCTCATTGGTCTAACATGATCCCTCCACATCTCTGATCTAGCCGCTTCTGGCTGAGAGACCTCCACTGGGAGCCGGCCGAAACCAGTACCCCATTGAATGAAAACCCAACTGGGGACCGTTTTCTAGGGAAGTTGGCTGTAAAGACTACATGTATTGGAATGTTCTTAGCTCATGATGGATTTGTCTTTACTGTTTTTAGTCAATGTTCTCTGCTAACTACTACTTAAATTACAAAATTGGGTGATTCCTCCTTGTAAAACTTTTCCAGTATTCTCCAAGGGTTAAAAACAGCGGTTTCTTCTCTGCCTTCTTAGCAAGACAAACTCAGGTCCATACGCTGGCACCCACCTGTAGCCTAGGATGCAATGGGGAGGTGGGGAGACACTAGCATCTTTCCTCGGGGGCCATAGCGACTTCATTTGAGGGATGCTTCAGGTCGCTTTAACACCTCAGGAAGCTCTGACATATCCTGCACGTGGGATGCCACGTGTCAGGGGGATTCTCGTGGTAATGGACCTTCACTACTTCTCTGTCTCTGCTCTGGAGAAGCATGGGAGCTTCTCTTCGGTCCCCAGGGACTCTCCCCTGGGATGCCTTTTTAACCACTGGAAACAAATCAATGAAAACATTGCAAAATGTAGGAAAGGACTGATCTCCTGTAACATTGCATGGCCTTAGTAAACAGGGCAAATGGATGGAGGTACCCTAGGTCCAGGCCTTCACCGCTCTAAATCAGGACCTGGACCAAGGGCCTCTTGCAGAACACGTTTAGTCAGTAACCAGGCCAGTAAACTCCCTTGTGATATACCGGATGATAATGATCTAAATAGGCGTCCTCCTAATAGAACTCAGTCGCTGGAGGAAGCACCGGCCATCCCTGACAAAGGAGACGCTGACTCTTTCTGCCTGTTCCTCCTCCAAATAGATGTGGGGGCCTCTCCCTCATTCATTTCCCAGGTTAATGGCTATGATAATTGGAGCCAACTCTGGTTAGTCTACCTCAGGACGGGGACTTTAAGGACCATTCCCAAGCAGCTGCCAAAACTCCATTTGTTTCCGGGAAATTCCCTGTCTACTCCAGCCAAACACGGACTCCGTATTTCCACGTTGGTGGAAAAAACATGGCGTCTGCTCCTCTGTCCGAGTGGACAAGGTTTAGAACCGGGAATTCTGTCTGCCTTCTGCTGGCATCTCATCTCTCCTGCCTTCCCCTCCCCCTCTTCCTGTTTCTGCACCACCTTTGGGCGTGGCCTACATTACTGGTTCCTATACCATCCTCAGCCAGCACCACTGGCTCCTCCTCCCACCCTCGATGTCAAGGAGTGAAGAGCATCCACTTGGACCGCCCACCTCAGGTTCCCGCACTGGTGTCCCAGGTAAAAACTGACAATGGGGAAAAATTGATTGACTTTTAAATGGATGCAGATGAAACATATTCGGTGCTTAAGCTAATTTAAGTTTGCTGGTTTAATTAAGATAGATCTGTCTTTAGAGTTACCAGCATTAAATATAAAACTTTTAGGGGCACCTGGGTGGCTCAGTTGGTTAAACATCCAACGTTGGCTCAGGTCATGATCTCAAGGTTTGTGAGTTCTTGCCCTGCGTCTGGCTCTGCGCTGTCAGCTTTGGATTCTGCTTTGGATTCTGCCTCTCCCTCTCTCTCTGACCCTCCCCTGCTCACACTCTGTCTCTCTCTCTCTCTCTCTCAAAAAGAAATAAACATTAAAAAAATTTATATGAAACTTATTCTACCAAGGTTCACTGAAGGTCAAGTAAACTCATGTTATCTCTGTTGCAATTTGTTAGCAAAGAGACGACTTAATGGTTAATTTTGTCTGTCTCAAAGTTTTTATGGGTAATTGTTAAGATAGCCTTCAAAGCCTTTGGTAACCTAAAACTTTAAAGTTTTGATTGCATGATACATGGGATTAAATTCATTGGATATCTAATGAGATAAGAAGCTAAAGCATTGATTACTGGATGTAGGTTTGTGCTTTTGACTTACTGCAGAGAAACTAAGGCTGTTTGGGTCTATTGGTAAGCAGGCTTTTGTGCTTAATTGATTTGCAAATTTGCCACCTAAAGAACTGTGGTGTAACAGTTTACAATTGGTTACTACGTTTTCATGGGAGATGAAGGTTTCTAAGAGTTAAAATTCTGCTAAGTGTACTTAAGACTGATGGAAATGAGGAAAAAACTCTGTATGTAGAAAAGTAGGTGATATGTAAGAAAGATACAAGGAATGGAAATACATTTTTTGTTGAAGGTAAAAGAAAGTAATTTTGTCCTAAATGAGACTGTTATTTGGAGAGAACTGGCTTGGGAGAAAATCTGAAGGCAAAGGAAAGTTGTAGAAGGTTCGTGAAGGGATATCTTTGGAAAGGAACTATATGTGTGGTCAGGATGGACTAAGGTTGAGATGAATGGATTTTAAAAGTATCCTGGTACGAGATTAAAATTCTGCCACTCTTTCTGCTCAAAAGACAATGTTTTCTTGGACTGTTCATCTGCTCTTGATAAGAAAACGTAAACAAAGGCGTTTTTCTCTTTTGTCTGCAGGGAAAACCAAAGCTTATGTTTTGACTTGTTCGGGTCTTTGATTACTTAGTTAAAACTTCTCAGTGCTAAAGGAGCGTAGCTTCGCTAACAAGTACAGAACCCTACATATTTGCCTTTGAATCTCTTATTGGCATCTTGGGTGAATAAATAAAGATTTGTAATGATCTGTAATCCCATGTAGGATGTGCTTTATGAACTTGCTAAGATTTTAACAAACTTCCCAGGGTTTAAATTGTAAATGAAGTCTTTTTATTTGGTATGTTAAGTTACTTGGAAAAGCACTCTCAAATAATGGTAAACCGTAGGTTGTATTTCATGAGTAAGTGCTATAACTGCTCAAGTATGTATTGCCGTTCCTAAAATTTTAATGTTTTGGTATAAGGTCCTCGCTTGATATTCTGATTATTGAAGTGTTATATGTCACAGAAAGAACAGTTTCCTTGTCAATTGCATCATAATGAACTCTCCTCAGATCTGGCACAATGTCCATTTCTGAGATTTTGTCATTTATAATTGTTCTTATTCTCTCACAAAATGAATTTCATCTTCAAGGAGATTCATAAAAAGGACTTTTAAGACAAATACAGGTATTTGACATCTTTAAAATCCTAAAACTAAAATGGGTAAGAATTTCCAGAACTAAAAAGTTGCATTCAAACTGAACAAGAATTAGGAACATGGGACTAAATGAACTGAGGAAGATTATAGTTTTGTGACTCTTGTTGGAAATATTGCTGGTTGTCTAATGTTTGCTCTTCCAGATTGAGGAAATGTTCTCTTTCGATATATATAATATACAGAAATTTCATAAAGTATTCAATTGTAAACTGAAGCATTTATATTTTCTCTCTACCTGAACCCTCTAAAATTCAAAAAGTCTCAGTGAGTATTCTTCCAGCAATCATACTTTTTGCATAATTTCAATAAGAATCTTCTCCTTGTAACAGGACACCATTGGAAATACTGGTTGCTTTACCAAGGCTTTGACTGGAATGTCATACTTGTGAGACATGCATAGACTCAGATATGACCCTACAGCTCTAAGGAGTTAAGGTTGACTTTATGAAACCTGGAGCCATAAAGCCCCTTGGAAATGTTGGGCTGATACCTTGCTTACAGAATTCCTACCAGGCTTACCAGGTGAGTAAAGAATGTCACTTCCTGGCAGGGGCAGGAACCTCAGGATATCTTGGGGACCTTGCGAAGAAGAATTCACCCAATTCTACAGGTGTTGCAGGCATGTCTGAGGGCAAGTACTTGCGTTGGCTTCTGGCCTGGAGAGGCAGGTTCTGGCAAAGCAAACTTAAAATTTTTTTTAATGTTTATTTATTTTTGAGAGAGAGAGAGAGAGAGAGAGAGAGAGAGAGAGAGAGCGTGAGTGGGGGAGGGGCAGAGAGAGAGGGAGACAGAATCTGAAACAGGCTCCAGTCTCTGAGCTGTCAGCACAGAGCCTGACACGGGGCTCGAACTCATGGACCATGAGATCACGACCTGAGCTGAAGTCGAATGTTCAACTGAATGAGCCACCCAGGTTGGCAAAGCAAACTTTAAAAGACCCTTATGATCAATCGCTATTCTTGCTGAGCATATGTAAATAATTAGGCCAAGTTTGTTAAACTGGATTTGTTTTACAAAAGAATTAGTCTTGATTTGGCTGTCTCTGGAAATGAGGATTTTTAAGAGAGAAAAACTGTTTCAATAATGTACCATAGGGATGTTAAATTCTAGTTCTGGTTGTCTTTAAATGTTTGTTGTTTGCCTAAACTAGACAACTTCAGAAAAATTGTCCCAGTAAGTACAGGTACGGACAATTGTCTTGCTTGTTTTTCTGTGGGAATAATAACCCCATGGGCATTCTATTTAAACAACTGGAAATGGGATGGGTTCCTCCAACAATTGTACATAAAAAGACTTTTCTCACTGTAATAGATAAATAGATAAAGACTATGGTGCTTTATTAAATTATTCACTTGAGGCTAATTCATAAATCTCTCAGTATGCAAACCATACCCTCCCTAAACCTGATCTGACAGTTACTAGAAACCCACCCCACATAAACCCAAAAGACCTGGTTTATTTAAAGGATTGAAAGCCCAATACAACAGGGGATTTAATTCTAAAATGGAAGGGTCTATATTGGGTCATATTATGTACTCCCACTGCAGTCAAGTTAGAGGAGCAGTCTTCATGGGCTCCCGTATCTAAATAAAACTTGTACCCCCTTTACATGAAATCAATGAGCAAACTAATGTGCCTTCCTATTCCCGTAAACCTGTAGAAGACCTCAAACTTCTCTTCAAGTGGAAATAATGGTTGTACCTTTCTTTTTCATTCCCCTTTCCCAATTTCTATTCACAATTCCTTCTCATGATGGGTCGTTCAAAAGGATCACCCCAGACATTTGAGTTACAAACCAGAACGACCAATTTGATTCCAGCTGCCTGTTCCCACTCCCATCTGAGGATGCTTCAAGCCTCACATCTAAAAATCTCACTGGTAGACACTGGGTTTCTAATTTGCTCTAACCACTAACCTATATTTTTCTTATTTCTGTAAAGGGACCTCTTATTAATTACCTAATCGCTTACTAAATAGAGTCTATATGATGGCTAAACACCACCTGCTACACAGTGAAGGACTTAAGTGGCTCTCAAAGTAACATTATATTATTAAATGCTAAAATACCTCATATGCATACAGCCATTCTACAAAATAGAATGGCATTAGATGTTTTAGCTGCTGTACAAGGTGGAACTTGAGCTGTCATAAAAAGGAAATGCGGCGTATACATTCCAGATGACCACAAAAATGTTTTTGGATTTCTAACTGCCATGAATACTCGAATTGGCACTTTAAACAATCCCTCTCTTCCCTTTCGTGATTGGTTAAACTCCTAGACTAGAGGATTTTTGTCAACTACCAAAGGACTTTTATTTGGGCTAATCTTTCTGGTTATTCTCATTATCTTCGGCTGTTTTCTCCCATGTCTCTGTCTCTCTGCCTGGTGCCAAGACTCCATCACTGCAGGAACTTCAAGCCAACAGATGATCCTTTCTACTCAAGAAGGTGCATCCACGTTGTCTGCCTTGGATTCAGCTGCCTCCACCTTAACTCCCCTGTATGTTCCCTGACCAGTATTGACCCATAAAGGTAGGGACATCTCTACGTCCTTACTCAGCAGAAAGAAGCTACAGAATACGAGACCTTCCACCTTCAGCAACCATAAAGGTTTAAGGGTCAAAATTGTTCAGGGGGGATACGATGAGGGAGTGTGGGGCAAGCTGACAGCAAAGTACAGGGTAACAGCACTGCCCCCCCCCCTCCCATCAGGTGGGATATGTGTGCTATTCCTCGGACACTCCTGGCTGCCCAAGGACAGGGGAAAGGAAAGAAAGCAGATAGTTGGCCGATAGAGATGACAGTCATGCAGGACAGGAGTCTCCTTCAGTTCACGGATAACTTAGAAAACTGCAAGAAAAAGGCAATCTTCTCCATAGCCTCATCTCCAGAAACCTACAGATTCCGTCTCCTGAGGCCCTAATATCACCCTCACCAAGATGGAAGGGGGTTTAAGTGCCAGCCATGATGATGTGGGAAACTAAGGCAAGTGAGAAATTAAATTCCCTTACTGCCTACAGCCCACTGACAAGTCCTTGAGGCCAGCAGAGTGACCTCCCTCTAGGAGCTCAGCTGCCTCGATGACGACACTTTGCTAGGGGCAAAAGGGAATCTTGGGTTAACATTATCCTGACGCCCCAGGATCCTGTAAGTCTACTGTACCATATGAAAATTCCTTTGGAAACTTCCTTTATCTCAACTCCCCGGAGATATATGCTGGCAATCATACTCCAGGCTTCTGGCCCCTGATAGACATCTGAGGGGTCTCATGACTGAGGCTTTACTAAATGGTAATACATTGCATTTTCCTACCAGCAGCTGGCCCCCCAAGATCCTGGAAACCTTGCTTCCAAAATTCCTTAGAAACCTAACCCCCCCCCCCAACCTGAGGGTATCTAATCCGTTACTCATCACAACCCCAGTGCAGCCCTTTCTACCCTGCCCCGGGTCCTGTCCCCATGCTTTAATGAAATCAGCTTTCTGCACCAAAACATCAAGAATTCTTACCTGGCCATCGGCTCCAGACCACCCCACCATCACCCCAAAACCCCATCACATTCGAGCCCCACATTGGGCTGTCTGCTGTCAGCATAGAGCCCCCTTCAGATCCTGTCACCCTCTCTCTTTGCCCATCCCCGACTCACCTTCTCTCAAATAATAAAAATAAAACATTAAGCAAAAAGATTAAAAACATAAAATTCACAAGGAGAAAAAAGAAGAAAGAGGATGATGGTGGACTGGCTTATGTCCAACTAACCCATTTGCCAATAACAAGTATAAATTCTGGCAAAAGTGAAAAACTGCTTGCAGGCATTAGGGAGTGACCTAAAGGAGGCAGAAATTGAAAGGGATCAGGCCATGGGAAGAAGGGAATAGTTCACATCCCCATCTGCAAGGTTTGTTGCCCCAAAATAACCCCCATGCTGTGTGGCATGTGGCCATAGAAACTGAGCAAAGCTGGAGTCTCCATGGTCTTTGCAGGCAGAGAACAGCGTTCAGGGGGTGTTAGGATGGCTGCGAATGTCGGGGATAAACTAGGAAAGGGAGGTTCTATGGGGAGCGAAGGAAGGGAAGCTCTCAAATCTGCATAGAAGCTTCTCTCAAGTTCTTTTTTTTTTTTTTTTTTTTAAGTAGGCTCCACGCTCAACATGGGGCTTCAACTCGGGACCCTGAGATGGAGACCTCAGCTGAGATCAAGAGTCAGATGCTTAACCGACTGAGCCGCCCAGGTGCCCCAAACTTCTCTCAAATTCTTGAGAGACTCCTAAATTGTACATGTGTGGAGTTAAAATCCAAAGAGTGCAGGTGCAAGGCAACAGCTGGACGGTGAAAAGACATGAGCTAAGAGTCCCGCTGTGCCCACCGCCGTGGAGACACATGCGGGAGTTTATTCCACCCAAGTTAGGGGCACTGGACAAGACACCAGGATTCCCACAGAAAACATAAGCCACATTTTAGGATGAAAGAGCATACACCTGGACCAGGAGATTCTCCCTGGAAAGAAAGGGAAAACTGACAGACGTGTGCTCCAAAAGGACACAATCTGTCAGTAATGTAACTAGAAGAAACCATAACGTGGTTTAGGGGAAAATAATAGAAAATCTAGACTATCAAACACATCGTTTCCCCAGAGGTCAGGGGATGAGTGAGTGAATAACTCATGAAAGTGAAACAGTAACCCTCAAATTCCCCTACATTGATCTGTACATTTAATGCAATTCCTATAAACATTCCAGCAATGTTTGTTGCAGACATAGGCTAGGACGTTCTAAAATTTATATGGGAAGACAATTGACCCAGAAGAGCTAAAAGAATTTTTTTTTTCAGTAGGCTCTTCGCCCAACGTGGGGCTTGAAGTCAGGACTCCTCAAACAGCCAGGCATCCCCAGAGCTAAAAGAATTAAAAAAAAAAAAAAAAAAAAAAGAGGAGGAGGAATTATTCTACCAGATGTGAAGTTTTATTATATACTTAATGAAATTTAGAAAGTGTGGTGTTGGCAGAAGGAAAGAAACATAAATCAGTAGAACCAGACTCACACATATATGCTCAAATTATTTTTGCAAAAGCTGCAAAAGCAATTTCATGGAGAAAAGGTAGACTTTTAAACAAGTGATGCGGAAGCCGTCGGACCTCCGAAGGTAAAAAGCTGACCTTGAATCAGAGCTCACTTCTTATGCAACAGTCAACTCAAAATGCATCATGGGCTTAAAAGGAAAACTTAAAAACTTTAGAAAAAAACCTAGAAGAGAATATTTGGGATTTAGGGCTGGGGTGGGGGGAAGACCTTCCCACTAATTGCTTAAAAGAATTTAGAGGGGCGCCTGGGTGGCTCAGTCGGTTAAGCGTCCGACTTCGGCTCAGGTCATGATCTCACAGTTTGTGGGGTTTGAGCCCTGCATCGGGCTCTGTGCTGACAGCGCAGAGCCTGGAGCCTGCCTCACATTCTGTGTTTCCCTCTCTCTCTGCCCTGGCCCTGCTCCTGCTCTGTCTTTCTCTGTCTCTCAAAAGTGAATAAACATTTAAAAAAAAGAAAAAGAATTTAGATAGAGCACCCGCTCCAGGAAAGGAGCAGTCACCAAGGACAACTACATTATAATATGAACTAGGGGTGGTAGGCAGGAAGTTAGTAAAATCTGTTTGTTAAAATTCTTCTCTAAGTCCCATTGTCTCTATGACCCATAAAGATTTGTTTACCAAACATCTTTCCATTCTTCCTGTGAATTGTCCTCCTTCCCTCTGAAGCCCAGACTCCTCACTCCTCCTCCTTAGTCCAGAAGGACATTTATACCTCATTTTATCTGTCTGAAATCTCTCATGTTTATGGTGGCTTCTCCCCATATATGTAATTTTGATTCTCCTGTTAGTCTGTCTCCTGTCAATTTTAATTCTTTTTTTCCTGTCGATTTTAATTCTTAAAACAGCGAGGAGTACCTTGAAGGTTAGAGGAAACAGACTATAAAAAACAATTTGAAGCAGGGGCGCCTGGGTGTCTCAGTCGGTTAAGCGTCCGACTTCGGCTCAGGTCATGATCTCGTGGTTCGTGAGTTCAAGCCCCATGTCAGGCTCTGTGCTGATGGCTCAGAGCCTGGAGCCTGTTTCAGATTCTGTGTCTCCCTCTCTCTCTGACCCTCCCCCATTCATGCTCTGTCTCTCTCTGTCTCAAAAATAAATAAACGTTAAAAAAAATTAAAAAAAACAACAATTTCAAGCAAAGTTCCACCCACCTAACAAAGGTAGAAATGTTAGGGGAGAATTATGCCTTAGGGATATCGGTCACATTCAAAATTCTGTAACTACCAAATGCAAGAGTCAAGGTTCTGAGAAATTTCTAACACCTCAAATTTTTATCTTCCTTTTTGTGACCTATGCTGAAGACCTTGTCTGGAACTTGTCACTGATGGGGGCTGGCTATTACCTCAGGCTGGATTCTTCCATGTATTAATTCCAAATACTTTTTCATTGGCTTAGTCAGTGATGGCTGATCTGTGGGTCAATGGATCAAGGGAGGATTGTTTGTGACCATAGAAAACCCTAAATTGTATCAAAGGATAATTTGGAGAAAAAAAATAGAATAAGGAGAAAATAAAGCAGAAAAGGAAAACTCAGAGTGGGTTTATTAGCCTTGCTGCAGAGAGTGTGAGTAGGTTTGAGATGGAAAGGTCGAGCACAGGTGGACCTGGGGAGGCCAGACAGGCAGCCGGACAAAGCGGGCCCCGGAGACCGGGCACGGGGCTCCCAGGCAGGTCTGGCCAGGGCTTGGGAGGCCCGGGCCTCTCTGCTTTGTCAGGCCGGCAAAGCAAAGCTCAGGAAAAGAAACCCTTCAGTTTGGTGAATTTGGCTGAGTTGATTTCCGCCCCCCCGGGCTTGCCTAGTGCTCTCTCAATGGAGTTCTGAAGGGAAAAGGAGCCACAGGAAACAAATCAGAAAAAAGACATCATGTTCTCCTCCGTCTCCAAACTCGACGCATGAATTCTTGAAGAAAAATTTCCCCCTTTTTATGAAGATACAATTGATACGCAGCCCTGTATAAGTTTAAGGGGTTCAGCATAATAATGTGACTTACATGTGTCGTGAGGTGATTACCACGATAAGTTAGTTAGTCACCATCCAGCATCTCCTATAGATGCAAACAAAGAAAACGATGTTTGTGATGACAGCTGCTAGGACTGAGCCTCTTACCAGCTTCCATATCCTCCCTCCTGCAGGGCTGCCTATAGACGGCCCTTGTGCATTGCACCCGGTACTTCCTTTCCTTACAGAGCGAGCTTGTGCCTCTTGAACACCTTTGTCCAGCTCCCCCTCCCTACCTCCCCTGCTAACCACAAGTCTGATCTCTTTTTGTAGCAGTTTGGGGTGTTTTTGTTTTTGTTTTAGATTCCACATATAATTGAGACAATAACGTGTTTGTCTGAAGAAAATGTTAGTGGACGCCCCCCTCTCTATCTTGCAAATACAGTAAGAGTTGTTTTATGCAACCAGCCTTAGAAATATACAACACTAGTACTGATGGGGTTTTGGGGTGATGGTGGGAGGTCCAGAGCCTCTCTGCAAGAGGCCTTTTGGTCTGGGTCCTGATTTAGAGCCGTGAAGGCTAGACCTAGGGTACCTGTGTTCCTTTGCCCTGTTTAAGGCCATGCAGTGTTACAGGAGATCAGTCCTTGTCTACATTTTGCAATCCAAATTGTCTCCAGTGGTTAAAAGGCATCTCAAAGGAGAACCCTTGGGGACCAAAGAGATGCTCCCATGCTCCTCCTAGAGAGAAAAGTAGAGAGAGAGAGAAGTAGTGAAGGTCCATTACCAGGAGAATCCCCCAACTCCCTGGTGGCGTCCCACATACAGGATATGTCAGAGGTTCCTGAGGTGTCAAAGCAACCTGAGGCATCCCTCGAATGAAATCGTTATGACTGCTGACCAGCCACTAAGGGCTCCTGAGGAGGGATACTAGCATCCCGCCGCTTCCCCATTGCATCCTAGGCTACAGATGGGTGCCCGGTGTATGGACCTGAGTTAGCCTTGCTGAGAAGGCAGAGAAGAAACCTCCGTCTTTAACCATGGAAAACACTAGAAAAGTTTTACAAGGAGGGATAACACAATTTTATAATTTAAGTAGTTAGTAGAGGACACTGACGGAAAACAGTAAAGATGGAAATCCATCATAATCTAAGCGACATTCCAACACCTAGTCTTTATAGCCAACTTCCCTAGAAAACAGTCCCCCTATGGTTTCCATTCAATGGGGTACTGGTTTCGGCCGGCTCCCAGTGGAGGTCTCTCGGCCAGAAGCGGCTAGACCAGAGATGTGGAGGGGATCACGTTAGACCAATGAGGAGGAAACCGCACATGGGAGTCTTAAGATTGGCAGCCTTCCTAGTGACTTAGGTGGCTGTCCCGTGCCCAAGACAGACAACTTTTTATAAGGACAGGAATAAAGAGAGGGCATCAAGTTTCTGGGTCTTATTACCATTCCTGGGAGGGTACTACCAGCCAAAAGGCAGGCTTTCTCCTCCCCATAGAGTAGCCACGGGCTAGAGGATTGCGGCCGGAGCAATTGACATGAAAGTGTTCCGGTAAGACCATCCTCCTCGAAAAGCCCCTGGAATGAGAGTAAAGGGAGAAAAGAGAAAGTACTCTTTCTCTTTTGGGGTTTGCACCAGCTCAGAGTCCAGATGGAAGGACTTGTAGCCCCAAGCTGGGCACCATATGATGAAGTTTTGGGATGATGGTGGGGGTTCTGGAGGCGACGTACAAGAAACAATTCTTGAAGACGTCTTTGATGCAAAAAGGTGATTGTATTAAAGCACGGGACCAAGACCCTTGGGCAGGAAGAGCTGCACTGGGGTTGTCAAGAGTGGCTGGTTATATACTCTGGAGTTGGGGAGGTCAAGACAAAAGGGAGGCCTCCAGAGGGACTTTGATGTGCTAAAGAGGATTCCTAAGATACCGGAGGCCTTGCTGTTGTCAAGCTAAGGTTGTTTTTCCCTCTAGTAAGGCATTGGCATTAGGGCAGCAGGGTTCCCTGGAGAAATGTTATACTCTGTATTTGCCTCAAGTATTTGTCAATGGGCTGCAGGTCATAAGGAAATTTAATTTTACCTGCCATTGCCTTCCTGCCCTTGTTCCCCACATCATTATGGAGGGGTGATGTTGGGGCTCCAGGAAACTGAGTCTATAGGTTTCTGGACATTAGGCTATTGACAAGATTGCCTTTTTCTTTTTTTTTTTTTTTAACGTTTATTTATTTTTGGGACAGAGAGAGACAGAGCATGAACGGGGGAGGGGCAGAGAGAGGGAGACACAGAATCGGAAACAGGCTCCAGGCTCTGAGCCATCAGCCCAGAGCCCGACGCGGGGCTTGAACTCACGGACCGCGAGATCGCCACCTGGCTGAAGTCGGACGCTTAACCGACTGCGCCACCCAGGCACCCCAAGATTGCCTTTTTCTTGTAATTTACTAAGATATTTGCAAACTGATGGGGACTCATGCCCTGTATGACTGTGACCTCTATCACTTAACCATTTGTTTTCTCTCCTTTCCTTTGTCCTTGGGCAGCCAGGAGTACCTGAGGAATGTCACACATACCCCACCTGGGTGGGGGTGGGGATGCTAGCTTGC
The DNA here is from genome assembly GCF_016509475.1 of Prionailurus bengalensis. Taxonomy (NCBI): domain Eukaryota; kingdom Metazoa; phylum Chordata; class Mammalia; order Carnivora; family Felidae; genus Prionailurus; species Prionailurus bengalensis. The sequence continues at coordinate 99,028,762 of NC_057361.1, read as the reverse complement.
ATTCTGTCCTCAGCCCACCCCATGCTCCCTCATCAGTACCAGCCGATTCTTCAGTTGGCCCGCTTTGTGCTTTGGCTTATGTTCATGCAGATTTGACCTCCGGGAAACTTGGGTCCCCCCAAACTGGGCTCCAAGCGCTGGCTTTTTTAGACCACATACCCATGCGGCCGAAGGACCACGTACTGACACGGGACAGGGAGAGGAGGCCTCAGCTAACGTTTTCCGTTGAGTCGGCCTGGGTCGGCACGAGGCCCACCTTCGGTTGGGCAGCCCCCCACACCAGAAACGCCACCTCACCCAGGTGTATGTGACCCAGGGTGAAGCCTCCTCCGGGAGGAATCCCCACCTCCCACACTACTGGGGATTTTTGTCTCCTATGCTCCGGCAGCCAGTTGTTTCCTTCCAGCCCCCGTTAAGTGGAGCTGACGCCCCAGCAGATACATTCCATGTAGCCGGCAGCCCCCTTCTCGCTCGGTTCCTGGATTAGACCCTTAGGGAAAGACTGGGCCAAGGTGTGTGTGTGTGTGTGTGTGTGTGTGTGTGTGTGTGTAGGGCAGCTGGTCCCTCCTTGGCCCTCCCACTTTACCTTTTCTGTCTTTATTACTGTGGGTGGTTACAGCAAAGCAGAGGGTCACTTCTCATCACCATCAGGGAGGTGTTGTGCCGCCTCCCCCGGGAGCACGCCCGTCCTCTTCCTCAGGTGAGCTTCTCTGAGGCTTCGTCTCCCCCAGAGGCTGAAGCCTCTACCTTCTTTCCAGGCAGTGTCCTCACCAGATGTCTGCCCGGGGAGAAGCAGTGGGGGACAAAGCCCAGCGTGTCTGATGGTTTTGGTGAGGTCTTGGGGTGATGTTGGGATTCACAGCTGATGGCCAAGAAAGAATTCTTGAAGACATCTTCGGTGCAAAAAGGTCATTTTATGAAAGCATGGGGACAGGACCCGTGGGCAAAAGAGCTGCACTGGGGTTGTGACGAGTAACTGATTAGATACCCTCAGGTTAGGAGGGGGGTCAGGAACAGCATAAGTTTCTAAGGAATTTTGGAAGCAAGGTTTCCAGGATCTTGGGGGGCCAGCTGCTGGTAGGAAAATGCAATGTATTACCATTTAGTAAAGCCTCAGTCATGAGACCCCTCAGATGTATATCAGGGGCCAGAAGCCTGGAGTATGATTGCCAGCATATATCTCCGGGGAGTTGAGATAAAGGAAGTTTCCAAAGGAATTTTCATATGGTACAGTAGATTTACAGGATCCTGGGGCGTCAGGATAATGTTAACCCAAGATTCCCTTTTGCCCCTAGCAAAGTGTCATCATCGAGGCAGCTGAGCTCCTAGAGGGAGGTCACTCTGCTGGCCTCAAGGACTTGTCAGTGGGCTGTAGGCAGTAAGGGAATTTAATTTCTCACTTGCCTTAGTTTCCCACATCATCATGGCTGGCACTTAAACCCCCTTCCATCTTGGTGAGGGTGATATTAGGGCCTCAGGAGACGGAATCTGTAGGTTTCTGGAGATGAGGCTATGGAGAAGATTGCCTTTTTCTTGCAGTTTTCTAAGTTATCCGTGAACTGAAGGAGACTCCTGTCCTGCATGACTGTCATCTCTATCGGCCAACTATCTGCTTTCTTTCCTTTCCCCTGTCCTTGGGCAGCCAGGAGTGTCCGAGGAATAGCACACATACTCCTGGGGGGGGGGGGGGGAGGGGCGGTGCTGTTAGCATGTACTTTGCCATCAGCTTGCCCCACGCTCCCTCATCAGAACTCATGAACCATGAAATCATGACCCAAGCTAGAGTTGGATGCTCAACTGACTGAGCCACAAAGGTGCCCCACTCCTTGTTAATTTTATATCATCAGTTTTTTAAAGAACGTTGTCCCGCAGAAGGTATATTTTTATACATTTGCCTTAAAAAAAACCTTTCTAATCACAGTTGTTCTGCTGGAAAATACTGTAAATCTCTCTGTTTAAAATCCTCCATATTCCCTTTCCAAATTAAAGGTTTTTTCAAGTTTATTTATTTATTTTGAGGGAGAGAGAGAGAAGGTGAGCAAGCCAGTGGGGAAGGGACAGAGAGAGAGAGGGAGAGGGAGAGAGAGAGAGAGAGAGAGAGAGAGAGAGAGAGAATCCCAAGCAGGCTCCATGCTGTCAGCCCAGAGACTCATGAATAATGAGATCATGACCTGAGCAGAAATCAAGGGTCAGAAGCTCAGCCGATTGAGCCACACAGGTGCCCTCCAAATTAAATTGATCAGACCACTTTTTTTTTAATTTTTTTTAATGTTTATTTATTTTTGAGACAGAGAGAGACAGAGCATGAGCAGGGAAGGGGCAGAGAGAGAGGGAGACACAGAATCTGAAACAGGCTCCAGGCTCTGAGCTGTCAGCACAGAGCCCGATGCGGGGCTCGAACTCACGGACCGTGAGATCATGCCCTGAGCCGAAGTCGGACACTTAACCGACCAAGCCACCCAGGTGCCCCTAATCAGACCACTTTTAAGGAAGAAACAAAGGCTTTTTACTTTGATTGCTTAAACTTGAGAAATGTGACCTTCTCCTATGAGTCAGACCCTTTTGGGCACTTGTAATGGGTGTAAGCATGATAGCAGTATTTTTTATCTTTCTATTTCTAATAATTATTCCAGAGTATCTAAAGGACAGGCTTGTAGTGAATCAGAAACACTCTACTACCAACCCAGTTCTCTTTTGCCTCCCTACGATACATTTTAAAATAAAGCAAAGTTGGGGCGCCTGGGTGGCGCAGTCGGTTAAGCGTCCGACTTCAGCCAGGTCACGATCTCGCGGTCCATGAGTTCGAGCCCCTCGTCGGGCTCTGTGCTGACAGCTCGGAGCCCAGAGCCTGTTTCAGATTCTGTGTCTCCCTCTCTCTCTGCCCCTCCCCCGTTCATGCTCTGTCTCTCTCTGTCCCACAAATAAATAAACGTTGAAAAAAAATTTTTTTTAAATAAATAAATTAAATTAAATTAAATAAAGCAAAGAAATGAAGAAAAATCCCTCATTGCTATAGTTCTTATCTAAACTGTTCTAGGGGCACCTGGGTGGCTCAGTTGGCTGAGGGTCCAACTTTGGCTCGGGTCATGATCTCGTGGTTTATGGGTTCGAGCCTCACATCGGGCTCTGTGCTGAGAGCTCAGAGCCTGCAGCCTGCTTCACATTCTGTGTCTCCCTCTCCATGCCTTCCCTGCTAATGCTCTGTCTCTGTCAAAAATGAATAAATGTTAAAAAAATTTTTTTAATGTCCTCAATGCATGTAGAGTCTTTGAATCATGTCTTGTTTTTATCATGTTTCTTTCTTGTATCATATGACTTTACTGAGGCAGACATTTCTCATTTCTTTTTCTTTTTTTAGTAGTCTCCGTGCTCAACGTGTGGCTCGAAATCACGACCCTGAGATCAAGAGTCACATGCTCCACTGACTGAGCCAACCAGGCCAGGCAAACATTTCTAAGCAGAGGTATAAGATGATTAGTTCCTTCTGCAGCACAGGATGTCACAGAAGTGACAGAATCAATTTTCAGAGAGTTTCAGGAATAACAATTTTTTTTTAGTTATGAGTCAGGAGTTGAAAGCAACATATTCTTTCTTTTCCAAATTTACCAGTGTCCTTATTTCTTTTTTTTTTAATTTTTTTTAACGTTTTATTTATTTTTGAGACAGGGAGAGACAGAGCATGAACAGCGGAGGGTCAGAGAGAGGGAGACACAGAATCCGAAACAGGCTCCAGGCTCCGAGCTGTCAGCACAGAGCCCGACGCGGGGCTCGAACCCACGGACCATGAGATCATGACCTGAGCCGAAGTCGGCCGCTCAACCAACTGAGCCACCCAGGCACCCCCAGTGTCCTTATTTCTTGCAGCTAATTGCTTTCTTCCAGCACTTAGAAAATCTGCAGAAAGAATGTGAGAGCAGTCCTGTCTGCATGGGTGCAATTTCTTAAGGAAGGGACCCTCGCATATCTGAACATGATCTCTCCCTTTGAGCTCAAGATGGGTGCTCAGGGGAACGTGTAGAAAAGGACAGTTCCGGGGCGCCTGGGTGGCGCAGTCGGTTAAGCGTCCGACTTCAGCCAGGTCACGATCTCGCGGTCCGGGAGTTCGAGCCCCGCGTCGGGCTCTGGGCTGATGGCTCAGAGCCTAGAGCCTGTTTCCGATTCTGTGTCTCCCTCTCTCTCTGCCCCTCCCCCGTTCATGCTCTGTCTCTCTCTGTCCCAAAAATAAATAAACGTTGAAAAAAAAAAATTAAAAAAAAAAAAAGAAAAGAAAAGGACAGTCCCAGCCCCTCCCAAAAGGGAACTAGGCATTGGAGGAGCAATGGAAAAGTCCAGAAGAAGATGCACATGACAGAGCTGTGCCAGATGTGGTGTGATTATTGATTCTGTTCCAAGTAGTCTTGGACTTTGATCAAAATCCGAAAAAAAAAGTGCTTTAACAGAAAATGTACCCAGGTAATATCAGTTTCCGGCTCAAGCTGGTCAGTGAATGCATGTACACGGCAGAGCCTGTTTGAAAGACTACTTTGGAATATTTTTTTTAACTTTATTTTAGAAAGAGAGAGCACGCAGACAATGGGGAGAGACAGAGAAACGTAAGCAGGCTCCACACTCAGCGCAGAGCTCAACGTGGGGATCAATCCCATGTCTCTGGGATCACGACCTGAGCCAAAATCATGAGTCGGACCCTCAACCGACTGAGCCACCTGGGCACCCCTTGAGAGACTACTTTGGAAGCCAGATCATGGACGACCAAGTTCACTGCCTCAACTGCCCCAAACCAAAGTGCCCTTTGTGGCTACCTGTAGTCAGGTAAGTGCTTACTCGTCTGGAAGCTCACTTCCCAATGGGAACCTGCTTCTCAAGAACTTCATTGAAGAGGCTCACCAGGACATTCCCAGGCCTGCAGCCAGGCCTTAATCTGTTTTCTGTATCCAGCAAGAATGATGCTTGTATCTCACTTTAGGGGTACACAAATCTAAATCCACCTCTGCTGACCCTGAAATCAGCAGTCCTCCACAGGGCAAGTGCTTTTTTTTTAAGGTTATTCAGTTATTTTGAGAGAGACAGAGACAACACGGGTGGGGAAGGGGCAGAGAGAGAGAGGGAGACAGAGAATCCCAAGCAGGCTCCACGTGGTCAGCGTGGAGCATGACATGGGGCTGGAACTCACAAAACAGATCATGACCTGAGCCGAAACCAAGAGTCAGACGCTTAACCGACTGGGCCACCCAGGCTCTCCCACAAGTGTCATTTTGTAGTGCTGGCCATTTGCTTTGTAAACCTGCTATAAATCCCATCATCCTGGGGAACATTCTAGCCTTTCTTTTCATGAGCTTAGTGTCTGTGGCCCACATCTCCTAGATGGGTTAATCTGGTTATTTAGAGCATTTAAGCAAAGTACAGCCACAGTTGGTTGGAGCCTGGAGTGAGAAGAAGGCTCTACATGGCTAAGCCACTGAACTGGCCCAGAATCCTAAGGGTTTCCCTGTGCTGTAGCACCAGGGACCGAACTGGCCAGGAAGACGTCCAACTTTGTCACACGTTCTGCTTCCTTCCAGGGGAAAGGACTAGTGCCAGAGGAATCATTTGCGTATTATGACCACGTTCTCCTCCAGTCCTCCTGGGACCTGATGGGGGTGTGCTGACCTTGGCTCCCATTCATGCTGCCAGCTGTGATGGCTCCACCATGGGCATGCGTGCCCGCCACAGTTATGCCTTCTGTATTCTGTGCCAACCGACCCCCCCCTTAGAGCCCCTCCACAGGAGATGACCGTAGGATGTTGGGATGTGTGAACTTGACAAACTAGAAGAAAAAAGCCTCTTCATTTTAACGGTAATTTTATTTCTTTTATTTCTTTATTTCATCATTTATGCTCTTGGCATAACCTGTTGTAGGTTCTGGGAATACAGCGTCGAACCAAAGACACAAACACCTCTGTCGGCACGGAGCTTACTTTCTACCGGTGGGGACACAGGCAATGAGCCAAGCAAATAAGGATATTACGAGGTGGTAAGAGCTAAAGGGGAAACATGGAGCAGGGACATGGTGTAAAATGTTTCCAGGAGAGGGGGAAGAGACGAAATTTTAGTTAGAATGTGCAGTAAAGACCTCCTGGTGAATTGGTTTGGAGTAGAGGCCAGAAGAAAGCGAGAGGACAAGCCTTTACAGATACCTTGGGGCAGGGCTCTCCAAACAGAAACGATAGCTACGTAATTTCTACCCCTGAGCACAGCATGTAGATCATGGGGGACAAATGAAGAACCATGTAAGCCACCCGTATGTTGCTTCCATGGCACATATCTTTGATGAGTCGATGAGCGCTTTCCCACAGTACCCAGATATGGCCTTGGAATCCTCTCGAACACAGCTTGTATTAACTTGCCATTGCTGCCATAACAAACTGCCACAAACTCAGTCACTCAACACGAATTTCTTATCTCCCGGTTCTGTAGGTCAGCAGTCTAGGTAATCTGTCGCTCCGTGGATCCGTTGTTTACAATGTCACAGGGCTGACAGGGTGCCTGGATGGCTTAGTCCGTTAAGCCATCTGACTTAACCGGTTAGTCGGTTAGTCTGACTTCGGCTCAGGTCATGATCTCACAGTTCGTGAGTTCGAGCCCCGCATCGGGCTCTGTGCTGACAGCTCGGAGGCTGAAGCCTGCTTTGGATTCTGTGTCTCCCTCTCTCTCTCCTCTTCCCCACTCATACTCTTCTCTCAAAAGTGAAAACACATTAAAAAAAAATGTCACAGGGCTGAAATCAAGCCGTCAACAGGCCTGCATTTCTTTCAGGAGGTTTTGGGGATGAATTCACCACCCAGCTCATGTAGGTTTTTAGCTAAATTCAGTTCCTTATAGTTTGGGGACTAAGGACCTCATTTCCTTGTCGTCTGTCAGCCGAGAGGCAGTTTTTGCTTCTAGAAACTGCTCTCATTCCTTCTCACGCTTTTCACATGGCTTTCCTTCAGCAACAGCTGGTGGAGCCCCGCCCACAATCTGCATCTCTCCACCTGCTCCTTTTCCCACATGTCTGTTGCCTCTGGCCAGGTGAAGTTCTCTGCTTTTAAAAGCTTCTGTGATCAGACCGGCCCCGCGCAGCTAACCCAGGATAGTGTCCCTCTGTTAAGGTCCATAACCTTAACTGTATCTGCCAAGTGTCCTTTTTGGTACGTAACGTAATAGAGTCAGGGGATATAGGGATTTGTGCATGGACACCTCTGGTGAACTATTCCATCTACCACATGACAATCCAGAGAGCTATCACTAGTTGGCATAGGAAGAGGAGATGAAACGTGTTTGCCATCCCCGATCTAGATCATGATAGGGAATTGTAGACCTTTTGCATCCACACATCTAGACTTTGGTTCAGCCCATTGCAACCTGGGTGTTGTTTTCTTTTTTTTTTTCTTTTTTTTTAGTGTTTATTGATTTTTGAGAGAAAGAGACAGAGCGCAGGCAGGGGAGGGGCAGAAAGAGAGGGAGACACAGAATCCAAAGCAGGCTCTCCAGGCTCTGAGCTGTCAGCACAGAGCCTGACGCGGAGCTCAAACTCACCGACCGTGAGATCATGACCTGAGCCAAAGTTGGACGCTCAACCGACTGAGCTGCCCAGGCACCCCTGTGTGTTAGTTTTCTATTGTTGTGTGACATGTTGCCCCGAACTTAGCCACTTAAACCAACGCAAATTTATTATATCATTTCTTTGTGTCAGAGGAGTCTGAGCATAGCTTAACGGGATCCTCCATTCACGCTCTCACGACCTGTAATCAAGGTGTCAGTCAGACCATGTTCTAATCTGGAGCCTTGACTAGGGAAGCATCTACTCCGAAGCTCATTCAGGTTGTTGGCAGAATCCATTTCCTCGTGGTTTTGGGGCCACGGTCCCTATTTGTTAGCTGCCTCTCTGCCAAAGGGCACTCTCAGCTTCTAGAAGCTGCCTGAAATTCTTGGCCATGGGGCCCTCACCGTAGACAATCTCACATCATTGTAGGTTACTTTTTCAGAGCCAGCAAGGGGAGTCCCTCTCTCTCTGTGTCTCTCTCTAGTCTGTTAACACATAGTCTTTAAGTTTGATTCTTTTTTTAAAGTTCATTTTATTTATTTTGATGGAGAGATAGAGGCAGAGAGAGAGAGACAGAGAGAGACAGAGACAGAGAGAGACAGAGAGAGAGAGAATCCCAAGCAGGTGCTACACTATCAGCACAGAGCCTGACATGGGGCTCAATCTCACAAACTGTGAGATCATGACCTGAGCTGAAATCCAGAGTCAGACGCTTAACCAACTGAACCACCCAGACACCCCACACATAGTCTTGTATAAGGTAACATACAGCAGTGACATCCCATCACTCTTGCCATATTCTGTCAGTGAGAAGCAAATCACAAATCCCACTCACATTCAAGGTGGAGATGATACAGGGTATGAACATAGGGGCCACCACAGGGTCTATCCATGACAGCCAATTTGATGACTTACTTAGAAAACTCTGTATTTTTGTTAAGACTTCCTACTTGGAAAATGAAAATTGCCACTACATAAAATTTTCTTACCCAAAGTGAATGAGGGCTTCACTTTTCAAAGTAGTTTCGGAGTGCCTGGCAGGTTCTGTCAGAAGACCATACAGCTCTTGATCTTGGAGTCATGAATTCAAGCCCCATGTTGGGTGTAGAGATTATGTAAATAAAGAAAAATAAAACACTTAAAAACAAAAACCAAAGTGCTTCCATAACTCTTCATTTCACATTGATTGTTCTGAATATCACACCCTTTGAAGTCAAATGGCTTACAAAGCCAAACTGCACATGTATGTGAGCACACACACACACACACACACACATTTAAGTTTGTTCTCAGACCTGCTTATCTTGGGATATAGCACCTCTGGCGTGGGGCTCTGGAAATGTAGACATTTTTCTATTAACCTGAGTATATGATGTTTGCTTTAGATTTTATTGTTCCTTGTGTTTGTGACTAAATTGAATTTAGTGATAAGTCCCTATTACCTAACTGAGGAAGTTCTCATTATATTTAATTATTTCATGACATGCCTCAGGCCTTGCGACAGAGTGGAGGGGTTGGCACCAGGTGCTGATTGAGATTTTTTAAAAAATCACTTAGCCATTTTAAATTGCATACTTGAAATATAAGCAATTTTCAATTCTAGCATGAACATATAATTATCATACTCCCCTTCGAGCATCCATGTTTGGTTTGTACCTATTGCTTGTCAGAAGGTTTGCTCATTATTTAGCTAAGGAACACTTGCTAAGTATTTTGTTTTACTAGCCACACTAAATATTAAGCATGAAATAAAAGGTATTTGTCGTGGTTCCTGTCTATCTCAACCCTGCATGGGAAAAGGGAAAATTAGGGAATGGTTGTACTGGATCTCCTGGAAGAAGTGAGTTTCTCTTTGGTTTTATAGTCCTGATGGTTTTCGTTTCTATCTTTATCTCCAGAAATTTTTTTTCGAGTTTGTTTATTTTGAGAGAGAAATGGGTAGGGGCAGAGAGAGAGGGAGAGAGAGAATCCCAAGCTGTGGGGGATAATCTTAGGAATCCCCCGGGGTTACACCAATGGGTTGACAAGGCATAAAGAAATACAAAGCCATAAAATGCTCACAGCTGAGTTTGGGGAAACCAGATTGGCACTCCAAGAATAGGGGGGGTGCAAAGACACCCCGAGAGTAGGGAGGCACAAAGGTGCCAGGATTAGGGAGGTACAAAGGCACCCCTATTTTGGGTGAGAGAGGGTGTAGAGCCCCCCAAAATAGAGAGAGGCAAAGGCCTGAAATAGAAACGGCACAAAGGTGCCCAATACATAGGAATAACAAGATTATATATCCAGGCTGAAAGCACCCCAAATTTAGTACTATAGCAGAAAGCTGCTTTCACAGGAGAATAGGGCCAGGTTAGGTAAATTGGTGAATTGGACTATGGACCCACTGCCCTGCAGGCAAAGCAGTCCAGAATGGAGATGGTTAACAAAACAAAAGGTGCCTTGTCAACCCTGAGGTTACTCCCCCTACCTGTCTCATCCCCTAGGCTGGCTAAGGTAAACAGAGATGCTGCCTTAAGTCTGCTGTAAACAACCCTCCTCCCAACTGCCCCGGGCCCGGATTTGGTTTTGTATTAACCCAAACCCCTAACCACGAATATCTTCAAGACTCCCTTTCCCTCATGTCCACAAGTTAATGTTCACAGATGCATTGTCCCTTTGTGCATGTCCATTGCCATGTTTGTAAGCCTTCTGATTCTAATAAAAATGGGGCAAGGACCCTTATTCGGGGCTCTTGTCTTTTCCCAGACATTAGCCATCTCTCACTTTAATCCTGCATCCGCTCTTTTGCAGGCCAAAAGAGAACTTTAGACTTAGAGTCTACGACACCAAGCAGGCTCCACACTGTCAATGCAGAGTCCGACTCAGGGCTTGAACCCATGAAATGTGAGATCATGACCTGAGCCAAAATCAAGAGTCGAACACTTAACCACCTGAGCCACCTAACCACCCCTCCCTCTGGAAATGTGGTGGGTATAAGATGTCACGTACTAGCTATATGTAGTATTTCTGCTGGATTTGGTTGCATTCTCTGTCAAGAACAAAACCCTTAGAAGCATTTTAGTGATCCTGCCTCTGCCTGTTTTAACCAGTTTTGTATACAAACTTCCCCAGGCACAAGAGTAACTTTGTTGGGGCGTATAATTTGCAGAATGTAAATCTGGTGCTTAACTAAGTACTCAAATTCATTTAGAAATCCCCTTAAATGTATTACAAGTATTAGTGACATTTTATATAATTTTCTTGAAAATGAGTTTTATGATGGCGACATATATCATTTCTGGAAATACTTATTTTTATATCCTTTCCTTGCCCAATTTATTTTTATTGTCAAATTATCACAAATGCTCAGGAAAATTGAAGGAATACTAGGATAATGAACCTGGCACATCTTTTACCTATATACTTAAAAAAAATTTTTTTTAATGTTTATTTATTTTTGAGAGAGACAGGAATGCGAGTGGGTTAGGGGCAGAGAGAGGGGGAGACACAGAACCTGAAGCAGGCTCCAGGCTCCAAGCTGTCAGCACAGAGCCCAACACGAGGCTCGAACTCACAAGCTGTGAGATCATGACCTGAGCTGAAGTCAGACGCTCAACTGACTGAGCCACCCAGGTGCCCCTCACCTATATACTTTTTTAATGTAAATGCTGTCATATTTGTTTTCTCTGTGTCTGTCTCCTGAACCTTGTGAAAATAAGTTACAGCTGTCATGACACTTATAATTCTAGATATATCCATTAAACTTCTTCAAAAAAGAAATGTTCCTTCATAACCACAACGCTATTGCCACATCTAAAAACAATTAACAATAATGTAATAATATCATCATATACCTAGTCCATATTCAAATTTCCCCAATTACCCAAATGTCTTTTATAGCTATTTTGAGAATAAGTATCTAGTTCATGCATTGCACTTGTGTTTAGATATTATGTCTCTTCAGATTCTTTTAATCTATAACACATCTATGGTAAAACCTTGGTTTGCGAGCATAATTGGTTCTGGAAACATGCTTATAATCCAAAGCACTTGTATATCAAAGTGAATTTCAAGAACCATTGGCTCAGTTATGATCATGTGACATTCAGCATCATGTACTACTTGTATTGCAAGACATCACTCATTTATCAAGTTAAAATTTATTTTAAATTAAAATTTATTCCACTCATCTTGCAGAACACTCCCAGAACAAGTTACTTGCAATCCAAGGTTTTACTGTATTTACCACCTTCCTTATGACATTGGCTTTTTGAAAAGTTGTCTTGTAAGGAAAGAATTATGAAAGCAGCAAGGGGAAAAAAGTTCTTAACCTATAAAGGAAGACAGATCAGGTTCACAGCAGACCTATCCACAGAAACTTGGCAGGCTAGAAAGGAGTGGCAGGATATATTCAACGTACTGAACCGGAAAAATCTGCAGCCAAGAATTCTTTATCCAACAAGACTGTCAATCAAAATAGAAGGAGAGAGAGATAAAGAGGTTCTCAGACAAACAAAACTAAACTAAAGGAGTTTATGACCACTAAACCAGCCCTGCAAGAAATTTTGAGGTGGAGTCTTTGAGTGGAGAAAAGACAAAACAAAGCAAAACTAAAAAGACCAAAAGCAACAAAGACTAGAAAGGACCAGAGAACATCACCAGAAACACCAATTCTACTGGCAACACAACGGCACTAAATTCATATCTTTCAGTACTTACTCTAAATGTCAATGGACTAAATGCTCCAATCAAAAGACACAGGGTACCAGAATGGATAAGAAAACAAGACCCATCTATATGCTGCTTACAAGAGATCCATTTTAGACCTAAAGACACCTGCAGATTTAAAGTCAGGGGATAGAGAACCATCTATCATGCTACAGTCATCAAAAGAAAGCTGGAGTAGCCATACTTACATCAGACAAACTAGATTTTAAAATAAAAGCTATAACAAGAGATGACAAAGGGCATTGTACCATAATTAAGGGGTCTATCTACCAAGAAGATCTAACAATTGTAAATAATTATGCCCCCCAGGATGTATTCAATGTGCTAAATCGGAAAAATATGAAGCCAAGAACGTTTTATCCAGCAAGGCTGTCATTCAAAATAGAAGGAGAGGTAAAAAGTTTCCCAGACAAATAAAAATTAAAGGAGTTCGTGACCACTAAACCAGCCCTGCAAAAAAATTTAAGGGGGACTCTGAGGGGAGAAAAGATGAAAAAAAAAGAGACCAAAAGCAACAAAGACTAGAAAGGACCAGAGAACACCACTGGAAACACCAACTCTACAGGCAACATAATGGCAATAAATTCATATATTTCAGTACTCACTCTAAATGTCAATGGACTAAACGCTCCAATCAAAAGACATAGGGTAACAGAATGGATAAGAAAACAAGATCCATCTATATGCTGTTTACAAGAGACCCACTTTATACCTAAAGACACCTTCAGATTGAAAGTAGGGGGTTGGAGAACTATGTATCATGCTAATGGTCGCCAAAAGAAAGCCAGAGTAGCCATACTTATATCAGACAACGTAGATCTTAAAATAAAGACTGTAACAAGAGATGCAGAAGAGCATTATATCATAATGAAGGGGTCTATCCATCAAGAAGATCTAACGATTGTAAACATTTATGCTCCAAATGTGGGAGTACCCAAATATATAAATCAATTAGTCACAAAACAGAAAGAAACTCATTGATAATAATATCACAGTAGTAGGGGACTTGAACACCCACCTACAGCAATGGACAGATCATCTAAACAGAAAATCAACAAGGACACAATGGCTTGGAATGACACACTGGACCAGATGGACTTCACAGATATATTCAGAACATTTCATCCTAAAGCAGTGGAATACATATTCTTCTCCAGTGCATATGGAACATTCTCCAGAATAGATCACATGCTGGAACACAAATCAGCCCTCAACAAGTACAAAGATTGAGATCGTACCATGCATATTTTCAGATCACAATGCTGTGAAACTCAAAATCAACCACAAGAAAAAATTTGGAAAGATGACAAATACTTGGAGACTAAAGAATATCCTACTAAAGAATGAATGGGCTAACCAAGAAGTTAAAGAGGAAATTAAAAAGTACACAAATGATAACACCACAGCCCAAAACCTCTGGGATGGAGCAAAGGCAGTCATAAGGGGGAAGCATGTAGCAATCCAGGCCTTCCTAAAGAAGACAGAAGGAAGAGGGTTGTGTCTCAGATACATAACCTAACCTTACACCTTAAGGAGCTGGAAAAAGAACAGCAAATAAAGCCCCAAGCCATCAGAAGACAGGAAATAATAAAGATCAGAGCAGAAATCAATGCTATCGAAACCAAAACAAAACAAAACAAAAAGAAAAAAAACAGTAGAATAGATCAATGAAACCAGAAGCTGGTTCTTTGAATTAACAAAATTGATAAACCCTGGCCAGACTGATCAAAAAGAAAAAGGAAAGGACCCAAATAAATAAAATCAAGAATGAAAGAGGAAAGAGGCACCTGGGTGGCCCTGTTGGTTGTGTGTCTGACTTTGGCTCAGGTCATGATCTCGCCGTTTGTGAATTCGAGCCCCGCATCAGGCTCTGTGCTGACACCTCAGAGCCTGGAGCCTGCTTTGGATTCTGTGTCTTCCTCTCTCTCTGCCCCTTGCTTGCTCATGCTCTGTCTGTCTCTCTCTCTCTCTCAAAAATAAGCATTAAAAATTAAAAAAAAAAAAGAATGAAAAGAGGAGAGATCACAACCAACACAGCAGAAATACAAACAATAAAAAGAGAATATTATGAGCAACTATATGCTAACAAAATGGGCAATCTGGACGAAATGGACAAATTCCTGGAAACTTATAAAGTACCAAAACTGAAACAGGAAGAAATAGAAATTTTGAGTAGACCCATAATCAGTAAAGAAATCGAATCAGTAATCAAAAATCTCACAAAACACAAGAGTCCAGGGTCAGATGACTTTCCAAGGGAATTCTACAAAACACTTAAAGAAGAATTAACACCTATTCTCTTAAAGAGAGAAAGAGAAATTCTATTTCTCTAAAAATAGAAATGGAAGGAAAACTTCCAAACTCATCCCATGAAGCCAGCGTTACCTTGATTCCAAAACCAAAGACCCCACTAAAAAGGAGAACTACAGACCCATTTCCCTGATGAATATGGATGCAAAAATCCTCAACAAGATACTAGCCAACCGGATCCAACATTAAAAGATTTATTCACCACGACCAAGTGGGATTTATACCTGGGATGCAGGGCTGGTTCAATATCCGTAAAAAAATCAATGTGATTCATCGCATCAATAAAAGAAAGGACAAGAACCACATGATCCTCTCAACAGATGCAGAGAAAGCATTTGACAAAATACAGCATCCTTTCTTGATAAAAACCCTCAAGAAAGTAGTGATAGAAGGATCATACCTCAAGATCATAAAAGCCATATATGAACGACCCAACGCTAATATCATCCTCAATGGGGAAAAACTGATAGCTTTCCCCCTAAGGTCAGGAACAAGACAGGGATGTCCACTCTCACCACTGTTACTCAACACGGTATTGGAAGTCTTAGCCTCAGCAATCAGACAACACAAAAGAATAAAAGGCATCCAGATCGGCCAGGAGGAGGTCAGACTTTCACTCTTCCCAGATGACATGATATATGGAAAACTCAAAAAATTCCACCAAAAAACTGCTAGAACTGATCCATGAATTCAGCAAAGTCGCAGGATATAAAATCAATGTACAGAAATCGGTTGCATTTCTATACATGAATAATGTAGCAACAGAAAGAGAAATCAAGGAATCAATCCCATTTACAATTGCACCAAAACCTATAAAATACCTAGGAATAAACCTAACCAAAGAGGCCAAAAATCTATACACTGAAAACTATAGAAAACTTATGAAAACTGAAGACACAAAAAAACAAGGAAACATTCCATGCTCATGGATTGGAAGAACAATCCATTTTTAAATAATATTGTTAAAATGTCAATATTACCCAAAGCAATCTATGTATTCAATACAATCCCTATCAAAATAACACCAGCATTATTCACAGAGCTAGGACAAACAATCCTAAAGTTTGTATGGAACCAGAAAACACCCCAAATAGCCAAAGCAAGCCTGAAAAAGAAAACCAAAGTGGGAGGCATCACAATTCTGGACTTGAAGTTGTATTACAAAGCTGTAATCATGAAGACGGGTATGGTACTGGCACAAAAACAGACACATAGATCAGTGGAACAGAATAGAGAATCCAGAAATGGACCCACAGACGTATGGCCAACTCATCTTTGACAAAGCAGGAAAGAATATCCAACAGAAAAAAGGCAGTCTCTTCAGCAAATGGTGTTGGGAAAACTGGACAGTGACATGCAGAAGAATGAACCTGGACCACTTTCTTATACCACATACAAAAGTAAAATCAAAATGGATGAAAGACCTAGACAGGAATCCATCAAAATCCTAGAGGAAAAACAGGCAAAAACCTCTTTGACCTCGGCCACAGCAACTTCTTACTTGACATGTCTCCAGAGGCAAGGGAAACAAAAGCAAAAATGAACTATTGGGACCTCATCAAAATAAAAAGCTTCCCCACAGCGAAGGAAACCATCAGCAAATCCAAAAGGCAACCGATGGAATGGGAGAATTTATTTGCAAATGACATATCAGATAAAAGGTTAGTATCCAAAATCTATAAACAACTTATAAAACTCAACACCCAAAAAACAAATAATCCAGTGAAGAGATGGGCAAACGACACGAATAGACACTTCTCCAAAGAAGACATCCAGATGGCCAACTGACACTTGAAAAAAATGCTCCACGTCACTCATCATCAGGGAAATACAAATCAAAACCACAATGAGATATCACCTCACACCTGTCAGAATGGCTAACATTCACAACTCAGGCAACAACAGATGTTGGCGAGGATGCAGAGAAAGAGGAAACTTTTGCGTTGCTGGTGGGAATGCAAACTGGTGCAGCCACTCTGGAAAACAGTATGGAGGTTCCTCAAAAAATTAAAAACAGAACTACCCTACGACCCAGCAAGTACACTACTAGGTATTTATCCAAAGGATAGAGGTGTGCTGATTCGAATGGGCATATGCACCCCAATGTTTATAGCAGCACTATCAACAATAGCCAAAGTATGGAAAGAGCCCAAATGTCCATCGATGGATGAATTCATAAAGAAGATGTGGTATACACACACACACACACACACACACACACACACACACACACACACAATGGAATATTACTTGGTGATCAAAAAGAATGAAATCTTACCATTTGTAACTACTTGGATGGAACTAGAGTGTATTATGCTAAGCAAAATAAGTCAGAGAAAGACAAATATCATACGATTTCATTCATATGTGGAATTTAAGACACAAAACAGATGGACATAAGGGAAGGGAAGGGAAGCAAAAATAAGATAGAGAGGGAGACAAACCATAAAAAGACTCTTAAATACAGAGAACAAACTGGGGGTTGCTGGTGGGGTGTTGGGTGGGGGGATGGGCTAGATGGATGATGGGCATTAAGGAGGGCACTTGTTGGGATGAGCTCTGGGTGTTATACATAGGAGATGAATCACTAAATTCTATTCCTGAAATCTTTATTACCTTATATGTTAACTAACTTTGATTTAAATTAAAATAATAGTAGTAATATTAAATGTCTTCTAGATTGTCCCACCTTCTGAATTATCCTGTTTTATTATGGTGTCATTTAATTTGGTCCCATATTTCCTGTATTTCCAATCAACTGAGGGGTAGATCTATCAATATAATTGAATCAGTTCAGGTTAAATATTTTGACAAGAATACTTCATAAATGTTGATGTTGTTTCCTCCTTTATAAGCTGATAGTACTTTATTTTTTATATTTTTATATTTTTTGTTTTTTGAAGATTAGAGACCGTGACAGTCAACAATACCTACTTAGAATGTATTATCAATAATGCAATTCCCCCCCCCCAGGATACCCATTTTTATTCAATTTAACTATCGTTGACACACAATGCTATATTAGTTTTGGGTGTACAACATAGTGATTCCACAATTCTATACATTATGCAATGCTCACCACCATAAATGCAGTTACCATCTGAGTTGGTATTCTTTTAAAAAGAAATCTTTCTTTAAAAAAAAAAAATCTTTTTATCCCTGGCCCTCTCACCTCTCTTCCTCCTTTCCTCTGACCCTCTGTCTCTTCTTTCCCACTCTCTCTCCTTCTTTCTCTCATTATAGACTCGTGTGTTTCATAAGCCAGTGGATTGTATTTTCATTATTTTTTATTCTTTATTTTGATTATTCTCTTTGATGGTCAAGTTGCCACATTTGCCAATAGGAACTCCTTTAAAAGTACTTTGGACCCCTTCTGGCATGGCCTTATTGGTCTTTGAGCGTGTACTTGTTGTTTTCTAGAACAAAAATTTCCTAAGCAACTCTTACTTTTCCTGCCCTAGATCTCAGATCAGCCATTTCACCAAGGAACTCTGATTCTTTTAGCAGGAAATAGTATCTTGAAACCATGGTCTTACCATGGTCTTGGCAGAAATAAATGATTTTAGAACATGCCAGTACTCTTATTTTATTATTTTTTTTAGTAATCTCTACACCCAACGTGGGGCTCAAACTCACAACCGTGAGATCAAGAGTTGCGGGCGAGGAGCCAGGCAGGTGCCCCAGCACTCCTAGTTTAAAGGTATACATTTTGAAACCAAATCGCACAGCGCCCCCTACAGGACTGCAGTTGTAACATAATTATTCTTCACTTACCCTAGCTTTTGGCTTCCTTGGTCACGTGTTCTAAATCCATGCTTTAGAGTAGTTGAAATAAATAAAATACCTAATCTGTGTGGCATGTGGCCACACATGGTGCTAGATATCATTAATCCTGTTTGTTTTTAAATTATACTCCGCTCCTAGTTTAAGGCTGATATCTGGAGAAAATAGCTTAAGATGATTTTATAAGCTTTCTGTATGTAGCTTATTCTGGTAGGAATATGATTTGACCCACGTTACATCTCATTCTTGGGAGAGATAAGTGAGTTCTACTGCAGCCATGTGTGTTCGCAGCAGCTGGGTGTTACTCTGCCAGGACATCGTCTCTTGTTCTTTATGTCTTAGCTCTATGACTATAATTATTCCCAGCCTACGGATGACAAAACCGAGAGGTTAGGTGACTTGCCCAAGATCCCTGTGCCTGCAGGTGGCAGAGCTGAGTCTTCGCCTCCTGTCTGTCTGACATCAGGCCCCTGCTCGAAACTGTCATGCTGTGGTGACACGGGATAAATCAACAAGTGTGCACATGTAGCCTCTGCATTCTTGCCTCTCGGGGGGCCCTGGGGCAATACAGGAGAGTTTGAGCCAGCACGCCCCACACGTGGAGCGCTGGAAGTCCAGCGTGGGGGATAGCGTGCGTTTTAGGCAATATCCTAGGAAGACGGCGTTTGGGCAATTTCAAAGAAATGTTCTACAAAAGGAGAGTTCCAGAACTGAAGGGCACAGTACAAAGAATAGATGGCACTTACTAGGGTTATGGTGAATTTATCCTCTCCTAGGTTGACTAATATACCCAAGCTGTCACTGCACAGACTGTGTACAGCGGGTGTCATTCGTGTGATGTTGCGTTCGTTGTCATCTTTCCTCCCTGGGCCAGAAAAGTTGCCTGGATCTGAGAAGGGCTGTTCTTTTATATATGTTTTCTTAATTTTTATGTATTTATTTTTGAGAGAGAGAGAGAGCACGAGCATGGGCGAGGGGAGGGGCAGACAGAGAGGGAGAGAGAGAATCCCAAGCAGGGTCCATGCCGTCCGCGCAGGGCCCGACATGGGGCTCAATGTCACAAACTGTGAGAGCATGACCTGAGCCGAAGTCCAGAGTCAGACGCTTAACTGACTGAGCCACCCAGGCGCCCCTGAGAAGGGCTGTTGTTAATAACTTCCAGGCCAGCTTACAGCAAAGCTGGATTCACATCTATGCGGTAAGAGCGGTGAAGAAACAAAGCTACGCGGAGGATTCACCAGGAAAGAGAGAAGGTAGGACTTTAGAGAAAGAAGTTAAAATATTCTACTTTGTCCAGGTGTAAAAAAAAAATGTACCATGTTGTACGATCTTCCTGGTTGTTCTAAGGCACCTATGTTCTTGGAAGCATTTGGGAAGATTCTGTTAAAATCGAGTTAACCCTGGCTGCTCAAGATAGTGAGATAAAATGGTTTTCCCTCACCTTTTGCTGAGTACACAAAGTGTAAACTTGCTGAAAGTTTAAAGCACTATTTTCGCACTCTTTACATAAAGAAGGTACTAGAATGTGGCTTCTGTTTTCATTCATTCCTACTGCTTAAGACATTTTTGCACATATTCTGTTGGACAAATTACAAAGTTTAGAAATTGAACACTATAGAACGCTAATTATTGTAACCTACTCCAGACTCTGACGGTCGAATACTGAATGCTTATTTTTTCCTTCCAAGTCTTACTTAAGCAGGGGCGTCTAGGGTGAAACTTGCAGTCCCTTCTCTCTTCGAGCAACATCATGTTTCAAGATATCAGATCAGCACTATCTCTGTTGGAATCCTCTGGGAGTACTCTTTGTAACTGGCATGGGAAAGCAGAAACTTTATTTAAATTGCACATGGTTTTATTCTTTTTCAAGACCAGATTGTGTTGCCTCCATATTAATACATCCCTTCCATTTTCAATTTCTGCCTAATTCTCCTGGAGACATGGTTTTCCTCTAGCTGATCAGAAGGACCAGGACCAGCTTCTGTTTTGCATGTACTTTGTTTTCTCAGGTTCGCTTATATATTGCTAATTTGTTTTCTCAGGTTCACTTCTATATTGCTAACTTTAATACCATGAATGCTTTGTGGGTCACCTGGTACGTATCAATAATGGAGTCCATTGACTTTGAGCTGTATATAGCATCTAGGTGGATGTATAGGCTCAGGAGAATGTCACAGAAGCCCTTGTCACCTTCCTGAGTGATACAGTTTACATTTATTTTTTTTAATGTTTATTTCTTTTTGAGACAGAGAGAGACAGAGCATGAGCAGGGAAGGGGCAGAGAGAGAGGGAGACACAGAATGTGAAGCAGGCTCCAGGCTCTGAGCTGTCAGCACAGAGCCCGACACGGGGCTCGAACTCATGAACTGTGAGATCATGACCTGAGCCGAAGTCGGATGCTTAACCGACTGAACCACCCAGGCACCCCTTTTTTTTTAATGTTTATTTCTGAGACAGAGAGAGACAGAGCATGAATGGGGGAGGGGCAGAGAGAGAGGGAGACACAGAATCTGAAGCAGGCTCCAGGCTCTGAGCTGTCAGCACAGAGCCCAGCTCGGGGCTTGAACTCACAGACTGTGAGATCATGACCTGAGCCGAAGTCGGTCGTTCAACTGACTGAGCCACCCAGGCGCCCCAATACAGTTTACATTTCAAGGTGACTTGTCTTTGCCACTGCCCTGTCACCCACCTAGTCCTTTATCTAGTCCTACTTTCATTGAGTAAGGACAATTTTATTTATTTATTTAGATGCTTATTTTTGAGAGAGAGAGAGAGAGAACAAATGGGGGAAGGACAGAGAGAGAGGGGGACAGAGGATCCAAAGGGGGCTCTGTATTGACAGCAGACAGCCCAACGCGGGGCTTGAACTCACCAACCGTGAGATCATGACCTGAGCCGAAGTCAGATGCTCAACTGACTGAGCCACCCACGCGCCCTGAGGAAGAACAATTTTAATGTCAACTCCAGCAACCTAAGTTGCTGGAGGAATTCTGCTGAAATGGAAGAAAGCCTAATGCCTGATGCTGAAGCAGAATTTTTTTTTTTTTAATAAACTGCCCTTTGTAACTCATTCCGCCTCTCTTTTCTGCGTTAGTACATACTCGGACGTAGCACAATACATATTTGCATTTAGTTCCAAGCCTAACTTTATGTGCTTCTTAAGGCATTTTGTAATGCTTCACAGGAATTATACTTCTTGCCCTTTGGCCATACTGGAATTACTTTGGCTTGATAGATCCTTTCTTCTTGGGTTTTCTTTCTTTTTAACCTCGTGGCTTGCTGAATAGCTTGATAGCAAAAGAAAAAAAAAATTTTTTTTTTTTTTGCAATAGAGGGCTGAGGAATTCAGCTACCTGGTGACCTTTTCCCTACCCAGTCTCTGAACGTTGAGGAACTGATGTATTATTTCCCTGGCAAATAAGAATTTTTGGTTGAGTATAATGTGGTTTCTATATTCTAGCTTCAGCTATTTATCTGTAGTTACTACAAGTACCAAGTAAGCTACAGTAGTAAACCTTTATGACCACAGAGATAAGAATTAGGATTTCGAGGGGCGCCTGGGTGGCTCAGTCGGTTAAGCATCTGACTCTTGATTTCAGCTCAGGTCATGATCCCAGGGTCATAGGATCCAGCCCCACGTCGGGCTCCGTGCTGAGCGTGGAAGACTGCTTAAGATTCTTTCTCTCTCTCCCTCCCTCTGCTCCTCACCCCAGCTTGTGCACTCTCTCTAAAATAAAAATAAAAATAGATAAATAAATAACAGCAATAATGAATGGATGGATGGATAGATAGATAAATATAAATAAAATAGTAAGAATTAATGTCTAGTAGTGATAAGAACAGCTTTTCAACTTCCTGTTTCAGTTATTCTTAGTATATCTAGCTACCTCTTATTAAATAGTTTTTACTGTTATCAACAATACTAACTCAATATTATCAAAAGAAATAAACATTGGATTTGAGAATAATGTCTTGATTAACTTCCTGGTCTCAAATATTTGTTCTGGCTACTTTTACTCATCTCTATGTCCCTCATTACCTGGGGTAACACTAGACAACCATGCCACTCACTCATTATTCCTAGAAATAAGGGCTTAAATTTGAAGAAAATGTTTTCTGGGTTATTGGCTTCTACCAGTTTTTCGACTTATCTCTACTTATTTCTAGTTAACTAGTTCGCTTGATAACCTGGTTAACTGTAGTAGTAATTCATCATCCCAAAGAGAGAGAAGAAGAAAGGGTTGAGTAGACTATGTTTTCAATTTGCTGGATTCAACTAATTATCTTAATTATCACAAACTGTAGTTTACTCATTCCCTAGGTGTCATGAATTAGCAGAATACCAATACGTTATGCCAATAGGAAGTGGGATTCATTAGGGCTGAGAAGAATGCTTTTCGTCTTCCTGGCTTACTCCACTCATTCTAGTTCTCTCCAGTAATCCCTCAATATCTAGTTTTTTAGGTGCTAGTTCTTTTTTTTTTTTAATTTTTAAGTTTATTTATTTGAGAGAGAAAGAGAGGGAGAGCAGGGGAGCGGCAGAGAGAGGGGGAGAGAGAATCCCAAGCAGGCTCTGCACCATCAGCACAGAGCCCAATGCAGGGCTCGAATCCACGAACCGTGAGATCATGACCTGAGCTGAAATCAAGAGTCGGATGCTTGGGGCACCTGGGTGGCTCGGTCGGTTGGGTGTCCGACTTCGGCTCAGGTCATGATCTCACGGTCCGTGGGTTCGTGCTGACAGCTCAGAGCCTGGAGCCTGTTTCAGATTCTGTGTCTCCCTCTCTCTCTGCCCCTCCCCTGTTCATGCTCTGTCTCTGTCTCAAAAATAAATAAACGTTAAAAAAAAAAAAAAGAGTCGGATGCTTGACTGAGCCACCCAGGAGCCCCTAGTTCTGTCGTCTCAATTCTAGGCTCTATAGTTCTAAGGCAATGTTCCAGCAAAGAATTACAACAGAGTATTAGAAGGCTATGTTTTTCAGCTTTCAGGCTTCAAATACCCATTCTAATTATATCCAGTTACCTCTAGTTAACTGATGAAATAAGTACACCAGCCGTCTATTGTACTAACTCATTATTATACCAAAGGATAAGAACTTAGAGTGGTTGAGTCATGAATTCCCAATTTCTGGTTTTATTTATTTTAATACAAGTTTTAAAAGTAAACCCTACCCCCAGTGGGGGCTTAAACTCACAACCCCCAGACCAAGAATTGCGTGCTCTACCGATAGGGCCAACTAGGTGCCCCCAGTTTCTGGTTTTAAAGATTTCCTGTGGCAATTTCCCATGAGCTTAATTTTTTTTTAACGTTTATTTATTTTTGAGACAGAGAGAGACAGAGCATGAACAGGGGAGGGGCAGAGAGAGAGGGAGACACAGAATCCGAAGCAGGCTCCAGGCTCTGAGCCATCAGCCCAGAGCAGGATGCGGGGTTCGAACTCACGGACCGCGAGATCATGACCTGAGTTGAAGTCGGACGTTTAACCGACTGAGCCACCCAGGCGCCCCTGCCATGAGCTTAATTTTGTCACCCACCTAGGTACCACTAAAGATATTTGATCTATAGTACACATTCATTTTTTTAAAGTAGGGATTCAGAATTGGGAAGGATGTGCTTTCCAGCTTCTGGGCTTCTCTCAATTTTTCAGTTATCTTTAGTTGTCTCCAGTTCAGTAGTTATCTAGGTACAACTAGTTATATGGAACTGATTATGGTAGCAAGAGTATAAAGAGAATGTGTTTTCATTCGTTGGTTTCATCTACGTATCTCTCTAGTTATCTCCAATTAACTAGTTTCCTGGGTACAAGTAGTTATCTGTAGTACTAACTCATTATTCACACTCCAGATAAGGATGTAGCATTGAGAAGAATTATTATCAAAGTCTTGGATTCAACCACTTTTCTTCAGTATCCTGGTTTTGACTCATGATTCTGAATATCATCATTTATCCCTAGGTTACACAAGGTTAAGGTATCACTAGATATATATGGCACTAACACGTAAAGAGAATTTAGAGCTGCAGAGAACTTGAGTTTTAGCCCTCTGCCTTCAACTAGTTATTCTCATGATCTCCGGTTGTCTCTAGGTAAGTACTTACAAAAGCACAATGAAAATCTGCATCAGTCGTTCATTTTTCCAACAAGAAATGAGAATCCGTAGTTGGGCAGGTTATGTTTTTCACGTCCACAGACTTAACTAGTTGTTCTTAGCTCTCGATAGCCATAGTTTACTATATACTGCTAATTATTTCTAGTAATAATTCGTTCTTCCTTTTAAAAAAAGATTTTAGAGATGAGATGTATGTGTTTTTCAGCATTTGGGCTTCAAGTAGTTTTCCAGTTATATCTAGTTACTTCTAGTTAAATTTTATGTCCCATTCCATGCCTTACTTGCTTCCTTACTAATTACCTACCTTTCCAATATCTTATTCAAGGAGAAATAAGTTGCACTTCAAAAGAATCTGCTTTTTAGCATCCTGATTTCAATTACTTTTCTAGTTTTCTGTAGTTGTCTTTGGGTAAAGTTACCCGATTACCACTAATTTCAATTATATTACTAACACATTTCAATGAGAAAAGAGAAAAAGAGAAACACTTGTTTTTCAGCTTCCTGCCTTCCCCTGAATTGTATATTCAGATAATATACAATTACCTCTATATAAACCGAACATGATAAATCTAGTTATTTATAGTACCACTTCCAGGGGCCCCTGCGTGGCTCAGTCGGTTGAGCGTCCGACTTCGGCTCAGGTTCACGATCTCACAGCCCGTGAGCTCGAGCCCCGCATTGGGCTCTGTGCTGACAGCTCAGAACCTGGAGCCTCTTTGGATCCTGTGTCTCCCCCTCTCTCTGTCCCTCCCCTGCTCAGGCTCTGTCTCTCTCTCTCAAAAATAAATAAACATTATAGTACCACTTCCACATTCTAAAAAGATTTTTTTAAAAATATTTATTTTTATTTTTTTAGTTTAAAATTTTTAAAAAGTTTATTTAGTTATGTTGAGAGAAAGACAGAGAAGGTGAGTGGGGGAGGGGCATAGAGGGCAAGAGAATCCCAGACAGGCTCCCCATTGACAGGGTGGAGCCCGATGCGGGGCTCAAACTCACAAACCGTGAGGTCATGACCCGAGCCAAAACCAAGAGTCAGACACTTAACCGACCGAGCCACCCAGGCGCCCAAAGATATGAGAATTTATATGTGAGAAGGAAGAATGGTTTTTTTCAACAGCATCAATATGCCAGTGCATCTTGTTACATCTAGATACCTCTGAGAAAATAGATGTGTAGGTATGATTAAATTCCTATTGCACTAATACACTAATCCAACAACACAGACGAATTTAGATGGGAGGATAAGTTGTTTCCCATTTCCTGATCCCATGTGATCACCTTATATTTCTGCTTAACTTGTTACCATTAACTATTTCTTGTACGAATTCATTATTCAAATGAGATAAGAAGCTAGTGTTGAAAAGAGTGATTTTACAATTTCCTGGTTTCATCAATTTTCTTAGTCGCCTCTAGTTAACTCTAGTAAAGTAGTTGCTTAAAGTATACCACTTATCTCCTGTATTAATAATTTATTCCAACATGAAATATGAATTTGGGTTCAGAAGATGGTTTCTACCACTTGGTGACTTCAGTTTCTATAAAGGAGCCAAAACTGGCCTCAGTCTATTGGCCTCCAGGTTGCTTTGTTTCTTCACTCCAGGCTGAGACCCATTACCTCAAAAGCCTGCTGGAGCCAAACTCAAATTTTCACACATGCAAACGCTTTAGAACCTATCCGAAATAATCATAATCACATTTTTTTAAAAAAGCAAACTCTAGGGGCGCCTGGGTGGCTCAGTCGGTTAAGCGGCCGACTTCGGCTCAGGTCGTGATCTCGCAGTCCGTGAGTTCGAGCCCCGCGTGGGGCTCCGTGCTGACAGCTCAGAGCCTGGAGCCTGTTTCAGATTCTGTGTCTCCCTCTCTCTGACCCTCCCCCGTTCATGCTCTGTCTCTCTCTGTCTCAAAAAATGAATAAACGTTAAAAAAAAATTAAAAAAAAAAGCAAACTCTACACCCAACACGGGGCTCAAACTCATGACCCTGAGACCAAGAGTCACATGTTCTACTGACTGAGCCAGCCAGGCACTCCCCGTAGCCTGATTTTTAGCCATTTATAGCCCAGCTGCTTTACATACTCCATGAAATTGTTCCCAACATTTGCTAGCCATAGATAAAATAGGCCCCGGGCCGTAAAGACTGCAAGCCCCTTCTTTGGTGCCTTTTTTTTTTTTTTTAAAGTGAGCACGCACGAGGGGCAAAGGGAGAGAGAGCATCTTAAGCGGGCTCCATGGCGATGCTGGGGTTCAAGCTCAAGACCACAGGATCCTGACCCGCCAACTGAGCCACCCAGGCGCCCCAAAGTTTTTTATTTTCTTAGTAATCTCTACCCCCAATGTGGAGTTCGAACTCATGACCCCAAGATCAAGGGTCTCCTGCTCTTTGAACTGAGCCACCCAGGCACCCTGCCCTTTGGTTCTTTTTGACACAGATACTCTCCAACGTGCTGCTAAATGACATCACCTAAACTTGTAAGCCTCTCTCGTCGATCCCCTTCTCCCCCAGGAGTTAACTTACCTACCCCCCCCTTCCAAATGGTGGCACCCACAAGCCTTATCCTGGGGACACAAGCCTTGCCCACTGACAAAACTGGCAAAGCCTCACCTGAATAAGTCTTGTGTATCTTACTGCCACCTTGTGGTCATACAGTTTTCCTTAGTCGGCCTAGAAATCTCTTGAACATTTACAACTCATATTTTTCTGGTTTACCTAGATCCCACTGGATGCTCTACAATGAACTTGTTTTTATTTTTTTAAGTTTAATTATTTTTTTTTAGTAATCTCTACACCTAACGTGGGGCTCGAACTCACCACTGTGAAATCAAGAGTCCCTTGCTCTTCTGACTCAGCCAGCCAGGCGCCCCCAGTGAACTCGTTTTTAGGACAAGGAATAAGAATTTAGACATGAAATGATTGTGGTTTTCAGCTTCCTGGTTTGGACCAGTTATTCTCGTTATCATTAATTATCTATGTTAACTAATCATCTGGGTCCCCCTGCATATCTATGGTACTAACTCATTGTTCCAAAAGAAAATAAGAATTCAGATTTGAGAGGAATATCTTTTTTAGCTTCCTGATATCAAGTATTACTAGCTATTTCTAGGTATCTCCTATAAACTAGATACCTGTGAACCGCTATTCATCTCAGACTTATGAGTTCTTTTTTTTTAAGTTTATTTATTTATTTTGAGAGAGAGACAGAGAACAGGAGGGGCAGAGAGAAAGAGAGAGGAGAGAATCTCAAGAAGTCCCTGCACTGTCAGCACAGAGCCCGATGTGGGGTTTGAACTCACAAACCGTGAGATCATGACCTGAGCTGAAACCAAGAGTCGGATGCTTAACTGACTGAGCCACCCAGACGTCCCTAGTTCTTTTTAAAAAATTTACTTTAAAGAGTGCTCAAGCAGGGAAGAGGGGCAGAGGGAGAGAGAGAATCCTAAGCAGGCTCCACGTTCAGCATGGAGCCCTATGCGGGACTCGATCCCACAACCCCAGGATCACGAGCTGAGCCGAAATCAAGAGTCTGATGACACTCAGCTGACTGAGCCACCCAGGTGCCCCTACCATTCTACTTTCTATTTCTAGAAATTTAACTACTCCAGGTATCACCGATAAACGGAATCATACAATATTTGTTCTTTCTGAAGCTTAATGCCTTCAAGGTTCATCCCCATATGCTACATGTGTCAGAATTTCACTCCTTTTTAAGGCTGAATCAAATTTTATTGCATGTGTATACCACACTGTCTTTACCCATTCACCCATCAATGGATACTTGGGTGGTTTCCATCTTTTGGCTCTTGAGAATAATGCTGTTCTGAACTTGTGTATGCAAATATCTGTTCGTGTCCTTGCTCTCAGTTCTTTGGGGTGTGTCCCCGGAAGTGGAATTGCTGGATCACGTGGTAATTCTGACAACATTTCTGAGGAGCCACTCTACCATTTTCCACAGTGACGACACCATTTACATCCCCACCAGTGATGCACAGGGCTCCAATTCCTCCACACTGCTGTTAACAGCCAACCTGCTGGGTGCGAAATTATAGCTCATTCCTTCTGTTAAGACTAATGTGTAAGAAAAATGTGCTTTTAGACTTCTGGCTTCAAATATTTATTCTGCTTTTGTAGGATTAACTCTATTTTTTCATGTTTAACTTTTTCACGTTTATTTATTTATTTTGAGAGAAAGAGAGAGACAGAGCAAGAGCAGGGAAGGGGTAGAGAGAAGAAGAGAGAGAATCCTAAGCAGGCTCCGCGCTATCAGCGCATTGCCCGACCCGGGGCTTGACCCCACGAACCGTGAGATCGTGACCTGAGCCGAAATCAAGAGTGGGATGCTTAACGGACTGAGCCCCCCAGGGGCCCTCTCTCGTTATTTTTTTCAAGTAAATTCTACCCCCAACAAGGGGCTCGAAGTCACAACCCTGAGATCAAGAGTCGCATGTTCTACTGGCTGAGCCAGCCGGGCACCCCAATACTAACTCATTATGATCACAAGAAATAAGAGCTACATCCGAGAATCATGTTGTTCTCAACGGCCTTGTCTCAAGGATGTACTCTGGCCATTGCGAGTCACTTTCAATGAATTCATTACCTACGTACCACTAAATGACCATCCTGTTCCCTAATTTTTCCACAAGTAATTTGAATTTAGGTTTGGAAAAAAAAATATTTTCCAGGTTCCGGATGTCTGCAAGTTTTTCTGCATATCTCTACTTATTTCTAGGTATCTAGTGCCCCAAGGACACTTAGTTAACTCTAGTATTACCTGTTTGTTTCAACAAGAAATAAGAAGGCACAGTTGAGAAAAATACAGTTTTCAGCTTTCTGGATTCAACTAATTACTTACTACGGTCATCTCGAGTTTACTCATTCTTTAGGGATCCTAAATTCTAGAATATCCACCCCCTATGCCATTGAGAAATATGATTTCAGAGTTCAGAAGTATGAGTTTTGGCTTCCTGGCTTATGCTAGTCAATATACTAAGTTCTAAGTTCTCTCTAGATTATCTCGTGTTTGTTTGTTTGTTTGTTTGTTTGTTTGTTTGTTTGTTTTTTAGGTGTCATCACTCATCTACAGTTTTAAGGCAAAATTCCAACAAGAAATAAAAACCCGGTATTATAAGACTGGTTTTTAGCTTGCAGGTTTCAAATACTTGTTCTGATTACCTCGTGTTTCTTCCAGTGAACCAACGAAACAGGTGTCACTAGAGATATATGCTACTAACTCATTATTAGAAGGAAAGGCGCCTGGGTGGCTCAGTCAGTTAGGCATTCGGCTCAGATGGTGATCTCCTAGATCGTGGGTTCAAGCCCCACGTAGGGCTCTGTGCAGCACAGAGCCTGCTTGCAATTCTCTCTGCCTCTCCCTGGCTCTCTCTCTTTCTCTTTCAAAATAAATAAACTTCTTTAAAAAAAGAGCAGAAATAAGTTGGAGCAGTGAAGAATGATGCTTTTTTTTATTAAGTAAACTCGGCGTCCTGTGTGAGGCTCGAACTCACAACCCTGAGATCAAGAGTCGCATGCTCAACCAACTGAGCCAGGCAGGTGCCCCAAAGAATGATTTTTTAAAAGATTTTATTATTTTTTTAAAGATTTTTATTTATTTATTTAAAAATTTTTTAACGTTTATTTATTTTTGAGACAGAGAGAGACAGAGTATGAACAGGGGAGGGGCAGAGAGAAAAGGAGACACAGAATCTGAAATGGGTTCCAGGCTCTGAGCTGTCAGCACAGAGCCCGGACGCGGGGCTCGAACCCACCGATTGTGAGATCATGACCTGCGCTGAAGAGATCATGATGCCTAACTGACTGAGCCACCCAGGAGCCCCCTCAACTTCTTGAATATTCAACTACTTTTCTTCAGCATCTTGATTTCAACTTGGTATTCTAGATATCACCACTTGTCCCTGGGTTACTGATGACTGAGTTACCACCAGATTTCTATGGTACTAATTTATTAGTTAATAAAGAAAGTGTTGAGCTGAAAGATGCTCTTATGTCTGGTTATCTCTCCTTAACTAACTACAAAAGTATAATAATAGCATATAGCATAATAGCAAAAGTTACTGAGCACGTCCTCTGTGCAAGGGATGGTTCTCGGAGGATAGGTTCAAATCATTTAAACAGTTCACTGGTACATTTCCCAAGTGAGTGACTTTAAGCAGGTTATTTAATATCTCTGTGACCCAATGACATCACCTATAAAATGAAGATAATAGCAGCTCTAAGTCCACAGCGTTGTTAAGAGAATTAAATCTGTTAATATAAATAAATCCCTTAGACCATCGTCTGGAACACAGTAAGAACCAGCTTATGTGTGAGCTACTCTTATTATCTCAGTTAATACTCACAACAACCCCATGAGGTAGGTACTATTATTACTCAATTTTACCGATGAGGAAACGGAGGCACAGGGAGAAAAAGCAACTCACCAGCTTAGCCAGCTAGCAAAAGAAGAGGAAAGCCGGAATACAGATGCCAGCAGTCTGACTCCAAGGCTCTCTGCCCTCATGAATTTGGTACAGCAAACCCAGGATTCTCTTCTATGCCTGTTTTTATGTAGACGAGGCTCAATTAGGCATGTAAGGCTTTCAAGAAGCGAATTAACTAAAAGTTTTTAGTAAATACTAACCTGCCTGATGCTTAGAGAGGCGACACTCACCCAAGGAGCACATAAATGGCTGGAGTTTAGAAAGTGCTGGAATAGGGGCACCTGGGTGGCTCAGCCGGTTGAGCGTCCGACTTCGGCTCAGGTCATGATCTCGTGGTTTGTGAGTTCGAGCCCCGCGTCGGGCTCTGCGCTGACAGCTCAGAGCCCAGAGCCTGATTCAGATTGTGTCTCCCTCTCTAACTGGCCCTCCCTCGCTCATGCTCTGTCTCTCTGTCTCTCTCTCTGTCTCTCTCTCTCTCTCCCCAAAATAAATAAACATTAAAAAAGAAAGCGCTGGAATAAATTGTGGAAATCTCAAATATGAGAGACCACACCACGCAAACTGTAATGGGGGTTCTAGCCAGGCTAACGCACACCGTGATCCTAACCACTGTAGGTCTCTCATGTTATAACTGATCCCAAGCCCAAACCGATCGTAGAGTATCTAGCCGAGAGAGGGGGAGGCCTGCGGAAGCCAGCATGAGCGGCCTGAGGAGGCTTGAGTAGTTAGGGAGAGGCTGTGGAAATGAAATGGTTTGACAGCTTTTTCAAAGTGAATTCCACCACCATCCTGTAACTGTTTTTGTACTCACCCTTCAGGAACAAGAGGCATTGAGAGAGTATGTTTACTTGGCGCGCACAGTAGGTGATAATTGTTATGAATTGGAATAATGTGAGGTGGACAGGGGCCCCCATAATTTTAGGAGCCTATGAAAATGGTTTCATTTCTTTTATTAAATGGGTCTGATGACAGTGGTGGTTGTGAAAGTAAAAGCAGGATAAATCATGTACATTGTTGAGCATGGGACCCATTATTAGAGGCTATTCTCAGTACTCAGGGTACTAACACATTCCCACCTGCAAAACATTTTTTTTTTTTTTGAGGCGGGATCTAAATTAAATTTACTAATACGAGAGCTTGATGGTGCTTAATTCCAGGGACCAGAGCTCAGGTTACTGGTGATGAAAAGTAAAGAGAAATCTTAAGGACATAATTAAAATCATGACTTTTGGGGCGCCTGGGTGGCTCAGTCAGTTAAGCATCTGACTTCAGCTCAGGTCATGATCTTCTGATTCATGGGTTTGAGCCCCACATCGCTGTGCTGACAGCTCAGAGCCTGGAGCCTGGAACCTGCTTTGGATTCTGGGTCTCCCTCTTTCTCTGCCCCTCCCCCGCTCGCGTTCTGTCTGTCTGTCTCTCTCTCAAAAATAAATAAACATCAAAAAAATAAAGAAAAACTTGACTTTCACCATCCTCGAAATTCTATGAATTCTTCACCCATCCTTGAGACATGGGTAAAATTGAAAACCATCAAAATATTTGGACTTCTTAAAAACTGGATTGTATGAATGGTGTTTATGAGAAGGTGTTTATGAAAAATCGATGACCCTGGATCTTATCCAAGAGGACAGCACTGAATAGTTCATATGTTCCTTGAGGGACTAAGATGCTGACGTCTTTCTGATACCGGATCATTACGTGATTGCTGATTCGGCATCAGGGTGTAAGTTAGCTTTCATTCGCACCAGGTCCAGCGAGTTATTGGGCACTGGGTACCTATACATACATATTTTTTGACTTTAGCCAGAGGAAGTGGCAGGGGCGCGCAGACTGTCATTAAGCGGTATTCGACACTATGCAAAATATTTTTGGAAGGGAGAAACAGAGCCCTCAATCTGCCTTCTTTTTTATTAGACGTTTATCAGAGCAGAGCAAGAACTCAGGAAGGTGGTTCTAGACAAAGGCAGATGGAGAAAGACGAAGAGGACCAAGAAGAACAGGAGGAGAAGGAGGAGAGTAAAAACCTGGAAACTAACCCAAGTCCCCAGCACCCGCCCAGCGCAGAAACACGTGCGCTTTTGCAGAGGACCTACAGCTAGAGAGGGGACAGCGGAGCTTGACAGGCAGAGGTTGGCAAGCCCCACAGTCCAGGGCCAAAGGAAGGGCCGCGGGCAGTGCAAGCATTCTTGGATGCACAAAACTGGGGGCAGGGTTCTACACTTGTACTACCAACCTGAATTCCTTACTACCAATCTAGAATATTCGTTGCTTTCGCAAGAGACGGGTTGGGTTTTTTACAGCGTGGATCTGAGCACCCACGGTGCTCTGCAAACCTAGCTTCAAGCTCCCGCTCCTGATCGCCCAGGGAAGCTTGGTGGGCTCCGCTTTCAGCGTGTTATTGCAAAACCCCAGAGCAAGCAGCCCCCCCACCCCCCCCCACCCCCAGCTAATCGTTTCGTCTGAATCGCCAGCCCGGCTCGTGGGCTCTGGGTGCGAAGGGAGCCGAACCAGAGAGTCCCGTCCATTAACTACCGACTTCTCGGCGGGGAGAGGCGCGCTCAGAGCCCACGCGGCGAGGGGGACCACCGTCGCTTCCGTGCTGGGGCTGCCAGGGGCCCCGCGCTTTCTCCAGCCCTCCCTCTGAGTCCCTCGCGCTGGAGGAGCTTAGGGCGACAGCCCCGCACCGACTTCGGTGCAGCGACAGCCCGGCGGTGAGACGTTCTCGCCACACTTCTCTCAGGGCTCTGGGGGCTGGTGGGAGGTTTCGTGCCCCGCCCCCGCCCCGCCCCCGGCTGGCTGGCACCGCCCAGCAAGGCCCCTGCCCCAGGGTAATGCTCCGGGCAAGCGGCTAGTTAGAGCCCTCGGGCACGCCCCCTCCCGCAGCACGCTTCCAGCAAGCGCTCCGCCTACCTCGTGGCCACGCCCCAGCCTCGTGTGCTCCCCGGCAGGTCCCGCCCACCACGCACGCAGGTGCCAGGGTAGTGGGCGTTCTAAGCGAGCGACCGTTGATCCAGGGGTAGGCGCGCGGTAACCCGGACCCCGTGCCAGAAAGACGACCCGACCCGGGGGGTTGCCGCGGGCCGCAGCGCGGAGTCTATAAAGGCGCACGGCTGCGTCGACAGCGCTCGGGACATGGAACCTCCGCCCGGGAGCTCCCTAGAAGACACCGCTTCCCAAAGCCTGGGAGACGATGAGTTCCAAGAACGGCAGGGTCGGGGCCTGAACCGGGACATCCGTTTGGCGAACTGTGGGAAACGCCCTTTCCTTGGGAGAGGCGAGGGGACGGGACGCGCGGCCAGCGTCGCTGCTCTCGGGTCGCTGCCCCACGCACCCTGGGCTCCAACGCAGTGATTCTCTCTTTTCTTTTCCAGACGCGAAGCCTACCGTGATCTCAGTAACTGGAGGAGACATCGGGAAGGATCTACTGTCCGAACCTGAGCGGGGAGCAGCAGCAGCAGGGGAAGAAAGCCACGGCGGCGCGGGAGCTCCCGACCCCGTAGACGAGATCCAGAAGGGCGGCGACGGCGGAGAGGAGCCCCCGCAGCAGCAGCAGGAGGCCCACGCGGCCACCGAGGATCCGCAGCCCCAGGACAGGCAGCCACGCCTCCGCCACCTGTTCATGCGGTTGGAACTGAAGGAGCTGGAGAGAGTTTTCCAACGCACCCAGTACCCCGACGTGTTCGCGCGGTGAGTGGCTCGCTCTGGAGGCGCCCAGTTCTCTAGGACACTAGGGGCTCGGCGGCATGGGACGCCTTTGGCTCTCTCCCGGGTCTCTCTCCCTCCCTTCCAGAGCCAAAGCTACCTATGGGCTGGAAGCCACCGAAATCTGCCAGCCCTTGCGCTCCGTCCAAGGTGGGAGTGATGCCTACAGGGCTGGGCATCGAGGTAAATATTTTCCTGCAGTATGTAAATGAATCGTCAAGAAACTTGGGCCGCGCTCCTGTTTTCCTAAATCTCATTCTCTTGGCTCAGGATTGAGATCAGGGTGACGAGTCAGGCACCCTCATGCAAGTGCAGGGTTGGATCTGGTCTTTATTTAAAATGCTGATAATTTGGTCGTCCCGGAATTTTTTGTGCATCCGTTTGATTCAAGTTATATTGATCTTGAACTCTGAGTATTTCAACGTACCCTGAAATTTTGCTCACAAAGGAAAGTTGTCCCTGAAGCAAGCCCAGACTTGGGTATTACAGAAATGTGTGCTGGGGAATTGGGGAAAATAGAAATCTAAAAACAAGCATGAACTGTACATTGTATATCTCATTTCATCCACAACTCCAGATACTAAATATTGGCAATTTTCTTCCCTCAGAAAGGAGATTACCATATGTGTGGATGTGACTCAAACCGAGGCACAGGTCAGTAAACTTGAAAAAAGCAATGTGGCTGGGCAGCCGTTTTAAAATCTGCTTTGGGTCTTGGACACTTTTGTTCTAGACATTCTCAAGTTGTTGCTTCGGTTACCTTTTCCATGTTTGGGAAATAAGTTTTGAACTTTAGGTCTTTGGTGAATGGAAGTTGGGATAAGTACACCCCAGTTTGTGAAAATTGCCCATTACCAGAAGGATCTTGATTTCTTAAAGGAAAACAGTAAAAGAGAACCAAACTGCTTCTTCGAATTCCCTGTACAAAATCAAGGGTAGACAAAGTTCAACTCCTTTTTTGTTTTTTTTTTTAATTTTTTTAACGTTTTATTTATCAAGGGTAGATAAAGTTCAACTCCTTTTTTGTAAAAGTTTATTTATTTTGAGAGGTGGGGGGTGGGGTGGGAAGAGAGAATCCCAAGCAGGCTCCACACCATCAGCACAGAGCCCGACATCATGACCTGAGCTGAAATTGGACACTTAACCAACTGAGCCAACCAGGTGCCCCAAGCTCAACTCCTTCTAACACGTCTTTTAGGGAGCATTTCTGTGTGGAGTCATGTTGGGCTCAGTTAAATCTGGGAACTATGCACATTAACACACAAAGGACCTAGGTTATGAGAGGGTTCGACTGTATTGTTACTTTAAATATTTAAAACCAGGCATAAGTTCTTAGCTAAATCCACACACACACAAAAGTACATTCAGGCCTTGGGGTAAGGGAATTATTCACATACAGAGAACACACGATATGAGTAACTAATGTCTGTTTAGTTACACCAAGACGAATGCAGGGAGACGGCTTTAAAGTCCAAGTGCCTGGTTCTCCTGCTGTTTTAGTCTGTAGTAAAGCATTGTAGAAAGTGGCGGCCCTACTTTTAATGTTCTGAAACTCTCATGTGTCAGCCTGAAAACATTATAGTGGAGGGTTGGAGGAAACTGGAGATTTGTTTAGAAATTGAAGCAAACAGGGGCACCTGGATGGCTCAGTCAAGCGTCCGACTTCGGCTCAGGTCATGATCTCATGGCTCATGGGTCCGAGCCCCTTGTTGGGCCCTATGCTGACCACTCAGAGCTTGGAGCCTGCTTTGGATTCTGTGTCTCCCTCACTCTCTGCCCCTCCCCTGCTCATGCTCTGTCTCTGTCTCTCTCAAAAATAAATAAACATTTTGAAAAATTTGAAGCAAATAA
Source organism: Prionailurus bengalensis (assembly GCF_016509475.1). Classification (NCBI taxonomy): domain Eukaryota; kingdom Metazoa; phylum Chordata; class Mammalia; order Carnivora; family Felidae; genus Prionailurus; species Prionailurus bengalensis. Next base: position 98,992,309 of record NC_057361.1, on the reverse strand, counting down.
TTTTTTTTGGTGCCAAAACCTGGGAAATAACCATTTTTTTTTTTTTAAATTTGAGAGAGGAAGAGTGCACGTCGGGGAGAGGAGCAGAGGGGGAGAGAGAGAGATATCAAAAGCCACCAGGGTACCCTAAGAACAATTTTTTTCTTTCTTTTTTAACGTTATTTATTTTTGAGAGAGGGAGAGAGACAGAATGCGAGAGAAGGAGGGCAGAGAGAGAGGGAGACACAGAATCGGAAGGAGGCTTCAGGCTCTGAGCTGTCAACACAGAGCCCCATGTGGGACTCGAACTCACGAGCCATGAAATCATGACCTGACCCGATGTCAGACTGACTGAGCCACCCAGGCACCCCAACCCTAAGAACAATTTTTTAAAATATTTATTTATTTTTGACAGCAATAGAACACGGGCGAGGGAGGTACAGAGAGAGAGAGACAGAGGATCCAAAGCAGGCTCTTCACTGACAGCAGAGAACCCGACGCGGGGCTCAAACTCACAAACCATGAGATCTGAACTGAACTGACGTCGGACGCTTAACCGATTGAACCACCCAGGCGCCCCAAGAACAATTTTTTTTTATTTTTTTTATTAAAAAAAAAATTTTTTTTTCAACGTTTATTTATTTTTGCGACAGAGAGAGACAGAGCATGAACGGGGGAGGGGCAGAGAGAGAGGGAGACACAGAATCGGAAACAGGCTCCAGGCTCTGAGCCATGAGCCCAGAGCCTGACGCGGGGCTCGAACTCCCGGACCGCGAGATCGTGACCTGGCTGAAGTCGGACGCTTAACCGACTGCGCCACCCAGGCGCCCCCCCAAGAACAATTTTTAATACAGTTTCACTGAGCTAAGAAGGGTGAAAACCTTAGAGAAGAATTGCATACAAACATATACCTTGAAGATACGGCACAGATTGAGCTCTATGAGTGAATATTCTCGAGGACTTTCTAACATCTAAGGATTTTTTTTTTTTTTTTGGTGGTACTATTTTGAAGAGATGGGTTTTATGGAATTTGGTGCTGGGTAAGGGGAGGGTTTCAATTTATGCCAGATTCTTACCTGTGTTAATTTGAAATATTCTTTCATTTGTTTGGGCAGTGATGTCTAATTCGTGCGTCAAAAGATAACCATTTGAGACGGTAGCAGGTCATGTTGTATTAAGAGATTATTTGTGAAAAACAAAATCCGGGATGAGTTTGTTATTTTTGTTCCATGGTATGTATGTGAGTGCAGTCATGCAGATGGGGTGTAGATCTGGTGGTATGGAGTTTTAGTGAATTTGGACCCAGTTTGTCTAAACTTTCCTTAATTCTATAGACAAAAAATATCATGGCAGTAATTCAGGGTGTCAGCAGCTCTTACATCCCAGTAAGAAGCCACAGTCCCCCTGGGCCCTCCAAACCAGGCCTTCCTCATCAGATCATCCTTTTAACTCTCAAGAGGTTTCAGAGGATGAATAACCCATTAGGTATCGTTGAGGGAAACCTGTTTAAAAGTCCAACCTGCTGGGGCCCCTGTTGAGAGAGAGGAACATTCAGGAATGCACCTGTGCATGCCCACTGCCACCCTCACCAGATGATTTTGAAAACAATATTTTTATTTTTATTATTTTGAGAGAGAGAGAGCATGTGCACGTAAGCAAGGGAAGGGCAGAGAGAGAGGGAGACAGGGAGAGAGAGGGAGGGAGAGAGAATCCCAAGCAGGCTCCGAGCCCGGTGCAGAGCCAGACACGGGGCTCGATCTCACATCCATGAGATCACGACCTGAGCCCAAACTGAGAGTCGGGTGCTTAACCGACTGAGCCACCCAGGTGCCCCAAAACAAAATTTTTAGTCAAACACGTGGCTTTGCCATGCTGAGACTGAAAGCCAGACGGCACTCAGCCCAAATCCTGCAGTTAACATTCATATCTAGTCTGACACACTAACAACATTTCTTTTTTCATGCTCAGACTGCCTGCGAGAATAACAAGTCCCTTTTCTGTTCTCTGTAGATGTTAGTTTGGGCTGAAAAGTTATAAACACAGTCTCGGGGAGGGGAGTACACAGTAGTTTCAGCATTTTACAGTAATTAAACATTCTGGATCTTTCTAAAGTTTCTAAAGCTTTTTCACATCAAACAATGTAAATTTTCCTAGGTAAGTGTGAAAAGTAAGTTTTTAAACAAAGAGTCACTGCGATTACATACAAAGTAGGGGAAATGGAGTTTGTTCTGAGTCGTTTTAGTCTTTTTAAGTTTATGTATTTAATTAGAGCACAAGCAGGGCAGGGGGCAGAGAGAGAGGGAGAGATCTGTCAGCACAGAGCCCAACGTAGGGCTTGAACTCAACGAACTGTGAGATCATGACCTGGGCTGAAATCAAGAGTCAGATGCTTAGCCAACTGAGCCACCCAGGCACCCCGTTCTGAGTTCTTTTAAAAAGGACAGGAAAAAATGTTTTGGGGTGCCTGGGTGGCTCAGTTGGCTAAGCGTCTGACTTGATCTCAGATCAGGTCTTGATCTCAGGGTCGTGAGTTTAAGCCCCGCATGGGGCCTGCTTTAAATAAATAAATAAGTAAATAATAAAAAGAACAGAAATACGTTTGCCAGAATTGAGGTGATGGGGTGTCGTGCTTATCATTGGGCGTCCTCGGAGCACACGCGTGGATGTGCTGACCTGCCATGCAGTCGTTTGGTGCTGATACGATACCTCTGGGAAACGCTGGCGTCCCGGAGGTGAAATAAGAGAGCTAAAATAGAATCCTCCACTGCATTTCCTGCTAGGGAAGCTAAACTTGGCCTCATTTGACCTGCTGTAGCCCACATGTGGCCTGGGCTTCTCAACGCCTGGAGCGGACACCTCGGGAGTCAGTTGCTATGGTATCATAGCCCTCATCCTAGGAATGCTGCGTGCCATTACCTTCATCGGGGCTCAGTGAGACTTCTGCTCACCCCCATTAAGCCCAGGCGGTAAGGTGTCCCAGCGAGAGCCGGTCCTTGCCTCGGCCAGATCATCTTAGGAACCATATTCTCATTTTCCTTTGTGGAACTCTCACATGAGGTTTTTTTAATTCGGCAAGTGAGACAAACGCTCATTTTGGCCCTGCGGTAAAAGACGGGCATCCACGGAGAACCAGTCCCATTGTGCCACGTGGCTCTTCCAAGCCAAGTACCTTTCTCTTCTGTACCCGGCTTAGGGGAAGAAACCTCAGTAGTCTCTGCACCGCAAGGGGTTTTCAAGGTCATCCAGTCCACTCCCTTCATTTCACAGATTTGGGACATAGGCCCAGAACAGTGGAGCAGGCAGCTCAAGAAAGCGCGCAGAGTTCCTCAGCCCCTGGGTGGCCGTGCCCTCCCCCGAGACCTAGATCATCCAGCTCTGGGCAGCACACGCCAGCTCAGGCTCAGTGCCTCAGCGCTTGCCACCTGCATCCTGCCTAGAACTCTTTTCTCCAAAGGGCTGGAGACTCAAAGTTCCCAACTCCTCGCCGAGTCATTTTACTTCTAGGAAAATAGGAAAAGTTACCAACCTCCCCTACAGACATTCAGCCTCCTGGTGCTTACAATTTCGGGCCTTGAGAGAGTGATGCGATTTGTACCCTTTCCACAAAAGGCCAGGTGTGCTTCCATCATAACCGCCCTCATTTCTCCCAGTCTCCTTTCAAAACCAAGTTTGCCAACCTGTGGCGCAACCTGTGAGCAAATGCCAGCTCTGAATGTGTGGTGAATTAACTTTAAAAAATGTTTATTTGTTTATTTTTGAGGGAGGGAGGGGAAGGGCAGAGAGGGAAAGAGAGAATCCCAAGCAGCCTCTACACTGTCAGCACAGAGCCCGATGCGGGGCTGGAACTCGTGAACTGTGAGATCATGACCTGGGCTGAGGTCGGACGCGTAACCAACTGAGCCATCCAGGTGCCCCTAGAAATACAATTTTCAAATGCATTGAGCTGTAGTCCCCCTCCATCCCTTCCACACAAAGGGTAGGTCTCACGGTGAATGTCTTAATTCCCAACATTTACAGGCCAATATTTTGGATTCTAAAAATACAAAAGGTGCCGCCTGCACGCACTCTTGCTTTTAAAATCAAAGGACACGGGGCGCCAGGCTGGCTCAGTCAGTAGAGCCCGTGACTCTTGATCTCAGGGTCGTGAGTTCAAGCCCCACGTTGGGCATGGAGCCTACTTTAAGAAAAAAAATATAAAATCAAGGGACACAAGAGATTTAAGGGGTGGCATTCAGGCCTGGGTGCATAATTGAGATGCCTCAACCCATCCTAAGCACAGTACCAGACAAAATTAGAGCTGCTATGAGAATTGCAGATTCGGAGCTCAACATTCTCATATTCCAGGCCCAAGAATCTTGGTTTGGGGGGTGGGGGGGGGGGGAAATGGAGGCAAGATAAAGACCAAGGAAAAGCCTCTGTCCACTTCTCCCTTGAAGAAGAGAGACAAAGGATGAAACAAATGATGTTTTTAAACAGGAAGTGGAAAAAGAGACTGTGGAGATCTAGGGGAGGAAGAAATCCATGTCAACAGCTGGGCCCAGAGCTATTGATGAGGTTTAGGGAGCGGGAGAGTGAGGGAGGCTGGCAGCTCATCACTTCCTCTGGGAGGTAGCCAGTGGGGCACGAGGAGATGGTTCTGGCCAGCTGGGCATAGAAGGGAAAGGAAAAAAACAGAACTCAGGCTCAAATGCAGATGAGTTCCTTACATCTCCTTCCATAGCCCCCATCACAAGGTCAAGCAACAGAGCTGTCTTTTCTCTTTTTCTCACTTGCCTACCCTCCTTTTAACTCAACCCTGGCCCAGGCGCATAACCACAACAGCCCAAGAAACATCCAGAAGGGTCTTATTTCTTCATTTTAAGCAAAAGAAATTCCAATGAATTCTGTAGGCCCACCCACCACATCAAAACCTCAATTCCAACAGAGATTCAGGCAAAAATATTTCAAGGTGTTAAATTGGTTCTTCTGCTATTTATTTTATGTTTTTCAGGGTTTTTTTAAATATAATCTATTGTCAAATTAGCTAACATACAGCGTGTACAGCGTGCTCTTGTTTTGGGGGTAGACTCCCATGGCTCATCGCTTCCATACAACACCCAGTGCTCATCCTAACAAGTGCCCTCCTCAATGCCCATCACCCATGTTCCCCTCTCCCCCCCCATCCACCCTCAGTTTGTTCTCTGTATTTAACAGTGTCTTATGGTTTGCCTCCCTCCCTCTCTGTTTATAACTATTTTTCCCCCTTCCCCTCCCCCATGGTCTTCTGTGAAGTTTCTCAGGATCCACATGTGAGTGAAAACATATGATATCTGTCCTTCTCTGACTGACTTATTTCACTTAGCATAATACCTTCCAGTTCCATCCACATTGCTGCAAATGGCCAGATTTCATTCTTTCTCATTGCCAAGTACTATTCCATCGTATATATAAACCACATCTTTTTATCCATTCATCAGTTGCTGGACATTTAGACTCTTTCCATAATTTGGCTATTGTTGAAAGTGCTGCTATAAATATTGGGGTACATGTGCCCCTATGCATCAGCACTCCTGTATCCCTTGGGTAAATCCTGGTAGTGCTATTGCTGGGTCATAGGGTAGCTCTATTTTTAGAGACTTAGACTTCAGGGGTCTCCACGGCCAAACCTGTCCTTCCATTAGATGAATGCATTCTATAGTTTCAAAACGCCACTTAACCTTTAGCTTAAAAGAGTGTTCAGTCCGTTTATTCCAGAAATAAGAAAGCTGACCACCATCCTGGTTGAGATGTGGGTGTGAAAGATGAGGAAAGAGAGCTCACCATCATGAGGTGACTGTCTAAGAAGAGCAACCAAATTCAAATTCAAGTCCAGAGAATTGAGGTCCATTAGCCTCAGCCTGCTCCTTGTCACCATTCCTTCCCCTGACAACCAGGAGAAGACCTTAACCCCTGGGCAATAGACAAGTGATATTTTTGAATAATTCTTGCACGAGACTGAGTCTTCTGCATTTTTTGTTTCCCCCAATACGGCGAGGTGGTGGTTTACATGTAACAGCAATGAATAATGACAATAATAGCTACAGTTTTCTGCGGGCTTACTGTGTACCAAGTACTGTGCTAAGCAACCTGCATGAATTACCACTAACCTCTTATGCAGACGAGGAAACTAGCACAGAGAGAGGCCAAATAACATGCCTAAGGTCACACAACTGACAGTGGCTCCAATGAAATTCACTGAAACAAATATACAATTCACGTTAATAAATTCTTTGAATTTGAGAGAAAAATGTAGTGCATGTTTTCACATTTCTTTTCTTTCTTTTTTTATCTTAGAAACAGAGAATGTGAGTGGGAAACAGGGGCAGAGGAAGAGAGAGAGAGAGAATCCCAAGTAGGCTCTATGCTCAGCTTGGAGCCCAATGCGGGGCTTGATCCCATGACCCTAGGATCAGGACCTGAGTCAAAATCGAGAGTCGGACACTCAACTGACTGAGCCACCTGGGCCACTGGGTCACCAGAACATTTCATTAACCAAAATAACCCCATATGTTAGACGTTCTGCTGAATGACAGATTCACATTAATATACCTTTATGCAATATTTCTCGATTAAAAAGCAGATTAAAGCATTAGGTATGAACTAAGTATTTCTCATTTCTTCTTGTTCTTGCACCCATTAAATGGATTCTCTTTTCTATGGTTTAAACTACCTTATTTGTTATTCATTCGTTCATCCATTTATTCTCTGTCTTAGGACTTAAGGCAACATATAACGTTAATGATGTATATAATACAATAAGTAAATAAAGTGAAAAGTGGTTATTTTTAAATTTTTTTAATGTTTATTTACTTTTGACAGAGAGAGAGAGAGAGAGAGAGAGAGAGAGAGAGAGAGAGAGAGAGAATGAGCGGGGAAGGGGCACAGAGAGAGGGAGACACAGAATGGGAAGCAGGCTCCAGGCGCTGAGCTGTCAGCACAGAGCCCGACACGGGGCTCAAACTCACAGACCGGGAGATCATGACCTGAGTGAAAGTTGGACGCTCAACCGACTGAGCCATCCAGGTGCCCCGAAAAGTAGTTACTTTAAAAAAGTGGATTAAGCTGTGATTTTTCAGAGAAAATGCAAAGTCCCTTTCCCTGTCTGAATGGTAAGCAGTGTGTGAACACACAATATTAATGGAAATATAGAATTCTCACACTTTATTTTTAAATATTTATTTACTTTGAGAGAGAGCACTCATTGGAGGGGCAGAGAGAGAGGGAGAGAATCTTAAGCAGGCTCCGCATGTTAGTGCAGAGCCCGATGTAGGGCTCGATCCCAAAAACTGTGAGATCATGACCAGAGCCAAAATCAAGAGTCAGACGCTCAACCAACTGAGCCACCAGGCACCCCAAACTCTCACACTTTAAAAAGAAAGACAAGGACTTCCAGTTTCCAGTCCAAAATGTAAAGAATAAGGAAAGAATTCTCATCTTCATAACAAGAAAGAATGGAATAAACTGAAAACAATTCTTCTTAGATCTGTTAGAGCACTGAGGTCATAGGGCAAACTGCTGCCCTGGAAAGTAGGGAGAAAACCGATAAACACAGTTTGCCAGAAGCAGAAGCCTAAGCAGAAACCCACAGTTAGAGCCAATATGAGTTGGAACACAGTAAACTATAATTGATGAGTTTTATATCATTTTATTTTATTTTATTATTTTATTTATTATTTTTTAAGTAGGCTGCATACCCAGCATGGAGCCCAACGCAGGGCTTGAACTGATGACCCTGATATCAAGACCTGAGCTGAGATCAAGAGTTGGACACTTAACTGACTGAGCCACCAGGCGCCCTGTAATTGACAAATTTTAGAAGCTTAGTATGGATTGCCTTAAGAGTTAATACTCTGGCCAGGGAAGGGTTCCAAGGAGCTATCACTGTAAAAATTGAAGAAAACTCTACTTGCTTAAAGCAGGGAGAGGGGAAAACTATTTTGAAACATATCCAGAGCTCTCTGATTTTCTCAACCAAGGCCTACCCTGAAGGGAAACTAACCACAGCCTAAGGGACTTGGGTTTTACCAAAGCCTGGGTGACGGTGGAAGGGGTGGGTACACCCAACTCTGGCCCCTTCCAGCCTTCCTGTCTCACTTACTTAGAGGAAAGGGTGGGGAAGCTGAGAAGCCCTTGTAAAGGTCACAGCCCAGGGAGACGGACTCCCTAAAGGACTGAGATCTAATCATAGGACTATAGAACGTTTTTCCTCCCCACAGACTTACCACCAAATGAATAGTGCTCCTGTTTAATAGTGGACTACACCTGAAAGAACTGCAAGCCTCAGACCCTATTTAAGAAGAAGCCTCTAGGGAAACTCAAAGATGACAGCCAAGACAAAAACAAGGACACTAAAGGGAATTTTAGCCTCTGACACAGCAAACAGTAAACACATCCTAATTCCTAGCCAGATAAACAGAAAACCTTGCACTAAAACACTACCTACTCCAGTTCTTTTACCCAGTACATCACATCTGGCTTTCAATAAAAGGTATAAGGCATGCTAAAAAAACCCAAAAAACAAAAACAAAAAAACCCCACATATTCTGAAGAGACATAGCATCAGAAGTAGACTCAAATATGGCAGAAATTTTGGAATTATTTGATGTGGAATTTAAAATTACTATGATTTGGGGCATCTGGGTGGCTCAGTCCATTAGGCATCTGACTCTTGATTTCAGCTCAGGTCACGATCTCACAGTTCATGAAATGGAGCCTTGCATCAGGCTCTGCAGTGACAGCACAGAGCCTGCTCGGGATTCTCTCTTCCTCTCTCTCTGCCCCTCCCCCACTACCTCTCTCTCTCTCTCTCTCAAACTAGATAAACTTCTAAAAATAATAAAATGTATCAAAAAATAAAATAATAAAATAACTATGATTAATATGCTAAAGTCTCTCATGAAAAAAGTGGACAATATGCAAGAACATATGAATAATGTAAAGCCAAGAAATAAAAACTCTAAGAAAGAATCAAAAGGAAATACTCGAAAACAAAAACACTGTGACAGAACTGGAGAAGGCCTTTTTTTTTTTTAAGATTTTAAGTAATGTCTATACCCAACATGGGACTCAAACTCACAACCCTGAAACCAAGAGTCACACATTCCACCAACTGAGCCAGCCAGGTGCCCCTGAAGAGTGCCTTTGATGGGCTTATCGATAGACTGTACAAGGCAAGTAAGGATCAATGAGTTGGAAGATATGACAACAGCAACTTCCCAATATGACAGAAGCTCCCCAATATGACAATAGAAACTTCTGAAAATGAAAAACAAAGAGAAAAAAGAATGAAGGAAACAAAACAAAACAGACCACCTAAGAGCTGTAGACAACTGCAAGAGGTGTAACGTGTGACGGGGATGCCAGAAGGAGGAGAAAGAAAAAAGAGTGGAGGAAATGTTTAAAGTAAAATTGGCAGATCTCCAATTTAAGTCTTCAATCCATTTTGAGTTTATTTTTGTGTGTGGTGTTAGAAAGTAGTTCAAATTCATTCTTTTGCGTGTAGCTGTCCAGTTTTCCCAACACCGTTTATTGATGAGACTGTCTTTTCCCTAATGTATGTTCTTGCCTCCTTTGGCATAAGTCCATTGACCATATGAGTGTGGATTTCTTTCTGGGCTCTCTGTTCTGTTGCATTGATCTGTGTGTCTATTTGGATGCTGGTACCATACTTCTCTGATGACTCCAGCTTTGTAGTATATCTTGAAATCTGGAATCGTGATACCTCCGGCTTTGTTTTTCTTTCTCAAGATTGCTTTGGCTATTGGGGGTCTTCTGTGGTACCATACAAATTTTAGTATTGTTTTAGTTTTGTGAAAAATGCTATTGGTATTTTGGTAGGGATTGCATTAAATCACTATGCTGTACACCTGAAACTAATACAACATTGTGTGTCAACTATACTCAAAAAATCTTTTAAACCTTCAAAAAAAAAGTTATACTGGCAGAGACTTGTTCCAAATTAACGGCAGACACCAAACAACAGATCCAGGAAGTTCACAGAACATCAAGCAGGATAAACACCAAAAAAAATCTATACTGGGGCATATCATATTCAAACTGTAGAAAATCAAAGGCAAAGAGAAAATCTTGAAAGAAGCCAGAATACCTATACAGGAGCAAGGATAAGGATCACATCAGACTTCTCTTTAGAAAACATGCAAGCAAGAAGATGGTGAAGTGGAAAAAAAATGTTTTTGAGAGAGAGAGTACAAGCGAGGAAGAGGTGCACAGGGAGGGAGAGAGCGAATCTTAAGCAGGCTCCACGCTCAGCGTGGAGCCTGATACAGGGCACGATCCCATGACCCTGGGATCATGACCTGAGCTGAAATCAAGAGTCAGATGCTCCATTGACTGAGCTACCCAGGTGCCCTAAGTGAAGTGAAATATTTAAAGTGTTGGAGGAAAAAAAATCCATTAACCTAGAATTCTGTATCCATCAAAGTTATCCTTCAAAAGTGTGGAGAAATAAAGACTTTCTCAGACAAATAAAAATTAAGAAAATTTGTCACCAGTATACCTCCTTTGCAAGAAATGTTAACAGGAGCACTTAGAGAGGAGGAAAATTAGCACTTAGAGAGGAGGAGCACTTAGAGAGGAGGTCACAAACTCAGACTTGTGGGGTACCTGGCTGGCTCAGTTTGGAGAAGCATGCGACTCTGGATCTTGGGGTCGTGAGTTCAAGTCCCACATTGGGGGGTAGAGATTACTTAAATAAATAAAAATTTTAAAAAAAGAAATTCAGATTTGCATAAAGAAAGAAAAGGTGTTAGAGAAATAATAAATGAAGGTAAGATGAAACATTTTATTTATAATATTTTTATGTGATCTAACAGATAACAGTTTGTCCAAAATAATAACAGTAAAAATGTCTTCAGTGATTATAGCATATGGATAAGTGAAATGAATGACAGCAATGTTATAAAAGACAGGAGAGAGGAATTGGGAACACTGTGCATAAGGTATTTGTACTACGAGTAAAATGATATAGTGTTATTTGGAAGTGGACTTAGACTTCTTGTAAATGCATATTGCAAATTCTAGGGTAACCACTAAAAATTTTTTTTCTAAGTGTTATTGGTATGTTAAGAGAATAGAGGGGCGCCTGGGTGGCACAGTCGGTTGAGCGTCCGACTTCAGCCAGGTCACGATCTCGCGGTCCAGGAGTTCGAGCCCCGCGTCGGGCTCTGGGCTGATGGCTCAGAGCCTGGAGCCTGTTTCCAATTCTGTGTCTCCCTCTCTCTCTGCCCCTCCCCCGTTCATGCTCTGTCTCTCTCTGTCCCAAAAATAAATAAAAACGTTGAAAAAAAATTAAAAAAAAAAGAGAATAGAGAAAATTGAATCATAATAAAAAATCTCAATTAAAACCAGAGAAGGCAGAAAAAGAGTGGAAGATAAAACAGAAACCAAGAACAATGACAATGAATACAAAGCAATTACAAAAATGGTAGATACTAATCTGAATATATCAATAACAATTTTAAATGCGAATAGTCTATGGCAATTAAAAGATAGAGACTGTAAGACTGGATTTAAAAAACACAAGAGCCAACTATATGTTGCCAACAAGAAACCTACTTTGTTTTTTTAATGTTTATTTATTTTTGAAAGAGAGAGACAGAGTGTGAGCAGGGGAGGGACACAGAGAGAGGGAGACACAGAATCCGAAGCAGGCTCCAGGCTCTGAACTGTCAGCACAGAGCCCGACACCGGGCTCAAACTCACAAACCGTGAGATCATGACCTGAACCGAAGTCACATGCTTAACGGACTGAGCCACCCAGGCGCCCCAGGAAACCTACTTTACATGTAAAGAGAGATAAATTGAAGGTATGGAGGCATTGAAGGTATGGAGAAAGATATACCATGCTAACATTAAGCAAAAGAAAGCTGGAGTACTTCAGACAAAGCACGCTTCAGAACAAGGACAATTATCAGGGATAAAGAGGGCCATTACATAACAGCAAAAGATTCAATTTTCCAGAAGACAGCAAACCTTAATGTGTCAACCCAGTGTCAAAACACATGAGTCAAAATTGACAGAACTACAAGGAGAAATAGACAAATCTACTGTTGTACTTGAGAACTTTAACATCCCCTCTATTACTAATTGACAAATACAGCAGGTAGAAAATCAGTATAATCAAATATAATTGAACTAAGAGCATCATGAATAAACCAGATCTAATTGACCTTTGTAGAATACTTCAACAACAGCAGAATGCACATTGTTTTCAGGCTCACATGAAACATTCACTAAAACAGACTATATTCTGGGCCATAAAACACACTTCTAAATAACACATGGATCAAAGAATAAATCTCAAGAGAATCTGAAAAAAATATTTTTAACTAAATGGAAATGGAAATACAACTTATCAAAATTTGGAGATGCAATGATATCGATGCATAGAGGGATATTTGTCACACTGAATGCATATGTTAGAAAAGAAGAAAAATCTAAAATTAATAATCTAAGTTTCTACCTTAGGAACCTAGAGAAAGAAGAGGAAATTAAATGCAAGTAAGGAGAAAAAAAGATATTAAAAACTCAGAGCAAAAATCAAAGAAATTGAAAACAAGAAAACAATAGAGAAAATCAATGAAACCAAAAGGTGGTTATTTTGAAAATATTGACAAAAGTGATAAGTATCTGTCCAGGCTAACCAAGAAAAAAAGAGAAGACACAAATTGCTACTATCAGAAATGAAAGGGGCCCATCATGGGGCACCTGGGTGGCTCAGTCAGTTAAGCATCCAACTTCGGCTCAGGTCATGATCTCACAGTTTGTGAGTTCAAGCCCCATGTTGGGCTCTGTGCTGACAGCTCGGAGCCTGAACCCTGCTTTTGAGAATTCTGTCTTTCTCTCTCAAAAACTTAATAAACATTAAAAAAATTTTTTAAACAAAAAAAAAAAGAAAGGGGGCCATCACTTCTGATTCCACTGACGTTAAAAGGATAATAAAAGAATATTATGAACAACTCTAAGGTCACAAATTTGATAACTTAGAAGCAATGGACCAATTCTTTGAAATACATAATCTAACAATACTCATAAAAAGAGAAATAGACTATATGAATAGGTCTATACCTATTTTAAAACTGAGCCAATAATTAGTAACCTTCCAAAACAGAAAGCAACAGGCACAAATGAGTTTACTGGGGAATTCTACCAAACATAATACATGATACAAATTCTCTACAATCTGTTCTAGAAAATAGAAGCAGGGGGAATGCTTTCTAACTCATTCTATGAGATCAGCATCATCCTAATACTAAAACCAGACAATACATTACAAAAAAGGAAAACCAAAGACCCGTATCTCTTAATATAGATGCAAAAACCATCAACCAAATATTGGCAGATCAAATACAACAAGTTATGAAAATAATTATATACTATGACCAACCGGGATTCATCTCAGGTACCCAAGGCTGGTTCACACTCAAAAGTCAATTAATGTAATCCATCACATCAACAGGCTAAAGAAGAAAAAATGACATGATCCTATCATCAGATGCAGAAAAAAGCACTTGACAAGGTCCAGCACCAATTCATGTTAAATACGCTCAGCAAACTAGGAACAAAAAGGAAGTTCCTCAACATGATAAAGGACATCTATAAAAATGTCTACAGTTATCATACTTAGTGGTGAGAAATTAGATGCTTTCACCTTAAAATCAGGAAGAAAGCAGGGATGTCCCCTCTAACTACTTTTATTGAACATCATACTGGTAGGCCTAACTAATGCAATAAGACAAAGTAAAATAAAAGGTATGTAGATGGGGAAGGTAGAAATAAAACTGTCTTTGTTCACAGATGACATGGTTGTCTAGGTAGAAATTCCTAGGGGAATCTCCTAGGGGAGCCAGAGGGCTATAGAAAACAGGCTCCATTACTAAAGGGTCTGTGCGTGAACTCAGACCCAGCACAGAGGCAACAGTTTGAAAGGCACCTGGTCCTTACATGAAGGAGATTTATTGACTAATTTTAGGGGGTGTGCTGAGGGGCAGGAATCTGTAGGAACTTTCCTTAGGACAAAAGCGCTGTAAGAGAAAATTAAAAAATAAGACAAATGAAGTTGAAAATAATAACATTCCAAAATCTTTGGGACACAGCAAAAGCAGCTCTAGGAAGCAAGTTTATAACAATACAAGCCTACATCAAGAAATAAGAAAAGTCTTAAATAAATAATCTAACCTTACACCTAAAGGAACTAGAAAAACAACAAAGTCCAAAGTAATAAATATATAATAATAATAAGGAATAAATATCAGAGCAGAAATAAATGAAATAGAGACTAAAAAAGCAATACGAAAGGTAGTGAAATTAAGAGCTAGTTCTTTGAAAAGATAAACAAAATTGATAAATCTTTAGCCAGACTCATCAAGAAAAAAGAGAGGGGACTCAAGTGAGTAAAATCAGAAATGAAAGAGAAGTTACAAGGGACACCACAGAATCACAAAGCTTCTTAAGGGAGTACTACAAAAAAATATATATATGCCAAATGCCAACAAATTGCACAAGCTGGAAGAATAATAAATTCCTAGAAACATACAAACCTCCAAGATTGAATCATGAATAAACAGAAAATCTGAACAGGCCACTTACTAGTAATAAAATTGAATCAATAGTCAAAAACTCTCAACAAACAAAAGTCCAGGACCAGATGGCTTCACGTGTAAATTATATTAGACACTTAAAGAGAGTCAACACCTATCCTTCTCAAACTATTTCAGAAACTTGAAGAGGAAAAAATGCTTTCAAATTCATTCCATGAGGCCAAAATTACCCTAATACCAAAACCAGAGATACTACAAAAAGGAAAATTACAGGTTAATATCCCTGATAAACATAGATGCAACAATCCTCAACAATATATTAGCGAGTTAAATTCAACGATACATAAATGGATCATACACCATGATCAAGTGGGATTTATTCCAGGGATGAAAGGATGGTTTAACATCCTTATCTCAATCAATGAGATACACCACATGAACAAAATGAAGGATAAAAATGATAAGGTCATCTTCCTTAATTTTTAAATGTTTATTTTTGAGAGAAAGGGAGCAAGCAGGGGAGGTGCAGAGAGAGAGGGACAGAGGATCCAAAGTGGCTCCACGCTGACAGCAGAGAGCCCAATGCGAGACTTGAACTCACAAACTGAGATCATGGCCTGAGACAAAGTCCTGAGCCAAAGTCTGACGCTCAACCGACTGAGCCAGCCAGGCACCCATGATCATCTTAATAAATTAAGAAAAAGCATTTGACAGAATTCAAAATTCAATTATGACAAAAACTCTCAACAAAGTGAGTATAGAGGGAACGCACCTTAACGTAATAAAGGCCACATGTGACATACTCATAGCTAGCACCATACTCAACTGTGAAAAGCCGAGAACTTAACTCTAAGATCAGGAACAAGACAAGGATGCCCATTCCCGTTCTTGCCAATTTTATTCAGCATAATACTGGAAGTTCTAGCTGTGGTGATTAACAAAAAAATAAAAATAAAAATAAAATAAAAGGCATCCAAATTGGCAAGGAAGAAGAAAAACTGTCACTATTTGCAGGTGACATGATATACAATATATAGAAAACCCTAGACTCCACCAAAAAACTATTTGAACTAATAAATGAATTCAGTAAGTTGAAGGATACAAAATTAATAGAAATATGTTGCATTTTTCTTTTTTTAAGCTTATTTCATTTATTTTGAGAGAGAGATAGAGAGAGTGCACGCAGGGAGGGGCAAAGACAGAGGGAGAGAGAGAATCCCAAATAGGCTCCACACTGTCAGCACAGAGCCCGACACAGGGCTTGACCTTATGACCTGAGCCGAAACCAAGAGTCAGACACTTAATCGACTGAGCCACCCAGGCGCCTCTCTGTTGCATTTTTCTACACTAATAACAGTCAGAAAAAGAAATTAAGAAAACAATCCCATACACAATTGCATCAAAAAGAATAAAATACTTAGTAATAAATTTAAGGAGGTGAAAGACCTGTACTCTGAAAAGTATAAGACATTGATGAAAGAAATTGAAGATGATGCAAATATGTAGAAAAATATACTATGCTCATGGGTTAGAAAAATTAATATTCTTTTTTTTTAATTTTTTTTTCAACGTTTATTTATTTTTGGGACAGAGAGAGACAGAGCATGAACGGGGGAGGGGCAGAGAGCGAGGGAGACACAGAATCGGAAACAGGCTCCAGGCTCCGAGCCATCAGCCCAGAGCCTGACACGGGGCTCGAACTCCCAGACCGCGAGATCGTGACCTGGCTGAAGTCGGACGCTTAACCGACTGCGCCACCCAGGCGCCCCTAGAAAAATTAATATTCTTAAAATGTCCATACTACCCAAAGCAATCTGCAGATTCAATGCAATCCCAATCAAAATACCAATGGCATTTTTCACAGAACTGGAACAAATAATCCTAAAACTTGTATGAAATAACATGAGACCCTGAGCAGCCAACGCAATCTTTAGAAAAAAGAACAAAGCAGAAAGTATTATATGCTCAGATTTCAAACTATACTACAAAGCTGTAATAATCAAAACAGTGTGGTACTGACATAAAAATAGACAGACACATAGATCAGTAGAAGAGAATAGAGAGCCCAGAAATAAACCCACAGTTATATGGCCAATTAATCTATGCCAAAGGAGGTAAGACTATACAATGGAAAAAAGGCAGTCTCCTAAATAAATGGTATGGGGAACACTGGACAGCTACGTGCAAAAGAATGAAACTGGACCACTGTTTTACACCATACACAAAAATAAACTCAAAATGGATTAAAAACCTAAATGTAAAACCTGAAACCACAAAACTCTTAAAAGAAAACATAGGCAGTGGGGTGCCTGGGTGACTCAGTCAGTTAGGTGTCCAACTTTTGATTTCAGCTCAGGTCATGAGCTCATGGTTCATGAGATCAAGCCTCACGTCAGGCCTTGCGCTGACAGCACGTAGCCTGCTTGGGATTCTCTGTTTCCCTCTGTCTCCCCCTCCCCCACTTGTGCACGTGCACTCTCTGTCTCTCTCTGTCTCTCTGTCTCTCTCTCTCTCTCTCTCTCAAAATAAATAAACATTAAAAAAAGAAAACTTAGGCAATAAACTCTTGAACATCAGTCTTAGCAATGTTTTTTGGACTTGTTTTCTCAGGCAAGGGCAAAAAAAGCAAAAATAAATGAATAGGACTACATCAAACTACAAAGCTTTTTCACAGCAAAGGAAGCCATCAACAAAATGAAAAGGAAATGTACTTAATGGAGAAGACGACTGCAAATGATATATCTGATAAGGGGGTTAATATCCAGAATATCTAAGGAACCCATATAACTCAACACCAAAAAAACCCCCACACATAATGATTTAAAAATGGGCAGAATAGTGGAATAGACGTTTTCCCAAAGAAGATACAGAGATGGCCAACAGACACATGAAAAGATACTCAACATCACTAGTTATCAGGGAAATGCAAATCAAAACCACAGTGAGATGTCACTTTATACCTGTCAGAATGGCTAGAATCAAAAAGATAAGAAATAACAAATATTGGGAAGGATATCGAGAAAAGGGAACCCTGGTGCACTGTTGGTGTGACTGTAAATTGGTGCAGCCACTATGGGAAACAGTATGGAGTTTCCTCAAAATGTTTAAAATAGAAACCACACAATCTGGCAATTGCACTCCTGGGTGTTTTCCCAAAGAAAACGAAAATACTAATTTGAAAAGAAATATGCACCCCATGTTTACTGTAGCAGTATTTACAATAGCTAAGATATGGAAACAACTCAAGTGTCCATTGATAGATGAATGGAGAAAGAAAATGTGGTAGGGGGCTTGGCTGGCCCAGTCGGTAGAGCATGTGACCCTTGATCTCATGGTTGTAAGTGTGAGCCCCAGGTTGGGTGTAAAGAATACTTAAAAATAAAATCTTAGAGGGGCACCTGCGTGGCTCAGTTGGTTGAGCGTCCGACTTCAGCTCAGGTCATGATCTCATGGTTTGTGGGTTCGAGCCCCGCATCGGGCTCTGTGCTGGCAGCTCGGAGCCTGAAGCCTGCTTCGGATTCTGTGTCTCCTCTCTCTGCCCCTCCCCCACTTGTGCTCTGTCTCTCTCTGTCTCTCAAAAATAAATAAATGTAAAAAAATAATAATAAAATCTTAGAAAAAATATGTGATATATCATCCACAAAAAAGAATGGTATCTTACCATTCATTCCCGACAAAATGGATGGAACTAGAGAGTATCATTATAAGTTAAATAAGTTATCCATAGAAAGACAAATATTAGGGGCACCTGCATGGTTCAGTTGGTTAAGCATATGACTTTGGCTCAGGTCATGATCTCCCAGTTGGTGAGTTCAAGCCCTGCGTCGGACTCTATGCTGACAGCTCAGAGCCTGGAGCCTGCTTCAGATTCTGTGTCTCCCTCTCTCTCTGCCCCTCCTGCTGTGCTCGTGTGCTCTCTCTCTCTCTCTCTCTCTCTCTCTCTCTCTCTCTCTCTTTCTCTCTCTCTCTCAAATTTAAATTCAAATTTAAATTCTTTTTAGACTTCCCATGATGTTCATTTTGTAATGTATATAAAGGTGTAATTACTATGTGGTACACCTGAAACTAATATAATATTGCATGTTGGGGAGCCTGGGTGGCTCAGTTGGTTAAGTGTCCAACTTTGGCTCAGGTCATGATCTCATGGTCTGTGAGTTGGAGCCCTATGTCAGGCTCTGTGCTGACAGCTCAGAGCCTGGAGCCTGCTTCAGATTCTGTGTCTCCCTCTCTCTCTGCCCCTCCCCTGCTCGTTCTCTCTCTCAAAAAATAAACATTAAAAATATATATAATCTTGTATGTCAACTGTACTTTAATTTAAAAAATATTTACTTCTGTTGATGGGGGAAAAAAAATGTGTGCCCTGCAAAAGACACTGTTAAAGAATGAAAAGACAAACCACAGACTGGGAAGAAAATGTGTGCAAAACACTTATCTGATAAAAGACTTGTGTCCACAATATAGAAAGAGCTCTTAAAACTCAACAATAAGAAAACAAACAATCCAGTTAAAAAGTAGGCAAAAGGTTTGAACAGAAACTTCACCAAAGAAGATGTAAAGTTGCTAAATAAGCATATGCAAAGATGCCTAACGTTACGTGTAATTTGGAAACAACAAGATACTCGGACGCCTGGGTGGCTCAGTCAGTTAAATGTCTGACTCTTGATTTCGGCTCTGGTCATGATCCCACAGTTAGTGAGATTAAGCCCCACTGTGGGCTCTGCACTGACAGCACGGAGCCTGCTGGCAATTCTCTCTCCCTCTCTCTCTGCCCCTCTCCTGCTCATGCTCTCTCTCAAATTAAATAAACTAAAAGCTACAACAACAAGATACACTACACACCTATTAGAATGGCTAAAATCCAAAACACTGACAACAGCAAATGCTGACAAGGCTGTGGAGCACCAGGAACCCTCATTCCATGCTGGTGGGAATGCAAAAGTGGTTCAGCCACATTGGAAGACAATTTGGCAGTTTCTTATGAAACTAAACATACTCTTATCATATGATCCAATAATCCCATCCCTAGGCATTCACCCAAGTAGCTTGACAGTATATATCTACACAAAACTTGCATGTGAATGTTTATAGTAGCTTTATTCATAATCATCGACACCTAGAAGCAACCAAAATATCCTTCAACAGGTGAATAGGTAAAGTGTGATACATTGGTACAACAGAATATTATTCAGCAATAAAAAGAAATGAGCTGTCAACCGAGGAAAAGACACAAAGGAAACTTAAGTACATATTGCTAAGCGGAAGAAGCCAGTCTGATTCCAACTAGGTGACATTCTGGAAAAGGTACAGCGGTAGCAAAGTGGAAAGATCAGCGGTTTCCCAGGAAGGGGAAACCTTTTTTTTTTTTAGGAGGAGGGGAAGAGAGCAGGAAAGGAAGGATGAGTAGGTGGAGCACAGGGGATTTTTAGGGAAATGAAACTATTCTGTATATACAGTAGTGGTAGATACAGGACATTAAGCACTTGACAAAATTGATAGAAAACACTACACAAAGAGTGAACCCTCATGTAAACAATAGACTTTAATTAGAATGTACCGATACTGGTTTATCAATTGTAGCAAAGGTACCACACCCAATGCAAAATATAACAGGAACTCTCTGTACTTTCTGCTCAGTTTTTTTGTAAACATAAAACTGCCCTAAAAAAATAAAGCCTACTAATTTTTTTTAAAAAAAGCAAGACAAGATCAAAACATGAATGCTGCTAACATCTCCATTCATATGAAGCCAATGTTTTCAAGATATGCCTATTCTAGGTTTTTGGTTTATTTGGTCTGGTTTATCTGACAATAAAGAAGTACTTCATGTAGTGTTGGTTAAATTGTGCAAAACTGTGTTCTCAGGCACTCCTGTTCTTTGTTTGTTTGTTTGTTTTTTAATTCGGTGTTTATTTATTTTTGAGAAAAAGAGAGACAGAGCGTTAGCGGGGAAGGGGCAGAGAAAGAGAGAGGGAGACACAGAACCCCAGGCAGGCTCTAGGCTCTGAGCTGTCAGCACAGAGCCCGACGCGGGGCTTGAACCCACGAACAGTGAGATCATGACCTGAGCCGAAGTTGGACACTTAACTGACTGAGCCACCCAGGCGCCCTTGTTTTTTCATTTCTAAAGCAAGGGAAGGAAGAAGGAAGACCTGGGGAACTGGAGAAAGAGAATGAAGAGGAAGAGAAGAAAAAGGTGGCAGCCTGAGGAAATCAAATGCCACAGTTCCACACTTAACATTTTCTCTTAAAGAAATAGCACATGCGCAGCACGTTTCTCTCTTAATATCATCGCCACAGAAGTTTTGTACCCTAAATGCCACAAATAAAGAACGTCAGTGAACGGGAGGAAAGCAACGCAGGAACAGAGGGCTGTATTACCTTTATCTCTGTATTAAACCTTCTTTCCCTTTCCTCCTCTTTCATACATAGGTGTGAATCGACAGCTGTTCGATGTTCTTTGGAATCTGTGACACCACGGGCACTGGCTGCGCTTCGGGATCTGGGTTATTTGCCAAGTTCTGGAACTTCCTTACTCTCCACCCCTCTCAGATATTGACCGCGAGCTTCATTACACTCAGCATTAGCCACTGGCATAGTTGGCCAACATCGTAGTCCCTAATGGGCCCTAGGGACCTAATGGGCAGCAAAGCACTCAAATTCTCCATCCAAGTCACACACTGGGCAGGGCGACATTCGCTCTTCCTTCTCCCTGTCTCGGGCCCGCGTGGGCGCGCGCACACACACCCCAGCAGAATCTTCACCTCAAATATACGCCAGAATGGTCATATCATTCCGTTTCATCCTGTGTTATTTTCAGTCATCAGAACACTCCCACAAGCTCTGACCACATTTCTACCTGTTGGCAGACACAGCTCCTCTCAGTGAGGTTAAATTAGAAATAATTGTCCATTGGTGGCTCAGTCTTTCCAATGTGAAATTCCTATGGGCTGATCCAAGAGTTGGAGAAATTTTCCATACGTCTAGAGGCCTAATATCATCAAGCCCCTTCCCATAAATGGAGCACCAATTCATCATCAAAGGAGAAATCCTAGTGAGCCACGAGTTTGAGGGACTGTCAAAGCCAGCACTAGAGATCACAAGTCTGAACCAGGAACAAGAAGTATTCGGGAAGAAAATTATTTTGTGAAAGTATTTAGTTCAAATCTGGGGTTGGCATAACCATGGTAGCTCACGTCCTCTCCACTTGTGTCTGCCAACTGTCCTCAGCCTTGACACCACTGCCTGGGGGCTCTCATGCTGGCAGTGGCCTTGTCCCTCAGCATCACCCTGTGCGGCGCAGGGACCTGGAGGCCTGGGGCTCTGCAGCCCACCTCAGTGCTCCCGCAGGTCCCAGTTACACAAGTGTGCCACCTGCACAGTGATGCACTTTGACGTGGGAGGAAATCAAGGACCATGTTCTTTACGTCTTGAAACTCTATGGCAAGATTGACCCAGAAAAGCTCTTGGTAAATTCCCACTTTATGAAAGACCTGGGCTTAGACAGTTTGGACAAGTGGAGATTATCATGGTCAGTGAGGATGAATTTGGGTTTGAAATTCCTGATACAGATGTGGAGAAGTTAATGTGTCCACAAGAAACTGTAGATTACATCGCAGAGAAGAAGGATGTATATGAATAAAATATTAGACCCCTTTTTTTTCACTGAGAGCTCTCAAAGACTCAAAAGATGCTGGCGAGTGTCTGTAAGTGAGAACATGTTTTGGCATGATCGCTGCCTTTGACAGAGTAATTCTTTTTTTTTTTTTTAATGTTTACTTTTGAGAGAGAAATGTTTACTTTTGTGAGTGAGGGAGGGGAAGAGAGAGAGGGAGACAGAGGATCCGAAGGGCTCTCTGTGCTGACAGCAGAGAGCCCGATGTGGGGCTCAAACTCATGAACTCTAAGATCATGACGTGAGCTGAAGTCCCACACTTAACTGACCGAGCCACCTAGGTGCCCCTTATTTTTAATTTTTTTAATGTTTATTTTATTTTTGAGAGAGAGAGAGACAGACAGAGCTTGAGCGGGGGAGGGGCACAGAGAGAGGGAGACACAGAATCTGAAGCAGGCTCCAGGCTCCCAGCTGTCAACACAGAGCCCAACGAGAGGCTTGAACTCACGGACTGTGAGATCATGACCTGAGCCGAAGTCAGATGCTTAACAAACTGAGCCACCCATGTGCCTATAGACTTCTATTTAAATTATCTGTTCTGTCCTTTGAAAATAAATCTATACAACAAACAAAACAATTATTTAGTTCAGGTTTTGAGCTCATAACTCCTTTCAAAAACAGATCAGAGATTAAAAACTTTGTTTTGGGG
This sequence comes from Prionailurus bengalensis, assembly GCF_016509475.1. Lineage (NCBI taxonomy): Eukaryota > Metazoa > Chordata > Mammalia > Carnivora > Felidae > Prionailurus > Prionailurus bengalensis. Next base: position 98,969,433 of record NC_057361.1, on the reverse strand, counting down.
GCGTCTGGATGGCTCAGTCGGTTAATCATCTGACTTCAGCTCAGGTCATGATCCCCTGGCTCATGAGTCCGGGCGCACCAGGCTCTCTGCCTGGAGCCTGCTTCAGATCCTCTGTCTCCCTCTCTCTGCCCCTCCCCCATGCTCGCTCGCGCACTCTCTCTCTCTCAAAAATAAACATTAAGAAATTTTTAAAAACCCAAAACTTTCAGTCTTGCAACTTTTTTTCTTTTTAAGCTTACGTAAGTTTAAGTAATATCTACACCCAACGTGGGACTAGAACTCACGACCCCGAGATCAAGGGTCATATGTTCTTCCGACTGAGCCAGCCGGGCACCCCATAGTGCACCTTCTTTAACAATTATTGGTATAAAAGAGCCCCCCTGACTCCCACTACCTTAATGCCCATTTCCACAACCTAGTGGACTTTCATTTAAAAACAGTATAAAAGGGGCGCCTGGAAGGCTCAGTCCATTAAGCATTTGACTCTTGATTTCAACTCAGGTCATGATCTCAAGATTGTGCGAGCGAGTCCTGAGTTGGGGTCTGCACTGATAGCACAGAGGCTGCTTGGGATTCTGTCTCCCTCTCTCTGCCCTTCCCCTCTCCCTCTCAAAATAAATAAATAAGCATTTAAAAAAAACAGTATAAAATGAATCGAAAAAATGACCATTAACCATGTATTGCTGAGCTAGCATATGATGGGACTAGTTTATGGGGCCTGACAAGAAATGGGTTACAAATTCCTTTTGCTGGAGCACATTAGAGGAGATGAATTTCTGGAGACGAAATATGCAGTTTTCCCCAGGCTACAAACTTAACTATAGTGTATCAGGCTCAAGTAATTTTTTTTTAATGTTTGTTTGTTTGTTTATCTATTTAGACAGAGAGAGAGAATGGGTGTGGGAGGGGCAGAGGGAGAGAGAGAGAGAGAATCCCAACTCAGGACCCGAACCGAAATCACGAGTAGGTGGCTCAACCCACTGAACCACCCGGGCACCCCCATGCTCAAGTTATTAACACAGAATTTGTGCCCTCTAAGCTAACTGGGCAAAAT